>NC_088783.1:56102394-56414394 GCF_958450345.1 Calliphora vicina | reverse complement strand
ATGCATAAACAGTTTTTTAAATTTGTCAAAGGTTTATAAAACTAATTTTGTTTTATAAACCTTTGATAAATTTAAAAATTGTTTAAGCATATGGGAGTTAGAAAATAAAAAAAAACACCTTCAAAATATATTTATTAAAGCGAATTTAAATTTCTAAAGTCTTCTTCTTTGTTTTCTATAACAACTCTCACTTAAAACAGAGCGAAATCAATACGGTTTAATTGTTACTCTTATTTATTTACAACAACAAATAGAACAAACACGCAATCCCAGCGGGAAAAAGATTCAGTAAAGAGGCTTTCCTAAAGGCCTTCTTTTGCAGACACAAGGACTTGTAGCCGCATTGCAAAATCATTTCAATTTTACACGGCGTGTCATTGCGAGCCAAGGCCTTGCACACTCGCTGCTGTTAGAGGGCTGGGAGAAGGCCAACTTTGCAAGGGCTTCTAGAAGGTGTAATTGGGAAGAGCTATTAGAAGGTCTACTTTGGAAGGGCTATTCGCAGGGCTGCTATATGGTCTTATGCCTGTAAAAAAACCTGTTATTACTGATATAATGAAAGGCCTGTAGAGGAATGCCATATGGAATGCATAGAAAGGTAGGACTACTGCAAAGCCTGCAAAATCTTATGGAAGGGCTACATGAGAAGGCCTAATAAAGAGAAAAAAAGCATTAGAATAAGGCATCAATGAACAGCCTATGAATAGTCGTGCATTTTCATGTTTTATAGAACGTCTACAATGGAAGACCTATTTAAAGTCTTATTAGAAGATCTAAAATAAAAATAAGAATTAAAATGAAGTTGTTTGTTTAATTTTTTGAAACATGATAATTTCTGATTACATTCTTAAAAAACAACAAAAATAAATATTTGTAAATTTTGTAAAGAGTTAATCAAAGAGATGCAGAGTATTTTATTTTTTGATGTAGACTATTTTTATTTAACCACGTGTTATTAGTAGGGGATTCATAGGCCTTCTTGAACACCTTCTAAGAGCAGGCAGTGTGGAATGAGTATCGGATTTTTTAGAATGTGTAAGTATGCCTATTAGAAGGCCTACAAACTGAAGTCCTACAATTTTTTCCCGCTGGGATGCTTTGTTTACTTTTTGGCTTAAGGTTCACATGTACACGTTTTTGCATATGTGTTAGTAACATCTTTAAACGCTTATAACTCCTAAAAAACTGAACCGATTTCAATATAATATATATTCTGCACTTCTGTGAATAAATCCCTTTAAAATGGTATATTTCTTGCCCAAATTAAATGTATAATGTGAGAGTAAAAGGGGTCTAAAGAAATCGACTTGCCTATTAATATTATGACGATATGGGTTATTTGCTACCCAGCGGGAAAAAATGATAGGACTTCAATTTGTAGGCCTTCTAAAAGGCATACTTACACATTCTAAAATATCCGATACTCATTCCACCCTGCCTGCTCTTAGAAGGTGTTCAAGAAGCCCTATGAATCCCCTTCTAATAACAAGTCAGCTTGTTGGCTGCTAACAGCCCATCATAAGTAGGCCTTCTCTCAGCCCTCTAACAGCAGCGAGTATGCAAGGCCTTGGCTCGCAATGACACGCTGTGTAAAATTGAAATGATTTTGCAATGCGGCAAAATGATTTTGCAAGTCCTTGTGTCTGCAAAATGAGGCATTTAGGAAGGCCTCTTTACTGCATCTTTTTCCCGCTGGGAATAGTTCCCAAAAATGCAGGTCGATTATTAAAAAATCAATTATTGGGTTCGATTAATCGACTGTAGAAATCGAAATGAAAATGGTTGATCGAAAAGTCGAAAATCGATTATTAGCTTTTCATACCATTCACTAGAAGGCACTATCGTGTCTTCAACAGACGTCTGTCTGACGAACATAACAAGACCGTCATAGAATTTTATAAGGACCCTAAATATATGTATATACTTTTGTGGGTCTGCAATGAATATTTCAAAGTGTTATGAGAAAATTAATATAATAATAAATAAATAAACAATAACAAATTTGCAAACAAATTATACATATGAACAAATACGCTAAAAGAAAAAAAAAATATGGAGCCTAAATGACTTATTGGTCTAAAGTTTATAACTAAATAAACTTGTCCGGCTAATCATGTCAAACACCTGTCATATGACATATATGTCATACCATTGTACATATATTTTAATAAAAATTTACATGTCATTGACATTAAAATCTTATGTCATATGGATTTTGTGCAGCCAAACACTTTCAATTAGCACACCCTATTATTGTCTAGACAAAGAAATGTTTTTTTTTGTATTATTTCATCGTATTGTTTTCTATCTGTTGTATATTATTGTTATTATATTATTATTTCGTGTTAAAAACAAAAATTTAAATAAACTGGTATTTAAAATGATACTAAAGTTTTAATTTGTTATTAAATTTCGCGGATTATACTTTAAAAATACAATCAAATTATTTCTTTAGAATACAATACATTCTAAAAGAAGCCAAAACCAAAAAAATGTAGATCAAAATTCTTGTTTCGGAAATACCACTTGCAGAACGGGAAAAGTGTTTTAAAGTTTACTTTTGAAACATTAAAAAAAACATGTTGGAGTTAATGCGGTATTGTGCGAGCCATTAATTTGTTCACACAACGAACAATTTATCGTGTGGGTGGAATTTCATACAAAACTTTAAATAATTCTAAATTCTAAACGGATAGTCCGATTTTAATAAAATTGGAGGAGGTGTAGTTGTAGCTGAATTTGGAATTTAACATCATGTCAAATTTTTGTTCTCGATCCGATTTGAATTATATATATGGAATCTTCCGGAAGAGATCTACATCTACAAAAAAGATCCAGCTATATATGTTCTCTTATAGTTTATGAGATATTCGCATTTGAAAAAATGTATGTTTTTATACTCTTCAAGTGATAAGGATTTATATAAGTTTGTCATTCCGTTTGTAATTTCTACATTTTTAATTTGCGACCCCATAAGGTATATAAATATATTCAGGATCGTTGTAGATAACGGGGTCGATATAGCCATAGCCGTCATGTATGTATTTATCATAAATTTATCGGGCATAGTCCTGAGGCCGAATTACCGCATTCGTGATCGAATGAACTATCGTATCGAAAAATAATTTCGATATCGTAATTATAACAAAATGTACTAAATTTCATGCTCGATATCGAATGCCGTAATCTCAAATAAGAAAATTACGATCAATTTTACTCGATATCGAATTCAGTTGCAACTAAAAAATTTTTTTGTTGTAAAATTTTTTTCATTAATAAAAAAAAATTGGAAAAATTTTGTTTACCTAGAAATATTTAAAATTTGTATTTTAAAGTATAAATTGGTGAAGGGTATATAAGATTCGGCACAGCCAAATATGTATATGTCTCTTACTTGATTTTATTATTTAAATTTGTGATAAATTTCCATCAAATTTTCAACGCGTTATATAAAAAATATTTTTTATAGCACAACAAATACACTTTTTGGTTCTACGACTATTATTTCGATATGTTACATACGAAATAACAACATGTTTTTGGTTGCCAATCATGGTGAAGGTTATAAAAAAGAGCCTTACAAAAATACCAACAGTTTAAACAATTTACCTTTAACTACTGCTTTGAAATCGAAAATCGAATTCGAAAAAAAATCATTTGTAATTTAGAAATATTCCATGCTCTAATTATCTAAATAAATTAAAAAAAATAATTTTCTAAAAAAATAAAAAAAAAATCGAGAAAAGAAATTTTGAAAAAAAAAATTTCATAAAAAAATTTTAAAATAAATATTCCATGCTCTAAATTAGAATTTTAAAATATTTTTTTTCTTATTAAATTTAAAAAAAAAAAAAACGAAAAAAGAAATATTGAAAAAAAATGTCATAAAATTTGTTCACTAAAAAAGATTTAAAAAAAAAAATTTAATTTTTATTTTAAAATATAATTTTGTGAGGGTATTTAAGATTCGGAACACTTAAAAAAAATTTAAAAATTTTTTTTGGTAAAAAAGTAGTTTGTTTATATCTAGCCATTTGTGGTCCGATTTTACCGATTTTAAATAGCAATTTTGTTTAAGACTATAACAGATTTATTGATGTATTAGTCATGTATGTGAGTTATTTTGGTGTCTTCGGAAATTTGATTTCAACACACAGGTGGACATGGCTATATCGACTGCCCTATCTATAACGATCCAGAATACATATACTTTATGGAGTCGCAAATGAAAAATGTAGAAATTGCAAACGTAATTACAAACTTCTATATACCCTTACCACTCATGGTGAAGGGTATAAAAAAGACCCACCATTTTAAACAATTTTTTACTCCTGCGTTGAAGTCGAAAAAAATTAATTCGTAATTTAGAAATATTCCATGCTCTAATTTAGAATTTTAAAATATATTTTTTCACTAATAAATTAAAAAAAAAATAATTTTTTAAAAAATAAAAAAATTCCAGAAAAGAAATTTTGAAAAAAAAAAATTTTCATAAAAATATTAATATAAATATTCCATGCTCTAATTTAGAATTTTAAAATATTTTTTTCTCTTACTAAATTTAAAAATAAATTAAAAAAAATTTGGTCATAAAAAAGATTTTTAAAAAAAAATTAAATTTTTACTTGTTTCTCCAGATTTTATAAAAATCAAATAAAAAATTATATTAGTACATTACATCCAAGATTTTAATAGAACTGATACAATATTTGTGTTAACAAAAGATATCTACAACGTCATGCCATCAACTTCTATGGAATTGATGTATGGGCCTACGATTACCAGGAGAGTTTACAATTCCAGATACAGAAAATTCAACCTCAGATATTATGAATTGATTGATCCATCTTACTATGGTCTTATATACGTCGTTGCAAATGTCTTTGAAATATCTATCATTAGATATCCATATTGTCTATATTAATGTCTTAGTAATCCAGATATAGGTCAAAAATAGGTAAAAAATCGAGGTTGTCCCGGTTTTTTCCTCATATCTCAGCCATTTGTTTACCGATTTTGCTGATTTTAAATAGCAAAATTCTCGAAAGCATGTCTGACAGAATTATTGTAAATTTGGATCTCGAAGATATCTGGGGTCTTCAGAAAATTTATATCAACAGACAGACGGACAGACAGACAGACGGACATGGCTTAATCGACTCCGCTATCTATAAGGATCCAGAATATACATATATACTTTATAGGGTCGGAAATGAAAAATGTAGAAATTACAAACGGAATGACAAACTTATATATACCCTACTCACGAAGGTGAAGGGTATAACAAGTAAGAAATCTATATTCTTATATACCCTTTATCAAATTATAATTTAAAGTAAAGATTTTAAGTTATTTTTAAAATTTTTGGAAACAATTTTTTTTTAATTTTTTGAAAATGTTTTTTGAAATGTTCTATTGTCACGTTCTTGTACCCAATCGTTTGCTATCAATACTTCGTGATCATTCTAATCTGGTAACTAAAAAATTTAATTGAAATAAGAATTTAGTGGCTTTAACCAAAAAAAAAGTTCCTGCATTTTATTTTTTATTTACGAAAGTAATTTTTTTTTAATTTTCGTTAAAAAAAAAATTTTAAATTAAAAAATTTAAATTTGTTTTGGTATTAAATTAAAATGGGTTATCGATATCAACAAATTTGTATATTCTTTACATACATAATTAAATAATACAATAATTATTAATTACAAATATAAAATTTTTTTTGGAATTTTTTTGAAAATTTTGCAACTTTGACCAAAAACTGGAACATTTAAAAAAAATGTGCAATCTTTTAAATTTTCAGTATGGTATTTATTTGACAGGGAAAAATGTCAAACTTTGGGAGAATCTAAAATCAAAAACAGTACACAATAAATCGAGGGCCTATATTCAAAACCCTCTATCTTGAAAAACGCAACTTTTCAGGAGAACCAAAAAACTGTTTTTTTCGCGTATTACTTGAGTTATAAAAATTCGGTATTTTACAATATTTTTTAAAAGCACCTACTGAATCTTACATTTAATTGGTTTTTAAAATTTTGCATTATTGTGGACTTTACAATAGATTTTACTTTTCAAAGATATTCAATGTGTATGTATGAAATGATCAGATCAGAGGGTTTTGCACTTTAATAAAAATTAATTATTTTGATTTCATATATGCCATCTGTCAGTTTTTAACGTGATTTATTTAAGATAGCATCTAATAATACAATATTTAACAAACAATTATAGAAAAAATGTTTTTAATTTGCTTTTGTATTTTTTTTTTAAGTTTGATTGAAGAAATATTTAAAAAAATATTTGAAAATAATTTTTTTTAAAAGATAGAGGGTTTTGCATTCAGAATAATTATTTGTGTAAGATAGAGAAATAACAAAAATGCAAATAAAACAGCAAAAAAAAACATTGTTTTGACGGATAAAGTCCTATTTTGGGAGGAAATTTGTATGGGGGCTAGGTGAAATAAATGTTCGATTTCAGCCAGTTGCATTAGGCTTCGTCCTTGTGCCGAAAAAATGTATCTACCAAATTTTATCAAAATATCTTCAAAATTGCGACCTGTACTTTGCGCTTTGGCTTCGTATAATTGACTCAGAAAGTGATTCGATTTGGGCGTTACAAACATCAGCACAAACGCATAACACAAACCTACCTCCCATAATTATGGTGGTGTAGGGTATAATTAAACATTAAAACCATTTTAACTTGTTGATATATTTTTGGTTAATAACTATAATTTGGTTATTAGATTTTTTAACATAATATGTTGCTATTTTAAGACTTTGTTTTTGTTTAAAATTTTATTAATTTTTGTTTTACTTTTTCAATCATGATTTTATAATCATTACAAAAAAACAACGCTGGGCTAATTTGACAAAATTGGCAACAAAAAAGTAGTAAATATGTAAGAAGAAAAAAAATAGGAATGATGCATATGAAAATGAAAACAACACACAATAGCAACAGCAACAGTATAAACTAAAACTAAAACAAACACAAAAGAAAAACAAAAATCCAGTTTCACTTTCGGTTTATGATGTTTTTGTTGTTTTTGTATAAATGTGTTTATGTTGTTGCTGTTGTTGAATTTATTTCTCTAGGTTGTAGTTGTAGTTATGGCTGTTTGTTGTTTTATTTCTTTACAACAAATTTGGTATTTAAAATATTTCAAAATCACACTGACTTGACTGACTTACATTTGAGATTTAAAACTTTGTATGTATTTCTTTTGTGGTATTTTGGAAACTTTTTTTTTGCTGTATAGTAACACAATTTTGTTAAAATTTAACTTTATTTTGTTTTGTTTTCTTTGCTCTTATTTTTAATAATTAACTTTTTTATAATTTTGTTTAAAATTTCTTTAAAATTTTTTCTTAAACTACAATAATTTTATTATAAAACTTTTGTTGTATTAAATTTTAATCCACGATTTCTTTGAATTTTTTTTTGTATATTTAATTCTTATTTTATTCACACTTTATTTACACTTAGTTTTTTATTTATTTATTTTGTTTTTTTATATTTTCTTCTTTCGTTTTCCTTTTTAAACCGCTTACAACAACTGCTGTCACCGATTGCCGCTTTAAAACTGAGCTTCAAGTTAGTTAAGAGTTTGTAAAAATATTGAAAAGTTTCTGAATTGTCAAGCTCTCACACTGTTCGTTCCAACCAACTAAACAACTCAGAATTTTAAATTCATATCGATTTTAAACAATCAAACAAACTATGTACAACAACCACATTGATTTGATTTTGTTTTCTTTAGTCTAGCCTATGTTTCGATACATTACTAAGTGTAGATCGAATGTTTAGCAACATGTTGCTAAGCTTTAGTTGAAGTTTAGCCAGAGATAAAGGTTGTTTTTGAGAGCACAATTTGTGATTGGTAGATTATTATCATTTTAAGCCGGGTTAATTTTGTAACATACATTTTTGTAAAGATATGCACTGTAATTTTCTTAGTAAATGCTATCTGTTAGATAGCAGTTGTAATATTTTAGTATGATTTGTATCAATATTTATTAAATCAAACTAGTTTAATGACATTTAGATAGAGTTGTAATTTAATTCAAAAATTATTATTGTTTTATTTCAAGAAAAAAAGTTTCAATATTTTATGTTAAGTACTGGTTACTTTCACATTCTTTTTTCTTGTATTGTTTTTTTTATGAGGAAGAAATAGAGACTATTGCATTAATATAGGGAGAAAACAAAAGTTTTCATTGAACCTTACCCGTTCCAAATTTGTTAAAATCTGGCACACAGGTTCTTTATGGCCATACAAAATTAAAGTTTTTGCAAAAATGTATTAGGTGATTGACTTAAAAATTGATTTACAATAGAAAGAAATACTCTTTGAACTCAGTTTTTGTTTTTATACCCTCCACCACCATAAGTGGTGAATGAGGGTATATATAAGTTTGTCATTCCGTGTGTAACATTGAGAAATATTCATCTGAGACCCAACAAAGTATATATATTATTGATCCTTATGAAATTTTAAGTCGATTGAGCCATGTCCGTCTGTCTGTCCGTCTGTCTGTCTGTCTGTCTGTGTAAAACACGCTCACGTCCAAAATAGACAAACAAAATGGTTAAACTTGCAAAAAGAATGTTTATTGTTCTCCTAAGCAGTTTGGTATTGAAAATCAGCGAAATCGGTACAGTGGAACCAAAGTTATGAATGAAAATGTGGGACAACCTAAAAAAAAAATTGATAATTTTCATATATTTTTGGACATTTTTTGTAAATATATTGCAGCTAATATCATAAAATTTTGCACTCGTTACTTTTATGATAAAAGGAGTAACTCTGGTTAAAATTATAAGAATCGGTCCAAGATTTCTCCTAGCCCCCATACAAATTTCTTCCCGAAATATGGTTATATGGTCTATAAATGCTTACAGAATAGGAATATCCACATGAAATTCAGCGAAAATAAGTTTCGTGGTAAAAGAAATTATATTACAAAATTTTTCGTGGATCGGCCCATATTTGACCATAGCCCCCATATAAAGTACACTTCCGAAAATCTCTTAAATAAGCATAAATGTCTTATAAATATCGCTATCAAGTTGAAATTCGACATGAATAATCCCCATATATACCAAAATTGCTGTACCTAATTCTATGAAAATCGGCCGATAATTGGTTATAGCTCCCATATAAGGACCACTTCCAAAAAACACAATAACCTACATAAATATCTAAAAAATATCAATATCAAAACAAAATTTCACACACATCCATAGTTTATATTTAGAAATCATACTACTGGATTTTGTGAATATCGGTCCATATTTGACCATAGCTCCCATATAAGGTCCACTTCCAAAAATCAGTTAAGTACTCATAAATCTCTTATAAATACATTTATCATGCTAAAATTCGACAAAAATTATACTCATATATATAGATATCACTGTACCAAATTTTATGCAGATTGGCCGATAATTGGTCATAGCTCCCCTATAAGGCCCATTTCCGAAAAAAGATATTAACCTTAAAAAGTATTAAAAACATATCGATATCAAAATGAAATTACGCACAGATCCAGTAATTTGAATCCAGTAATCATACTTCTGGATTTTGTGAATATCGGTCCATATTTAACCATAGCTCCCATATAAGGTCCACTCCCGAAAATCACTAATATCCTCATAAATTTCTTACAAATATAGTTATCACGTTGAAATTCAAAACAAATTTATTCAATATATACAAAAATCGATGTATCAAATTTTATGATGATAGGCCCATAATTGGTCATAGCCTCCATATAAGAACCACTTCAGGAAAACACATTACCCTGCACAAATATCCATAAAAATCTACACTCAACCAAAATTTTACACCGATGAGTAATTTGTATCCAAGAATCGTACTACAAGATTTTTTAAATATTGGTGCATAATTCGGCATAGCTCCCACATAAGATCCATTCTTGTTAATAGCGTTGTTTATATGAAATTCTACAAAAATAGCCCTTAAATACTTAGGACCATAATAGGTCATAGCATCCATATATTAAATAAAAATAGTATACAGATCAGTAATTTGTATTCAAAAATCATAATACTGAATTTTGTGAATATTGGCCCATAATTGGCACCAGCTCTCATATAAATACATAAAAATCACGTTAAAATATTTTATAACAATCGAACGATAATAGGTCATAGCTAACACATAAGTCCCACAACCAAATATTTTGAAATTTGTCTAAATATATTGGTATACCCTTTTTTATACTCTGTTTCTTCACTTGAGGTTAAAAGGGAAAAATGTTGAGGTCCAGACTTAAACTCGACAACACTTCCCCTTTGCGCATGTGAAATTTTATTAAAATCGGACTAAGGGTTTAGAAGTTACAGATTTGTTTCCCTCTTTTTATACCCTCCACCACCATAAGTGGTGAATGAGGGTATATATAAGTTTGTCATTCCGTGTGTAACATTGAGAAATATTCATCTGAGACCCAACAAAGTATATATATTATTGATCCTTATGAAATTTTAAGTCGATTGAGCCATGTCCGTCTGTCTGTCCGTCTGTCTGTCTGTCTGTCTGTGTAAAACACGCTCACGTCCAAAATAGACAAACAAAATGGTTAAACTTGCAAAAAGAATGTTTATTGTTCTCCTAAGCAGTTTGGTATTGAAAATCAGCGAAATCGGTACAGTGGAACCAAAGTTATGAATGAAAATGTGGGACAACCTAAAAAAAAAATTGATAATTTTCATATATTTTTGGACATTTTTTGTAAATATATTGCAGCTAATATCATAAAATTTTGCACTCGTTACTTTTATGATAAAAGGAGTAACTCTGGTTAAAATTATAAGAATCGGTCCAAGATTTCTCCTAGCCCCCATACAAATTTCTTCCCGAAATATGGTTATATGGTCTATAAATGCTTACAGAATAGGAATATCCACATGAAATTCAGCGAAAATAAGTTTCGTGGTAAAAGAAATTATATTACAAAATTTTTCGTGGATCGGCCCATATTTGACCATAGCCCCCATATAAAGTACACTTCCGAAAATCTCTTAAATAAGCATAAATGTCTTATAAATATCGCTATCAAGTTGAAATTCGACATGAATAATCCCCATATATACCAAAATTGCTGTACCTAATTCTATGAAAATCGGCCGATAATTGGTTATAGCTCCCATATAAGGACCACTTCCAAAAAACACAATAACCTACATAAATATCTAAAAAATATCAATATCAAAACAAAATTTCACACACATCCATAGTTTATATTTAGAAATCATACTACTGGATTTTGTGAATATCGGTCCATATTTGACCATAGCTCCCATATAAGGTCCACTTCCAAAAATCAGTTAAGTACTCATAAATCTCTTATAAATACATTTATCATGCTAAAATTCGACAAAAATTATACTCATATATATAGATATCACTGTACCAAATTTTATGCAGATTGGCCGATAATTGGTCATAGCTCCCCTATAAGGCCCATTTCCGAAAAAAGATATTAACCTTAAAAAGTATTAAAAACATATCGATATCAAAATGAAATTACGCACAGATCCAGTAATTTGAATCCAGTAATCATACTTCTGGATTTTGTGAATATCGGTCCATATTTAACCATAGCTCCCATATAAGGTCCACTCCCGAAAATCACTAATATCCTCATAAATTTCTTACAAATATAGTTATCACGTTGAAATTCAAAACAAATTTATTCAATATATACAAAAATCGATGTATCAAATTTTATGATGATAGGCCCATAATTGGTCATAGCCTCCATATAAGAACCACTTCAGGAAAACACATTACCCTGCACAAATATCCATAAAAATCTACACTCAACCAAAATTTTACACCGATGAGTAATTTGTATCCAAGAATCGTACTACAAGATTTTTTAAATATTGGTGCATAATTCGGCATAGCTCCCACATAAGATCCATTCTTGTTAATAGCGTTGTTTATATGAAATTCTACAAAAATAGCCCTTAAATACTTAGGACCATAATAGGTCATAGCATCCATATATTAAATAAAAATAGTATACAGATCAGTAATTTGTATTCAAAAATCATAATACTGAATTTTGTGAATATTGGCCCATAATTGGCACCAGCTCTCATATAAATACATAAAAATCACGTTAAAATATTTTATAACAATCGAACGATAATAGGTCATAGCTAACACATAAGTCCCACAACCAAATATTTTGAAATTTGTCTAAATATATTGGTATACCCTTTTTTATACTCTGTTTCTTCACTTGAGGTTAAAAGGGAAAAATGTTGAGGTCCAGACTTAAACTCGACAACACTTCCCCTTTGCGCATGTGAAATTTTATTAAAATCGGACTAAGGGTTTAGAAGTTACAGATTTGTTTCCCTCTTTTTTTTTCTCATACCACTGTGCGCCACTTTGACACTCAGATATTGTAGATCGTTTAACCCAGTTCCAACAAAGTGTTTATGGTTACCTATGTAAGAAAATAATAATTTACACGAAGATTTAGAAAAATTAAATTTAGACGACAATTTCTCAATTAAAAGACAATAATTAACTGTGTCAAACGTTCTAATAGGAATTTCAGTTATAAATTGCTGAATTATATACAATTTTTTGTACATTTGAAATAAAATATGTTCTGCGTAAACTAGTCTTTCTAACAATTGTTATATTATTTCAGCTTTTATACCATCATATTTAGGTGGAGGGTATTTAAGATTCGGCACGGCCGAATATAGTACTCTTACTTGTTTTTTCTCATACCACTGTGCGCCACTTTGACACTCAGATATTGTAGATCGTTTAACCCAGTTCCAACAAAGTGTTTATGGTTACCTATGTAAGAAAATAATAATTTACACGAAGATTTAGAAAAATTAAATTTAGACGACAATTTCTCAATTAAAAGACAATAATTAACTGTGTCAAACGTTCTAATAGGAATTTCAGTTATAAATTGCTGAATTATATACAATTTTTTGTACATTTGAAATAAAATATGTTCTGCGTAAACTAGTCTTTCTAACAATTGTTATATTATTTCAGCTTTTATACCATCATATTTAGGTGGAGGGTATTTAAGATTCGGCACGGCCGAATATAGTACTCTTACTTGTTAATAATTTATATGTCATTTTGAAGCGAAGTTTTGATTGACTTCTTTAATTTGAAACAAGTGAAACTGAAGCACATCAATTGCTCAACAAAGCTTATGGTGAATATGTTTCGAGAGATGGTTTGTGCGGTTCAGAAGTGGCCGAAAAAGTTTGAAGAACATGAATTGTAGGCATTACTCCATGAAGATTGTTGTCAAACTCAATAGAAGCTTGCAAAATCATTGGGAGCTTCTCAAGCAGCAATTTCAAAACATTTGTGAGCAACAGTTTTGTCGGAAATGATGTTTGAACGCTAAGAAAATCAATTTTGCACCGAATCATTACTTGCGATGAAAAATGGATCCATTACGATAACCCGAAACGTAAGAGATCGTACGTGAAGCCCGACCAACCAGCCTAATCGACACCAAAGGCAAATTTGTATTTTGTGGGAGAAAAAGGGTCCTATCTATTATTATCTGCTTAAATCTGGATAGACAATCACAGGGAACCTATATCGAATGCAACATATTCGGCCAGACATTTGAGGTCAGACATGAAATTAATAGGTATTGTAACACATGTTGCAATACCTATTAAAAACTATTTAGAAAGAAGTGGTTGGGAAGTTTTGCCTCACCCGCTTTATAGCCCAGACTGTGCCCCGTCCGACTCCTATTTGTTTCGGCCAGAAAGATGGGAATAGGTGATAGCTAGGGTATTCATTCGATTAATGATCGTTCGATTAATCGTATAATTTCTTACGAATAATTATTCGAACAATTTTATGTAGAATAATCGAATAAAACGAATAAATGTACATTTATATTTAAATTTATTAAATTGCTTAAAATTTAACATAATTCCAAATTTAAATAAGTAATAATGACTCACAAAAATTGTATTGTTTCTGAAATTCGAAAAATAACTAAAGACAAAGGGACTTTCGATCACTGTAGATGAGTGTTCCGATAGCTCCTAATAGAAGTTACAATTCTAAAAAAATCTTTCAAAATTTTTAACTTAGGACTTGAACCAATGAAAATAAAAGGTTCGGAATAAAATATTTGTTATTTATTATTCCCCAAGACCACGTTATTAAGCAAAGATTCGGCAACGTTGATAGAGCTTGATGTATAATACAATTTGTTATAAATAATTTAGAAAAAGGGAATAATTAATTTATTAAAGAATTAGTTATACAATTTAAAACCCGAATTAATGAACGACACAAAAAAGTTCTTAATAAGTTTATATTGTATTTGAATTCAGCATAGCTCCAAAACGGAAACTAAAGGGTTTTCTAGTCAATTGTTTTGTATATTGTTCGAGAGTTAATCTGATCAGAATATTTCTGATGAAAATTTAATGATGGACTTTGTTTTCGAATGTTTTTTAATATTAACAAACTTGAATTGTTAACTTTAACGTTAACTTTAACGTTAACTTTAACGTTAACTTTAACGTTAACTTTAACGTTAACAATAAAATATTCACCCCTATCGCAAATTAATATTTCACATGAAATGTGTTCCCTTTTCCCATTTTTCGTTCATGAACTTTGTTCACGTGAAGAAAATCCCCAACATGGAAAATTTTTAGTTGGAATTTTGTAAACAATGAACAGCTGTTACGAACAAAATCAACTATTGTGAATGAAAAGTTCAGGGGAATATCAAGATAGCGATTTTCCCTTCGAGGGAAATGGATATTTCATGGAAACATAAATTTCACGAATAAATTTATATTGTAACAAAAAATTATACTTCAAAATAAAATTTTTTAAATATTTCTAAATATTGAATATTTTTTTTTTCATTTTTTGGAAAAAAAATTTTCGAATTTTTTTTTTTAATTTTATAATTTAAAATTTTTTTTTTTGTTTTTCAATTTTTTTTATATTTAGCGAAAAAAAATTTTGGTGAAAAAAAAATTCGGGTTAAAAATATTTTTTCCGATTTTGACCCATTGTAGGTCCAACTTACTATGGTCTTATAAACGTCGTTGCAAAGGTCTTTGAAATATCTATCATTAGATATCCATATTGTCTATCCAGATATATCCAGATATACATAGGTCAAAAATCGAGGTTGTCCTGGTTTTTTCCTTATATATCAGCCATTTGTGGACCGATTTTCTCGATTTTAAATAGCAACCTAGCCAGATATTGATGTATGAATCGCGTATGTAAGTTATTTAGGGGAAAGTTGATTTAAACAGATAGATAAGGATCCAGAATATATATACTTTATAGGGTCGGAAAATTATATTGTGGAAATTACAAACGGAATGACAAACTTATATATATCCTTCTCACGAAGGTGAAGGATATAAAAATGTTTCAAAATAAAAGCTAAACATTTTAAAAAATCCTGCATTTTTAAGTCGTACTCAAAATAAATTCTCTTGGGTTTGTCTTTCATCGAGATTCAAAGCTCAAATTTTTTATAAGAACTGTGTCAAATCGCTGAATTTCAATTGTATATAATTTTTTTAATTTTACGGCTCTTAACTGAAAGGGCAGCACAACTCCTATCAACAGGCATCTGTCAGTTGACTCATGTAAAAATTTGAACAAGCATTTGTGTTTGACAGCCATTGATAGCAGACTATCTCGTGACTTGAGGAGAAATGGGAAAAACGTGAATTTCGTCTGATCATTAAGCATAATTTTTTTTGCGATATCAAACCATCACTCAAATAATGGCTAAGCTTGATAAATACTATGGGAACTCTGCACCATCAATTTCAATGGTTAAAAAATGGTTTACTAAATTTCGTTGTGGCCGTACAATCAGGGAAGAAGCCGAACTTCCTGCCAGTTGAGGTCTCTACATCCGAAACAATTGAAAAAAAATCACGATTGGAAGTGCGAGAGATTGTGGAAGCCATAGACTCTCACATGGCTCAGTGGTTGCAATTTAGAACGATCACTTGGTTATGAGAATGCTTTCAGTTTCCATGGCAAAAATCCATGAATTAGGCTATGAAATGCTCTCTCTTCCGCCCTATTCTACGAATTTGGCCCCGAGTAACTATTTTCTTGTTTGAATCTACGATTCATTAGCTCTAATACGAGATCAAGAATGATAAAATCTAACTAACAGTTCTAAATTTATTAACAAAATTACTTTATAGATTTCTTGTTTTAGATTTCTGTTGTTAAAAAGTATTATTGAAATTAAAAGTTGTACTTTAAAAACTGGTATCACTTAGATAAAAATCTTGCCAACCAGTATGCAAATGTTGAAATTGACTATATAAGATTTTTGCTAAAATAATATAGTATGTATGAGATCTATTAAAAGTTTCCATAAAAACTTAATAAGTACATACTTTTAAGTGTTTAAAAACACCCATTAATCTTTTGATATTTGCACAAGTTGTAATGACAATTCAATTTTCTTTTAACAGTTTATAAATTTGAAATATCCTGACATAATTAAGCAATTTCGTTTAACAATAAGTTAATTAATTTAAAAAATGAATATAAATTTAAGATAAAAGTTTTGTTTAAAATAAATAAGAGTGGCAAAATTAAATTTACGAAGGGGTTTTTTATGTTCAAAAAAAGTGATAGTACCCAGCGGCGAAAAGAAGTAGTAAGCAGGCCTTCTGGAAGGCCTTATTTAGCAGACACAAGGACTTATTGACCCATTCCATACATTTTTTACACACGATGTCCTAGCCAGCCTTCTTTAACAGGCCTGATAGAAGGCCTTCTTTAACAGGCCTGGTAGCAGGCCTTCTTCACAAGCTTGTTTTCAGGCCTTTTGTAAATAAATTTTGTTAAATAAATTGTATCTTTGATTAAGCCTAAACTGTTTAAAATTTAATAACTTACCCGGCCTAAGCGATATCTTATTTATTTTAATTTTTTTATAATAAAATCCAATAATGACCAAGTAAAAAATTCTCACAACCGCTTTGTCCAAGAATTAAAGCAAAACTATTTTAAGTTTACTTCTTTTTTTTCTCTTCACTTTTTGCATTTTTTTGTATTTGTAGTTTTGTCTTTGGAATGCGAGTTTTTAACGGTATTTTCTGCTTGTACGACGTTTGTAGCAACAAAAAGAAGGGAGCAGGTAGGCCTTCCATAAGGTCTTCCTGAGAAGGCAAGCGAGCATGAGTACTGGATCTAAAAAAAGGTCCAGGAAGGTCTTACAGAAGGCCTTATAGCTGAAGGCCTCAAAAATTTCGCCGCTGGGTAATATTGTGTTTAAAAATTATAATTACATTTAAGTAGTAGTTTAAAAATTATTCAAACGAAATTTAAATTAAATTGAAGTGTTATTAGTACTATAAATATACCAAATTCAAACCTTCTAGGTCATAATTCTGGGTAAGCCTGTCCAAGTCATGTCCCTCAGCTTCCTGACTGAAATTAAAAAATTTGACTTCTGGTCGAATTTTAACTTTCTGGGAGAACTCAAGAAAGCTCTGTAAAGAAGCAAACATACAAGTTCTAAACTGATTATTTATCATCCTTGGTTTAAATTACCTATCGGGAGATTAAGGAATAAAGAGTGAAAGGTAGTGCTGATATAACATGAAATCATGTTAGAGTACATGCAGACGGTGGAAATTAATGATCATATATCCCTAATCTTCGTTACTACAGCTTCTACAGAAGTAGTTAAATGGTTTGCTTATATTAGTACCAAGTTTGAAATATCCGGTGAATACATTGTATTTAGTTTCAAAAGCAATCCAGTTGAGTTTATATCATCCTTGCGAATGAGCAAGTAGTTTTCTTAATCCATCGAACCTGAGCAAGACCATAGAATGCAAGGCTAATATGCTGCTTGTATGACAGATAGATGAATGCAGCATCAATATCCCAATCGTGCTGTCAGTACATCCTCACTATAATTGCCAGAATGTTATCACGTCCAAGCACTTATATGATTTCGACTGCTGAATGTCATTAATGGATATTATCGGATTAGACTTGACGTGATATACACACCTGTCTGGAATATTTTTGTAGCTTGACTATCAGTATATATATATATATATATTCCAAATAGTCCTAAGCCAGTCCTTAATAGCCGATATTTCAGCCTAAAGAAAACTACATCTATTTGATAACCCAAAGAACATACCGATCAGTTATTCTTAGATGTAGATACCATCGCCAACACTTTCTTTACTTCTAGAATCATCACTGTTAAGAAGGACAGAACCACCATAAGCCTCAATATCGAGAAATTAAAGTTCCTATATATGATCTGTATCTTTCTAAAGACGTCTCGTTGTGAAAGGAGGACACTTCGCAACTCTCTTATTATTTTTATTAAAAATTTTAGGAAAACTCCAAAAAACTAAATTTGACTGCCTCCTTTTTACTCCTCACTGCTACCGAGCAGTAATTCTTAAATGTAGATACCATTGCCAACTCTTTCTCTCCTTATAAGTAGAAGCATCATTGTTAATACAGAGACTCCCTGTTAAGACGGATTAAAGTTCCTCGAAAAGAACTGCATCATTCTAAAGCTGTCTTAGGGGATGACCCCTACTCATGCAAAGCATTGTGTTGGAACTAGGAAAATAGGTTATGGGAGGGAGGATAGAGGGAGTAGTGTTTGTGGACATTTGATTTGAATTTTCCTATATTGACAGTCTAAAGCTGTCTTGTTGTGGAAGAGAGACCCTCCTCAAGTCTCGTATTATTGATTATTGAAAAGTTTCCTTATAATGACTATAATCCACAGCCATGTTCCCACTAACTACATTTTCATGCTCTAACCATTTTCAAACACTGACCAGCATTACAAATAAATACTTCCTTTGAGTCATATACAAGGCTCTCATGATTAGGATTATCAATCTTCGTGAGACTCTCTCAAAAATGGTTCCAATTTCAATGTATTTGGAATGCATTAGTCACTGGCAAATAACTCTTTATATCCTTCTAAAGACTTCCGTGTAAATACAAACTTTGTTAAGAAGGAGTCGGCCTACGCATGTCTCGTATTAACCGAGATTGAGACATTTTAGTTTCTCGATAAAAATCATTTTGGAGGACAGTAATGATTATAATATCGACGATTTTATAGTATAGATTACACTGGCATCACCCCACGATCGTGTTCAGTCAGAGAACAACGCGTTATAATTATGAAAACTTATTACGACGACTGGTGAACAAATTTGAAGAAATTGGGTCGGTTATGGACAGTAATACTCCTATGCGCTAACGTACAGGTCGGTCTCGAAAACCTAAAGATATTAATTTGGCGTAGTTCTCAACAACTTTAAGTTCGACGAAGCACTACGCAGCGAATTTTGCGTACAAAATTCAGCTTACTCAGGAGCTCAAACCAGCAGACCATGGAAAGCGCCGGCAATTCGTTCAATGGGTAATGGAGCAATGTTATCCGATGAAGAGCATTTACACAAAACTGTCGAATTTGGGGCTCAGAAAATCATCATGCAATCCATGAGAAACAAATGCACCCACAACGAGCAACTGTCTGGTGCGGATTTTGGTCAGGCGTCGTGATTGGGCCTTACTTTTTTGAAGATGAAGCCGAAATTGTAGTGACTGTGAACTGCACTGAATATGATAACGGAGTTCTTGGGGCCTCAATTGGACGGTATGCCACCTGCCACACCGCGCATGCAATAATTGATTTATTGCAGCAAAGAATTCCAGAACAAATTATCTCAAGAAATTCTGATATCAACTGGCCCCCAAGATCATGCGATTGAATGATGTGTGATTTTTTTCTTTGGGGTTTTGTGAAATCTCGTGTTTATGCGAATAAACCAGAAACAATACTTGAGCTCAAATCCGAGATCCACCGCGTCATCGGTGAAAAAGTCATGGAAAATTTCATGAAAAGAGTAATGTCCTGTCATCAAAGCCGTGGGAGCCATTTGATGGATATTTAGTCCAACTTAATCGGAACATGTCGTCTTACAATCCAATAAAAAAATCACAATTATCTCAAAAAATACGTGTTTTTATTTTAAAATGAAAAAGTATTGAATATAATCTATATTCGAAAATGATAAAAACAAAAAGTTTAAAAATCTAAAATCAACTGATGTTTTTATGAGAACCTGTTAACGCGGAATTTATCGGCGTTATCGACATCGTCATAGATTTTAATATGAGCCACATCAGCTGCGCTCACACTCTCGATTATATTAAAGAGAAAATAACTGGGAAACAAAATCGTGGTCGCCGAAGACAAAGCAATTATATTTGCAGGAGACAAAACATTTACACAGTGATCTTTTCCAACGTTTAAAAGAAAAAACAAGTAAGAAAGTATGGTCGGTCAAGCCCGACCATATAATACCCTACACTAAGTAAAAGAGCAAAAACATTTTTCTTTTAAAATTTCAATAATTTATATTTTTTTAGTGATTTTCGGAAGTGGGCCTTATATGGGAGCTATGACCAATTATGAACCCATCACAATGAAATTAGGTCGTGTGATTTATGTTTATATGAAAGTTAACTATGTTGAATTTTGTGTGTATATCAACATTTTTAAGCGATTTATGCACGTTAAAGTGATTTTCGGAAGCGGGTCTATATGGGAGATATGACTAATTATGGACCGATCGTAACAAAATTTGGTGACATGAATTTTGTATATATAAAACTTATTTGGAGCGGAATTTGTGGAGATACATATATAAATTAAACACTTATGACCGATAAAGTCCAATTTTGGAAGAACATTTGTATGGGGGCTAGGTGAAATAATGGACCGATTTCAGACAGTTTCAATAGGCTTCGTCGTTGAGCCGAAAAAAGTAATACGTACCAAATTTTATCGAAATATCTTCAAAATTGCGACCTGTACTCTGCGCACAAGGTTTACATGGACAGCCAGCCAGACGGACGGACGGACATCATTTAATCCACTCAGAAAGTGATTCTAAGTCGATCGGTATACTTTAAGGTTGGTGTTAGACTAATATTTTTGGACGTTACAAACATCTGCACAAACGCATTATACCCTTCCCACTATGGTGGTGTAGGGTATAAATACAACATCTATTGGAAATTCTGCATTTTTAAGTCATACACCCAGTAGTGACAGGAGACAAAACATTTGCACAGTCACTAGACCCTAAGAGGTCTACTTTGGATCAATTAAATGGCGCTGGTATTTAAATTAGTGTATTCGATAAATTAGCATCTGAATGAAAGTCTTCCTCCTCCTGTGTTCATATTTCAAGTTTTGTATAAATCCAGCAATTAGTTTAGAATTGCTATATTTATAGTCTATAATCGAATATTTTTCAAGAACATCAAGTTTTGCGAAGTGAACACAGACTTTATTTGCATCACTGTACTTAAAAGGGTTTACTAAAATTACAATTTTTTCTAAACAAGTATTAATTGAAGCTATCAATAAATAATTTTTATTTAATATTTATTAACAACAAATACCTGTTTAGCTTGTTTCACTGTTTTTAATTGTTTTCATTAAACTTTGTTTTAAATATTCAAGAAAATTTATCAAAATTAAATTATTTCAAGTAGAAAGAGTCTAGAGAGTGATGGAGAGTAAAGTATAAGCAATTAGGAGCATATAATTTAATTTAACAACAAAAAAAGTATTCAATTATTTACTTCAATTCTGAGAACTTTTCAGTCGTATGCAGTTTTTATTACACTTTATTAAAAAATAAAAAAAACAAAATAAAAACAAGTTAACAGACATAAGAATACGAAAACTGACGTACATTGAACGCTTTAACCACCAGCACACACTTTTTTTAAACATCTATAACAAAATAAAATAAATAAATAAATAAATAAAAATACATATTGTCTAAACCCAAATCTACGTGATCGGTATTTAAAATGAAGATCTTTTAGTCTTTTGACCAAGCACGTCAACAAAAAAAAAGTACATTTTTAAAGAGAACATTACAATTTGAATAAAATATACATTTCAAAATAAAGTAATTTAATTTGTTCTCAAAAAGAAATGTTTGTATACATTCAATTTGAATATAACAATAAAAATTTAAAATTTCAATGAATATTTTTTTAAAAATTCTTAAATGATAATTTCATGATTGAATTAAAACTATTATATTAAAATTTTACAGCTTCCAGTTTAGCTTTTTTTCAAATTTTATTTAGTTTTATTAGACTATTTTGAAATCCCAATACCGGAACCATATTCTTCAATAACTTATCACGCATGCTTACATAATTTGTTTTTGTATAGATTTCAAATTTCAAAATTACAGTAATATCGGAAGCTAAAATATTTAAGATGAAATAAAATATAAAACAAAACATTCTTAAATACTATTATTTAAATAAATCAATCAACCATTACCTCGTGCATGTAGTTTGCACTCTTAGATTTAAATTTTATTTAATTGTCTGTCCATCAGTTTAACATTTTTTTTAATAATAAAAAAATATTTCTGTTTAGTCATGTTGAGATGGCAAATTATAAACTTCACTTTTTATACAATACAAAAAAATCGATTATAAAAAAATAGTTTATTAACCGGTATTAAGAATGCATTTATTTTTAATTGATAATACGAGAAGAATAGTTATTATTTAACTATCAATATACATATATAAAAACAAGTAATGTTACTAAGTGACTGACTGATTTAACATAGCCCTGCCCAAATGCTCTCTTCCATGATTAAAAGCTCTTTTTCATGATTAAACGCTTACTGGCCAAGTTATAAGCGAATTTAGATATTTTGAGGTTTTAAATTAAAAATCGATTTTTGGTCAAAAATATGAGTGATCACAGATCGAGCCCCTTTTCTTGATTAAACGCCTATTGGCCAAGTTATTGGCGACCTTAGATGTTTTGAGTTTTTATATAAAAAATCGGGTTTCTTGAATAAACGCTTATTGGTCGAGTTATAAGCGAATTTAGATATTTTGAGTTTTTCTATAAAAAATCGATTTTTGGTCAGAAATATGAGTGATCACAGATCGAGCTCCTTTTCTTAATTAAACTCTTATTAGCAAAGTTGTTAGCGAATTTAGATATTTTGAGTTTTTATATTAAAAAACGATTTTTGGTCAGAAATATGAGTGATCACAGATCGAGCTCCTTTTCTTGATTAAACGCTTATTGGCTAAGTTATTAGCGAATTTAGATATTTTGAGTTTTTGTATAAAAAATCGATTTTTGGTCAGATATATGAGTGATCACAGATCGAGCTCCTTTATATATTTTGAGTTTTTATATAAAAAAATCGATATTTGGTCAGAAATATGAGTGATCACAGATCGAGCTCCTTTTCTTGATTAAACGCTTATTGGCCATGTTATTAGCGAATTTAGATATTTTGAGTTTTTATATAAAAAATCGATTTTTTGTCAGAATTATGAGTGATCACAGATCGAGCTCATTTTCTTATTTAAACGCTTATTGGCCAAGTTATTGGCGAATTTAGATATTTTGAGTTTTATTTTAAATGTAAGGACAGCACAAAAATAAAAGGGCGATATCTACGTGACTTTTTGAATGAAATGCAAGTTTTTGAATAAAAAAATCTTTTTGTTTAGCTCTATACACGTTGTCCAATGTTTCTCCAATTTGAGCATCCCTTCCAAAAACTAAGATTTGTCGATGTCATCAAATTAGGTATTTGATTTCATCGTTGGAGGCAAATCTCTTTCCGCCGAGCCATTTTGTCAGATTTGGAAACAAGAAAAAGCCACTCGTGACTAAATCCGGGGAATAGGGTGGATGAGGGTGCAATTTGTAGCCTAATTCATAAAGTTTTGGCATGCCAACTGCACATGTAAGCATCCTTGCGGTGGTTTCTTTTACAAATTCTAATTAATCGTCCCAATAAGTTGGCATAATATTCGCAATTGATTGTTCATCCCAAAAAACGATCGCCATTACTTTATTGGCTGACAAACCCACCTTGGCCTACTTTGGCGTCGTTTCACTCTGAAAAACCCACTCTTTTGACTGTTGTTTTGTCTCTGGTGTGTTGAGATGAATCGGCGGTTACGAAACGAAACAAAAACTGTGGCCGATTGTGAGCAAACGTGGCACCCATATTCCGGAAAGATTTCTCATACCCTAATGATCATTCAAAATTGAAACCTCTGAGTCATGGGAGATGCCTTTGGCATCCACAATCTCTCGCACTTTCAATCACCAACATCATATCGTGAATTTGTTAAATTGTTTCGGGTGTATACACCTCAACTGTGCATCAAGAACGTTCGGCATTTTTTACCATTTAAACTGATGGTGCAGAGTTCTCTTGTTTTGAGTGGTTGCAAAAAATAATAAAATAATTTCTATACAAAAGCTTATTTTTGGTAAATTTTTGTTATTATCGGTAGAATAATGTGATTCAATTCGGTTTCTAAATAGGTGAATTCAAGATTATACTTGAAAGAATTTAAGCCTAAAATAATCTCCCCTGTTCCATAAAAAAATACAATTTGATGTTCGACAAATCGCACGAACATTGTACATTTAAACAGGTTTGATTACTCGAAAATAAGAAGAGCAAATCAATTGGTTTCGATTTACAGATCACCAAAATATGTGACATCCTTTTTAAAACGAAAACGTTTCTCGCATTCGGTTTACTGAATAGGGGGACTTGATTCAAAATATTGTAATATTCTCATGAATTCCCAGGAATGGTATACAATTGTTATATTTATCCGGAATAGGAAAAACTCAGGAAATTTTGAAACCCTAGTTGTAGTGTGAATCAGGAAATGCTTCTTATTTTTGTTTTTTTGTAAAGAAGTTTATAACAACTTTGTACAATATTTTCTTAATCTTTTGATTGAAAATATAGAAAACAATATTTATAATTAATTTAAACGTTTTTTTGTTTTATTTGCAAAAGCAAAATAATTTATGGAAGCAAATTTTTAATTATTTTGTCTATTTTTATGTTTTTTGTTTTTCTAATAATTATTTAGCAAATTTTAATTATTGTTTTCGTTATATTTGAGATTTTTTTTTAGAGTCCCGTCAGCCAAGTGTGAAATTTTTTTTATTTATTTTAAAGTACCAAAATTAATTGTTGTGTCTACCATTCGTATTTAGAACCCTAAGCTTTCAGCATTTGATCATTATTGCGTACATACTAAATTGTACATCAGTTGTAAGCGTGTAGTTTTAATATAAAAAAAACATTTAAAATAGTTTAAATGCCAATTAAAAAGTAAAAAGTTCAATGTACAAGTTCATAGCCATAAATAAGTAAAATGGCTGGAAAGCGTTTACAAAATAATGGTATTATATCAATTTATATGTAAATTCTGTATTATTTTCATAATAGTTCATTATTAGCTAATAATAATGTAAAAATTTAAAGATATTTATTGGACAGAAGTTCACACTAACTAATGTTTTATGGTTTACGAGCGAGATCTGAGATTGACATCTACTCTTGGCTTACAATTAGTAGTGTATAAATAGGATCTAATACAGCGCAAGTCCACTGTGTTGCGTTATGTTTGAGATCGACCGACATGTTGTATCTCACTTTTGACAGCAGTTTTACCTCTTCAGTACCCGCCACTACAATCACGCACAAATTTTGTCATTGCATTGGTCCTCCCTCAACCAAGAAACTGTGCGTTGGCCTGTAAAGGTTCTTGTAACAAGGCTGTGGGTTACTCCATAATTAGATTCGAATTACAATGTATTTTGCACACAATTTCGAAGATTTTCGGATTGAGTTACACAGTAACCGCCCTGATGCACCGGTGAAAGCCGGCACCACCACAAATTCGAACGAATTCAGACGTGATATATTGAAACTTTTAAATGTCAAGGAAAGATGGGAAAGATAACCCACTTGCAAAGAGACCAAAGAGAGCCAACATGTATTAGCAGAGAACTCGAATTGGGATAAATCTCCCTAGAAACCATCTAAGAAACCTCATTACTGGACACTGGCCTCTAAAAGGATAAGAATCCCTTACAACGACTTCTGCAGAAGCTGTAATGACGATGAAGAGGAGGATTCCACTGAATATCTGCTCTGTAACTCTACATTTGGGAAGAGAAGGAGTCCACTGAACATCTGCTCTGTAACTGTCCTGCATTTGGGAACCTGAGGCAGAACCTGTCTAACAAGAAGCTATTTAGATAAAATCCACACCTTCATTAAAGCAACAGGTTGAAGAATGAAGACGTCCAAGAAAGAATGAAGACGTCCAAGGACGAATAGTACGTGGCACACAAGGTATCACAACTGGACCTACGCTTGGACCCTAGTATATACTGGCAGATCCAAAAGGGGTAATAGGGTCGGTGTAGGTATCTTTATCGAGAACTATGGGATAAAATCCTACTTCAGGCTACCAAACTTCTGCACTGCTCTTCATACGGAAATTACTGCCAAAAAACGAGCATCCAACTGGCTGAGGTATTATCGAATATCTGGAGCTATCTGTATATTTACTGATATCAAGGCTGCCGTTAACTGAATAGCGGGTGTCTTCACGACATTTAGGTTAATCGAGAAATGCCGGTTATCCCTAAATGAGATAGAGAGACATTCAAGGATAACGCTTATATGGGTCCCTTAACACGATGGAAATCAGGGTAATTGTATAGCAGACGAATTGGCGAGAAGGGGAACGATAATGGCTGAGGATTGGGATCACCCTTTTGTTGTATTTCCCTTGCAAAATGTAAGATGGTTGAACAACAGATACTACATGAGACTGCAAAGAACTGGTGGACCAATGAATCCACCTGTGTTATCGCGAGGTTTGTATGATGCCGGCAAGACGAATCTACTTATAGAATTCCGTCGTTAGCTAATTGTTTATTTTATTACAGGACACAGCATAATTGGCACACATGCCAGAAAAAAGGGTCTACGGTTCAACGACTGCTGTCGAAGCTGTTGAAGAGAAGAAGAGGAGGAGGTTAGTGTTTCAGATAACCTTTTGATTATAGGTACGAGAATATAGTGTGACGTCCATTGGAATCGTCATATATTCGATGTTGCGAAATAAACATTTAGGTGCTTGGGTTTCTTAAGACGATGTCGGATATTTTTCTCCCCTTCCGACCTTCTTCGTATATACACAAGCTTCTTTCGTTCAAAGATGGAATATAATTCCCACATATGGGCCGGAGCTTCAAGGTCAAGTCTAGAGCTGCTAGACCGGGTTCAAAGAAGGGCGGTTGATCTTATAGGTGATGAAAATATACTTTAGAACATCGTCGGAATGTGGGCAGCTTTTCTTTATTTTACAGATATTATCAAGGGTGTTGTTCAGTAGACATAAGTAGTCTCATACCTAATACACGCACTTTCATTCGGAGCACACGGCTATAACACAGATCGAACCCATTTGCTATTAATTTGAGTACCGACCGCACGACACATTATAGGGAAAACTCTTTTTTTGGTCGAACCATACGTATATGGAATCTACTACCTGCCAACGTATATCCGCCGGTATATAATATTTTTCAATTCAAGTCAAACGTCAACAAACACTACTCCATCTTTCCTCCTTCTCACAACTTTATTTTCTAACATCAGGTTATAAAAAAAAGCATGAATCTGAGACGCATCCATTCCTTCATCAGAGAATCTGGATGGTTCACCCTGGTAACAACGAATGTCGAATAAGTATCCTGCTGTTTACTTGTTGGGTATTACAATGGGATCAGTTTTGAATGAACCCAAGTCAGCTGCTTGATGAGTGGCTGCCCATGGAACTTAACCTAATCTTTGACCCAAGTGAGCTATGGTTCGCGCGGCTGCCAATTCAACTTAACCTAACCTTGCCGGCACTACTTGGGATGTGGTTAAATAAAACAGCTACAGTGTGGTGACCACTGTTTCTTCATTGACTGAAGAAATATTTATGAACCGTCACAGACAGCCATTAAACTCATGCGGAAACAAAGAGGGAAGACAACGTCATGTTAAAGCAATAGTTCCAGTTACAGGCTCTCCCGGAACATATCAGTAATAAACTACGTATACACGAGGAGAGCATAGTTTGGTTCAGAAGCGTAGTGTACAATGAAAACACTTCCACTCGGAGACCTATGGGTCCATTGTGATACCTTTGAAGAGATGAAATAACTAAAAGAACTAACAATCCAAGGAGATTTGTTGAGACAGAACGCAAGAAAAATCATGAAAAAAAGCTCTCTCTAGTCTAACATGATTAACTACCATAAAGCCACTCCAATCATTTATTGAAGCCGAAACTGTCCTCTGGCTTACAGCTCCCAACATTTTCTAATCCCTCTTGGAATTGTCGACCCAACCACCTAAATCTGTGGCGTTGCAATCCCGGGCAATGGCAGATAATATGCACTTCGGTTTTTAATTGCTCTTCGTTCCCGCACACTATAATAATCCGTAGTGCCGTTGTTACATCTGCTCGTCCTAGACCTAACTGGGCAGTGACCACTAATCATACCTATGATCACTCTAATAATACTCTTGTTCAGGTCCACTAGTATTCTGTTAACTTAAGTATTCAATCTGGTCCACAAGGTCCTGAGGATTGCACAATCCCGTCTACTTCCCCATGACCGGTTAGTTCTGGGCAGAATATTATCCAATACTATACTGTGGTAATGGCTGATTATTGGTTTCACCGATGTAACCATCTAAGGATAGTTCTGAGGCATGCCTTGTTAGCTCATCCGCAATTTCATTACATTCAATATTACAGTGTCCTGGCGCCCAACACAGTCGTACCACGAAATGATCCATCAGCCTTACTCAGGATCATTTACAGTCATGTAACAGTTTGGATTTGATTCTGTGACCATTCTGAGCCTTTAATGCTGCCTATCTATCCACGTAGAAAGTCACCTTATTTCCCCAGGTGGCGTTCTACATCACAAGATATAATATGGCTTTCAGAATAGCCAGTATCTCTGCCTGAAAGACACTACATTCATCAGGAAGTCTGAACGACATTCTAGCGTCCGTCTCCACAATGTAGACACTTGAACCTGTGTCAAACTTCCATTTAGGATCCGTTTGTGAATACAGGAAAACCATCGTATAATCTGGAGGATCTCTACCTTGTCCATGTTTATTTCCGTTATCATGTAGTCTGAGATAATCGTAGCAGCGCGGAGAGAGAGATGTGAAGTTCAGGATGTGTCAGCAGGTTTTAAAACAATTTTTAGCTAGTTAGTCCCGGTCCACACTGTGAAACATTTGCTGCAAAACATTTTTAAATTCTCTTTTGAAACTGCATTCGTGTCCACACAGTTTTTGCTTTTCAGTTTTTTACATTTCTGTACAGAACGAATACGAACGAATAAATGTGAATGACATACTCAACAAAAACTTCATGTACATGAAACATAGTACCATTTTCCATTCCTCTTTCCCCTTTCGTCAACAAACTGAAACGTTTTACAGCAAATGTTTCACAGTATGGATGGGGACTTAGAAGTTTCCAAAATAAAATAATCTACAACTTTCTTAAACAGTCATATAAAAAGTTAAATTTATTCTTCAAAAACTTGATTGATTTTGTTAATTCAACACTAAATCTAGATAAAAAAATGGCCAATTAGTAACGTAAATAAATTCAATTGGAAATTTCACTTCCTGCTCAAAAAAACAAAAAGTTTTCAATACAACTAAATAGGAAATATTACAAAAATCGCATAAGTTCTTTAGTAAATTTAAAAAACTGCTGATATTGTTATCAGGGCAAATCAAGGGTTTCCAAATAAAGTGTAGGAATAAGAAATTTCCAATTGGCTTCATATATAAAAAACAAGAAAAACAGGTTAATAAAAAATTTTAAAAAGAATTTCAACAATCAAACAAAAAACAAGACATTTTTAAAACTTAAAAAAAAGAGAATATATAAAAAAATAAAAATATAAACATATTACTGTTCCAGTAAACGTTTGTATTCGGCGAGAAATTGTTCTTCTTGTACTAAAGGTAAATCCAAATAGTCCTGTTCGTTGTCCGTGATTTCTTCGGTAAATCTGTTATAGGCCTTCAAGGATTCCATTTCCTTTTGAGCCTTATCCAAAGCCTTAGTAATCAAAGAATTGGCACCGGAAGATGTAGAGGGTCCTCCATAATTGTCATTGGCCACTACAGAGGCAGCGACAGCTGTCATACGATCCATGGCAGCCACCAATTCCGTTTCATTGCCATAGAGTTTCATCAGAAACTCAATGGCGTTGTCCAAACTATTTTCGGTAGTTTCCAAGGCCATACGGGCCATTTCCTCATTGAAACCTAATTGCTTGAGTTGTGATAAAATGTCATCATCAGCTGTGGCGGCGGGGGGTAGGTTGTGTCTTAATTCATCAGCTCCCGTTTGCAAGAGATCCAACTGTAATATTTAAAGTGTATAAAAATTGTAAATTTGTTGGTAAGATGTGGCTTGTTTGTACTTACCGCTTTGGGCACATCATTTTTGCAGCGCTTTAAAGCCTCTACCACTACATCACGCTCATAACCCATCTCCACCAATGTACACACACTACGTGGATTTACCCAGTCTTTGTCATTATTTTTACTGGCCAAATTCTTATGAACCTGTCGTTCTTTTTTGGAATTTTTACGTGACTCTTTTAATTTCTCTTTGCGTTCGTGTATGAAATTGATGGCTTGTTCCACATTACCACTACACGAACGTAAGGCCAAGCGAGCCTCAAAAGGTTCATAGCCCATTTCTACTAAGGCCACCACTAGAGTATCATCTACTTTGAGAGAGCCCAGCTCCGTTTCGGCTGTTACAAATTTCTCGTATGCCTCATTGCGGCGATTTTGATGAAAGAGTACCACACCTTGCAGCAGATGTAAACGCATTATTAAAGCCTTTTCGGGACAGGCATTGCCTTTGAGGGTTATCAAACGTTGCAAATTGTCGCCATACGAGCGGCGAAAGCTTTTGTCACATAACTCTAAGCGACGTTGGGCATCAGGTAACTGGGTAACATTCTATGGTGTGGTAAAGAAATATATTTTGAAATTGGTTTTAGGGAATTTAAGTTCAACGATTTGGATTTTTGAAGATTTTTATTGGAACTGTTTAAATAAGCATGGGTTAATGTGGCGCATAAAATGTGTGTATTAGTAGTGTTAAATGCATGATATATCTTGATTAAGCAAATTAATTAATTAATGTAGAAATTAACATAAAAAGAGAAGTTTGTACATATAAACTTTATAAGTTGGCAAATTAATATTCTGGACAATGACAAAATTATATACAGTGGTTAACAATATAATGGAAACTTCAAAATATTTAAGTAATGGTCGAAATCCAAAAAAAACTCCTAAGAAATTTTTATTTTTTTAGTATTTCATTTATTGGATGTATGACTTAATAATGCGGGATTTACAAAAGGCGTACCTTTTAGTTGTTGAACATTTTTGTGTAAACCACAAAGTTTTGTTTTGCTTCTTAAATTTCCCAAAAAAAAGTGCTTTGGCATACAGATTTCTTACACATTCACCAATGTGTTTCATCGGTTTCAACATACGAGAGATGGTTTGTGCGGTTCAGAAGTGGTGATTTTGACACGGAAGACAAATATCGCCAAGGCCAGCCAAATAAGTTTGAAGACCAGAAGATTGTTGTCAAACTCAACAAGAGCTTGCAAAATCATTGGGAGCAGCAATTTCAAAACGAGGACCCAGAGAGAGACAAGGCGAAAAAAGTATTATCCGCAAATTACATGATCTTCCAGTTTCGGACATACGACAACTGAAGTTATAGAAGCCATCAACACAGCTAAGCCTTCAAAGGCAATAGTACCTGAAGAAATATCCATGCTGATGCTAAAACACTTAGGCGAGCGGGGAGTTGAGTACCTGACAACGCTTTTTAACCTGTTAGTAAGGAGCTTAATAATACTGGAAAATGGGTCGTTGTTAAAACCTGGGAAAATCGAGAGCGAGGGACAATCGTACAGGCCGTTCCCTCCTGTCACCTGTAGCGAAGACACTCGAAGCTCCTCTCCTCCCCCAGCTGACCCTTCAACTACCAGCAGCTCGTCACAAGCATGTATTCAGTAAGATGCAGCTGTCCTGTAAGATGCGACACTGTCAGTCACGCCACACTCTTCCAGGACATCCTGCAGTCCACAATGCCGAACAACACGAAGGGTTGGATAGTGAACTATATGAGAGGCAGGCAGTCGTCCGAGGAGTTTAGAGACAAATGCTTAAAACCCCGTAGAGTTAAACAAGGAGTCCCTCAGCTCGGGGTCCTGTCGCCGCTCCCGTTTAACTTCTACCTCTCTAAACTCTCAGTGCCCTCACAGGGTGTGGAGATAAACACCTATGCGGTGATTTCTGAACGAAATCCACAATTTCTGTGCAGGAACCATTTGCTCGCAGCTCGAATATGACAGCTTTGAAAGACATTCATAGAGACGCCATGAATGTCGTGCTTAGAGGTCGCCCGCCAATGATAGCAGACGCCGACAAGATTCTGCCGCGCATAACAAGTGTCGTTCTGACACAACTTAGATCAGGATGGAGCATCAGGTTTAATGCCTTCTGGTCCCGCATAGATCGTGCGGTTCTCAACTTATGCCCAGCGTTCAGGGTCTTTATGACACCCTGTCCAGCCAACCCTACTTCACTATGTCCAATTGATTTATGGACCCACCTAGTCGAAGTAGCACCATTCCATGGACTTGATTTACAGACAACAACACCAAAGCCAAATATCCATTGTGTTAAGAAAATTCTCTGTGTTTGGTGAGAGCACAAGGGTCCTATCTATTATGAGCTGCTAAAATCTGATCAGACCATCACAGAAAACCTGTACCGAACGCAACTGATTCCTTTGAATCGAGCTTTGGCCGAAAAACGCACAGAATATTCGGCCAGACATTAAACCGTAATATTCCTGTTAAAGTATTTAGAATGAAGTGGTTGGGAAGTTTTGTCTCACCCACTTTATAGGCCAGACCGTGCTCCGTCCCACTACTATTTGTTTCGATCGATGCAGAATGCTCAATCTGATATTGGATTGATTCGTTCTTGACCTCAAACTATGGACTGGACTATGACTAAAATAAGGACAATACAATGGATTATACTATGGACTAGACTTTGTACTAGACCATGGACTAGATTATGGAATAGACTATTGATTAGACAATACTATGGACTAGCCTATGTACTACACTATAAACTAGACTATGGACTAGACTAGTCATAGTCTATCCTACTGCTCATAGTCAACACTTCCATTTTACACAGCTCAAAATTAATTGATATTTAATTTAGCGTATTCTTAGAACTATCAACGAACTTTAGATAGATAGATTATATAAATTTAAACACTTTCATTCGGAGACCTATAGGATCCTTTGTGATACCCTTTAAAATATAACTAGGTGTGAACTAGATGTGAAGAAAAGACAAAAAATTTATTTTTATGTAAATAAATGAATAATAAAAATAAATGAAACTGAGGTCATACCTCAATAATTTGTTTAAATGTTTTAAATTAATTTCTTTTAATTGGTTTAACACTTAGGTACTATATCTTTCCCTTCGACCGTCATACAAATGTTCACCCATCACTGGCTCTTAAACTGATTTTGGATTCATGCAAAAACAGAACAGTATTCCCTTTCTGTGTCGACATGTTTAAATTGTGTAAGACCAGCCTTTTGGACTGCGTCAAACAGTTCTAGAACTAATTTTAAATTTTAGATTTTTGAAAACCTCCGGCGGAATGATTTTTTGGAATCTCTCTTGCAATTAAATTATATTGGAGTAGTTTTATGAGGTTTTCCTCCCAAATGTTGAGTTTTAACATTACCTATCTCACAATTTTTTTATATTTTTTGCAACTGCTGATTCATTAATTGAATATTTATCACAGATCGTTTTTTGCTTCAATCCAGCATTAAAATCGATTAGTTTTTTGGTTTTAAATTTTTCGCATATCTTGACTCTAGCCATTTTTACTAACTATTTAAAATAACTTATTGTGCGAAAAAAAATTACAATCCAAAATTATTAAAATAAAATATTGAAATATCGTTAAAACATGATGGTTTTTACAACATTTTCTTAAACATTATTTTGGCATTATTTTATAAAGATATTAATATCTATTATTTATTCGGGTTTCATTTCTGAAATCGCATGATTTGTTGAAAATTTATTTAAGAAATAGGAAAATGTCATAAAACATTCAAAGCCGTTTTTCTCGAAACGAGTTTTTTTGAATTATGACGTTGTTGCAGCAAAAGAGCGATATGTATATTTGTTAAAAGGTCTTGATTTTGAAAACTAAAATTACGAAATATGTATAGTTTTTATAAAAAGTTTTCATTGTCTCACTCACTATATCTTGATTAAATCTGTCCATACACGGGTGAAAAAATCACAAGTAATTGAAAATTTTCAATCACAAATCAGGCGAACAAATTATTCCGTGTGTGGCCAGCTTAAGTATAGATAAGTTATAATGAATATTGAAAAAAATACAAACAGAATGAATGAAAAACTTATATATATACCATTACCACTAATGATGAAGGATATAAAAACATAAACATATCAAAAATAATTTACTATTAAATTTTAAACAAAAATTAAATAAAAAAGTGTTTAAATCATAAAATGTTTTGAAATGCAAATAATAAGTGGGCGAGTAAGTTCTGTTACTAATTTTATTTAAAAAAAAAAACTTTAACATACCTTTAGGCACAAATAACACCAAACAATATCCAAATTAACTAAAGCATAGTTGTCAACCGCTTCCAAAAACTTTGAATTACATGTAATAAATTTCTCATCTGCTTCGAGCAGCAACACCAAGGCCTCATCATAATGTTCACGTTTCATGGCAGCACGTGCTTTTTCATAATAACCCAAGGCCATTAAGAGAGCACGATTTTCGGCGGGTGGTAAAAATACAGGATTGCCATCTTGATCTTCCATCTAAAAACACAAAAACTCATATTAATAAACAAGATTTTGAAAAAAATTATAAACAAATTTAAGTTTACCTCAAACAATTGACGACTTGAATCCACTATAGATTCCACATCCATTTTTATTTTACGTATACGATCGTACATGGCATCTTCTTGATTTTGTTCCACACCCCTATCCACTTCACTGATTATCACCATTAATTGTTGATTGTTTTTGATATTTTGTATTTCGAGAGATCTTTCGGGATCGATAATTTTACCAGCTGATATGCATTTAATGCGACTGGGATCAATTATATCTAAAGATTTGGCCACAATTGTTTGCAATTCACTGCCTAAAGCTTTAAGGGCACATTTCACTTCTATAATATTTTGTGTGCCCTGTTGATTGTTAATGCGTCGTACACTAAAAGTGGCCAGACCTGGAAAGAGGAAACAAAATAAACATTTATGATTTATTTAAAGCATATATTTTTTCGGTTTTTAAAATATTTATAAATACACCCACTAACCTGTCTCTGCAAATTCCTTACGAGAGGCCAGCTTTCGTAAAGCACCTTCCTGTAACTCTGTTAAGGCCAATTTACAATTGGATTTAGTCATGCCCAAGTCCTGACTAAAATTACTAGACAATTTCTATACAAATGGAAGACACAAAAATTAACAAAATTCATTCCAAACAACTCAGTACAAACCCACCTCAATTTCTTCCTCCACACAGCCAACTCCATCGTAATAGTATGGTTCCAGCCACAATTTAATGCCCAACAATTGTAAACGTGCTCTTACTTGTATGATAATATTATCTATTTGGGACATCTTGTTTTGAATTTATTATTGATTTCAACACTGTTCTATCTAGTGCACCAGTGGGAGAGTTCCGATCACTTTTCTTTTCTACACTGCTCTCACATTAATAGAATGACAAGCAATTTGTTATATTTATTTCACAATAATTATTTGAAATATTTTTTCACTTGTATTCCTTTTCAATGTGATATTTATTTTCTTGTTGCTTTTAAATTTCCTTTGTTTATATCTAGTTTATTTATTTTTGTTTTTGCTGTTCTATTTTGACCACGTTGTTTCTACGTTGCACTTCTTCTTCGTTGTGGGGTTTTCTCTTTTTTTGTCGCAGCTGTACTCTAACACGTAGCAATTGTTGTTGTTTTGTGTGTCAGCTGTTTTGCAGAAGTAAGGGGAATGTAAAGTTAACAAGTTATTTTTAATTTGGAATGAAACAAAGGTAAAAGATACAGAAAATTAAATTTATAGGGTAATCCATTTAGCAGAAATTAAATATAAATAAATTACTTGTATAAATTTGTTGATATGAGAGTGTGAAGTACTAACGCTGTCAAATTATAACGTATAAATTTGTGTAAAAAGGCACACAACAGGATCCAATTGGAATACGAAAATTGTCAATATAAATTTTGGTTTTTTAAAAATTTTACCAATTGGAAGTCTGTGAACTATGAAATTCTAAAATCTACAAATCAAAAATCTATTTCCATAAGAATACCGCTGTCTCTGAAGATTTTTCGTCAGAAGACCTGATATTTATAAAAATTTTGTCTTGCATAGCAAATTTTCGATAACTTAGAGTTAAAAATTCAACCAAAAAAATAAAATATGTCGACATTCCATCAAACAATCTCAAAAAATAGTTCTTTAGCTTAATTCACAGTATTAATAATTTTAATATGAATAGAGTTCTTTCATTATTGAGTTAATTCATAATCATTTAAATCTAAATTGCTTGTTAATTCAAATCTAACCCAAATTAAATGTTTGACTGAACTAAGTGAATTGACGATTTCTTTATGAATGTGTTTGCAAACAGTGAAAAAGTTAAGAGGTGACTACTGCTTATAGAAACTAATATTGCCCATTATTAGCATGATTTTTAATAATGATGAAAACAGAAAGGTAATTAGTAAATTTCAATCGTCATTAATAAATTTTAATCATCTACAGTAATGTCAAACGAACAAATAAAATAAAGTGAATAAAAACAAGTAAGAGAGCTACAGCGGTTGACAAAACAGTGCAAACTTTTCCATATGTAGCCCAAAATTTAATTTTTTTTTATTACTTTACTTGTATAGTTTTATTTATATAAATTAACTGAAAAACAAACATCATAATTAATTATATTCTGAAAAAAGGCAACAAAATTAAAAATATTCACTATTTCGCTACTGAAAAAACAATGGAAACTTTTAAACTTCTGCAAGAAAGAAGTGTAAAACGAAAATAATATTTAAAAGAACGATGTAAAAAGCATCCTGTTTACAGTTATTTTATTTTTAACTTATGGTAATTTTTCACAATTTCTTTTTCTAAGTTTTTCGCATAATTGCTTTTTTTCAAAGTTAACGAAAATGGCTAAAGTTAAGATTTGTGAAGACTTAAAAAATAAAAGAATTAACGATTTTAAAACTGGTTTAAAACAAAAAAGTATCTGTGAAAAATATTCAATAAATAAATAAGCAGTTTCAAAAATTATAAAGAAATTTCGTGAGACTGGTTCTGTAAAAACTCAACATTTAGGGTGGAAGACCTCGTAAGACTACTCCTAGACAAGATAATTTAATAGCGAGAGAGTTCCAGAAATTCCCAAAAATAACTCCTCGAGAGGTTGTTAATAGCCTAAAATTATAAATAAGTACCCGAACAGTTGGTCGCAGGGCAAATGAGGCTGGTCTTGGTTGCTATCGTCCTGTGAAAAAACATTCATTTCTAAAAAGAACCGTTCTGCTGGTCTACAATTTGCCAGGGATCATTTAAACTGGTCGATACAGAAATGGAATACTGTCCTCTTTTCTGACGAATCCAAATACAATTTAAGAGGCAGTGATGGGTGAACATTTGTAAGACGACCAAAGTGAAAAAGATTAGATCCAAAGTACACAAATAAGACTGTAAAGTTTGGCGGTGGCAATATTATGGTATGGGGATGTTTTTCAGGCAAGGTATGGTCCCAATTCATATTATAAAAGATACCATGACAGGTATAGGATACAGAACCATATTATAATAAGTTATGTATCCATACGCTGAGGAAAATATGCCCCTAGTTGTAACCGAATGGTTACAATCCAACGAGGTACGTGTTTTGAAGTGGCCTGCCCAATAGCCAGATCTCAATCCCATAGAAAATCTATGGGAAATTGTAGATCGTAAAATAAGGACCCAAAATTAGACCAGGAAGGAAGATTTATCGGAGGCGGTTATACGGGAATGGCAAAATATTTCAAAGGAGACCATTGGCTCTTTAATTGGTTCAATGCATCGTCGATGTGTAGCAGTTATAAAAAATAAGGGATACCCAACAAAATATTGAGTTATTGCAAAGTTTAGACCATATTTGTTGAAATAATACCTAAGTTTCCATTGTAATAAAGAAAACTTTTAATTTTGTTTTCTCATTTTTAGAATTTAATTAATTATGTCATTTGTTTTTTGTTAAGTTAATTAAAGTATACAAATAAAATACTACAAAAATGTTAAAACTTTTTAAAAAATTATTTTAGATTTTAGGCCACTAATGAAATATTTGGAAAAGTTTCCATTGTTTTGTCAACCACTGTACATTTTGGAATCTCACTGTACATAATTCACTACTTGATAGTTTTATTTTCAGTTTATTTTTCATTTAATGAATTAATACATTCTATTCTCCAGTAATTTGCATTAGAAACAAAGAAAACGAAACACAAGTATTTGTTTATATTTTTTTGCAATACTTTTTAATTACTAATTTGCTGAGCTTAACAAAAAAGCCAACAAAACAAGTTTTACCAATGTAAACAAAAAATATCGGCAATAATTTTGCGAAAAACAAAATAAAAACAAATTACCGGCACTAAATTAAAAGCGAACATGAAAAACAAAATAAAAAACAGCTGATATGGCAGCTTTATTTGGATTTTGCGCGTTGAAAAATCTGCACAGTCTGCAAATGTTGTTTTCTGACATTATATTTTGCTCCCCTCTTCGTACAGAGTTGTATTTTGTACTGCTTTTTCAAGATTTCCACGACTGGAAACGATTGGAAAGGCAGCGAACATGCTTCATGTTTGTCAAACAGACTCGTCAAACACGCCTATCTAATTTACATAGCGGTTTGACAAACACTATTAAGCAGGGATTTTTTACTCGTCGGACAGGTAAGGATTACACATGACTCGTTGTTTGACGGTTTGAAGGTGTTTTCTGCGACAGAATTTGGTTTGTGAAACTCAAAAAAAAAGCAGCGAGAAACGCTATTTTTGGATTTTTAAAATGATTTGCAAATTTCCTCGACACAATTTAGAAGGAAGAATTTCGAATTTTAAAGTGTATTCACATTGTGAAAAGTGGAATTAGAAATTCTAAAAAACACTAAAATAAAAATATCAATCTAATTAATAACTTGAATATTTGCAAGGATATAAAGAACAAAACAGATTTAACATAAAGAAAGGAATATTATTTATTAAAAAATAGTTAATGAAAAAAGATAATTATAAATAAGTGGGTATAAAACCAACAAGCAAAGCTAAATATGAGACGGTAATTAAATAATATGAACTGATCATCTTTTTACTGGCTATGCGAAATTGCATAGTTTGTCCCTCCTCAATATTTTCCAATTGTCCCGCCAAGGCATTGTGTTTATAGAAAACACCTTTCACATCTCCAAAGAATTTCACCAAAGCGTAAGTTTTATTAAACTTGTCTACGGTACCCAGGTAATTTACATTATTAGCGTCATCCAAACTTAAACGTGACTTGCTGGTCTTGAACAACATGAACGTTCAAATTACGACACGGCATAATAATTTTTGCAGAAAAAGAAACTAAATATCACAGGAAAACTTTCAGAACTTGTTCTAAAATAACTAGTTCCAGAACGAGTGTAATCAGAACCTCTTCAGATCCTTCAATGACAGCCTTGGAACTAGTGATGCAATTACTTCTGAAACCGAGTACTACTAGTCAATATCAAACAAAAATCACTGGTGAATGAACTAGTACTATAATTACTGTTCCTAAGAATGTGTATTTTCTCAGTAAAGCTTCCCTAGATTAATGATATATCAAAGAAATATCATTAATTACAGGACTGGTTCCGTTCTAAATAACGTGTACTAGTTTATAACCAATTCTGGAGGTGACAATTTCAAACAAGAACCATTGGTCGCAACTCCAGACTTCATAGAACGAGTACTTGCTGCATTCTAGAACTAAAATAGTTTTCCTGCTTATAATTAACTGTGGCCGTTACAAAATCACCAGGTTTAATATCATTGAAACTAAAATACTCTTTTACAGTGGGATTTGCGTGCATATTTCGATAAAAGCTCATCTTGATCACAGTTTCCTTTATAGTTGGCTTTAATAGTTTTGTACGAAATGAGACCTTTAAATTTATTGTTTAATATTAAAACGACACCACCTTGGCGTTTTCAACAAGATCACAAGCAGACAGCAACAAAAACATATCGCACTCTTTCAACAATACTGTATTAACTCAAAATTTTTGGAATTTCACTTTTAGCAAGAAATCAACTAACAACTAGTGAATGGTATGATAAGCTAATAACACTAGTTTACAAGGTTTTTTCTCATGAATTGAAACATATGGGGATTTGTGTATTTAGGTCTTTTAACTTCGGAAAAAATATTAAAAAAAATCTTGGACGTCAAACTTTTGAGATATTTATTAAAAACGAAACATATAAAAATGTACATTAAATTAGGACAAACAAATTAAAAGTGAAGTGTTTAGTGCTCTTTTTATAATTATTTTCATTTGTCTCCCTCACGACACTCCAACAGTAGTGTTCTAGCATATTCTGATCCCAAAAACCTTGATAATTCCTCTTGAAAAACTTCAATATTTGATGGAAACATTCTCTATGTTCGTCACTCATGTGTCCGAGGTTTTCCGGGAAAAAATCCACATGAGAATGCAAAAAGTGAATTTTGAGGGACATAATTACACCCCATCCCTGTAATTTTGACTTTTCCCCAAAAAGTCTTAAACAACAAGTTTAAAAGAATTCCATGCTGCTTTTTCAATATCGATTAATAGACACTCAAATTTGGTATCACCCAAAATTTTTCTTATTTGAGGACCCACAAATATCCCTTCTTTTAATTTGGCCTCAGAAAGACTCGGGAACACGCTGCATAAATATTGAAATGCTGGTTTTGTCTTATCTAAAGCTTTTACGAAATTTTTCATTAAACCTAATTTAATGTGGAGTGGCGGCAAAACTATTTTTTGTGGGTCAACCAAACTGACATTTTCACTACAATTTATGCAAATCGAATTAGGGACCCACTTTTTATCCTGATTTGACACGTGGAATCCAAAATAATGTAAATAAGCATTTTGCAGTGTTTGTGTTATAGGAAAACCTCGATTTAACTGAATAAATTTTCCGCAAATAACACAAAAATGGTCTGGGTTTATTTTACACTTTCTAGAAGACATTTTAAAATAGTTTTTTCATTCCATGAGCAAACAAAAATATTTGCTTTGTAAACTAGTGTAATCGATTTTCGACCATTTTCATTTCGATTTTTACAGTCGATTAATCGATTTGGGAACTACATATAGCAAATGACCCATATACGCTATAATTACAGATTAAAATCATATTTTGGAAGAGTATTATAACTCCTTTATGTTGATGTGCTCATTTTATAAACCGTATCGGCAAACATTTGACAACAATTTTATGGAAAAAATTTCGTAGCACTTTTTATAAAAATTTCTTAAGGTTGAGAAAATGTCGCATTAAAAAATGAGGTCCTCCGTGAATATTTTCCGATGTCTGCAGAAGATTAATACATTGCAAATTTTAACAATACTAAAAATTCCGGAAATTTATTTTTATTTTGATTAATCGTTATCAAAAATCGATTTCAGCATAAAAATAGGAGTATATAAACGATCACGAAATAATCGGTTTTAGACCCTGAATATCGATTTTCGACCATAATCGTAATCGATTTACCATTCACTACTAACAACATCAATATCTACTGTAAAAATTTCAACGTATTCTGATTATTCTTTCACCTCGAAAACCACATTTGAGACCATTTTCGTGAAAGTATTATTTTTAGTTAATACAAACGTTTATATACACCATTTCCAATTGTATTTTAGAAATTTCCAATTATATTCCAGAAAATTCTAATTGAATTTCAGAATTTTCTAATTATATTTCAGACTTTTCCGTTTATATTTCAGAATTTTGCAATAATATTTCAGAAATTTCTAATTACATATGTATATTTGAGAATTTTCTAATTTAATTTCAGAATATTCCAATTATATTTCAGAATTTTCCATATATAATTTTTGAAATATAAATGAAAATTTCTGAAATACAAATGGAAATTTCTGAAATACAATTGGAAAATTCTGAAATACAATTGGAAATTTCTGAAATACAATTACAAATTTCTGAAATATAAATGCAAAATTCTGAAATATAATTGGTATATTCTGAAATTAAATTAGAATATTCTCAAATATAATTGGAAATTTTTGAAATATAAATGAAAAATTCTGAAATATTATTGGAATATTCTGAAATTAAATTAGAAAATTCTCAAATATATGTAATTGGAAATTTTTAAAATATAAATGGAAATTTCTGAAATAAAATTAGAAATTTCTGAAATACAATTGGAAATGATGTAGAAATATGTACATCGTATATTTTCATAAAAAAGGTATTATTTTGATTTGAGCCTTTATCCCTTAAATGCATATTGTTGTCAATTATCTACATTCCAGTTCCACTTAATTTTAGATGAACATGTGCTTGATAATAATTCAGCACGTAATTTATCAGCTGGGTATTTAACACCGTAAATATCTATTTGTTGAAATTACGGACATAAAACAAACTAAACCTATAGGAAATATAGTAAATAAAAATCAAATAAATATTTGATGAAATAAAAGTAGAAATAATGCATTTAAGGGTTGTTAAAAATAATAAATTTCGAGTTATTACATTATTGCTGAACGAGTGCGATAAGTTTGCAGATTTCTGTTGTTGTTTATATTATCGTTGGGGTATTCTCTATTATTGTTGGGGCTTTTTATTATTATGCTGCTCAATCAGTTGCTCGATGGCGTTTGACAAAAGTGACGTGTGAATTCGTGAAATTACGGGGAATCGTAAGAAAAAGAAATCAGAATTTTTGCCTAATTTAAGCAAAAAATATATAAAATTAATGCGCAGTGTTAAGTAAAAGAAAATAACAAAGAATTACATAATTTTTGAAGCTTAACAAATTATTAAAAACAAGTGTTAAATAAAATACAGAAAAAGTGGAGTGTTAAAACTTGAAAAAGTTAAACAAAAGATTGAAGGTCATTTGGTTGGTTGGTGAAATTAAAAAAAAATGCTTGAATTTCTTTGCGTTGGCGAACTGTGAAAAAATCGATGAGAATTTTCAAACCTTAGTGGAATATTAAAATACATTTTTCATTTTGCAAGCAATTATTTAAGTTTTGTCCATCATTTTTTGTGTTTTTCTGTGAATATGTATGAACAACTCAATTAAATGCATTCATTACAAAATTGCTCAAATAAAATTTTACTAAAAACACCAATTACTAACCTTCAAAAGCAACAAACAACGGAAAAAAATAATAGCAGCCACAATAAGATTTGCCTGCTGCAGCAGTCACACCTCAAATTAGAGACCTCACCAGCAGCCCTGACACATTTACCAAAGCCAACAAAGGCAAGCATTGATAGTAAAGAAGACGTTGCTCACTGAAAATGTCTTACACTGAATTGGAATCAGGTTATCAGGATTTACGTCAACAATCCTCCCAACAAGCTGCTGCCGTCTCGTCGCAGTCTCATGCCACCGTTGTAGGAAACACCGGCGGCAGCGTTGATAGATCTCATCAACGGCCTGGATTTTTTGTTGGTCATGATGGCAATGTAATTTTCATTTCAACTAATTATAGACATTCATATGTATATTACTAATTTCTATTATGTAGTATTTGTATTATAGTTTGTGGTAATTTTTGTGTAGTTTTATGTGTGATCCTCCTCACGATTTGCATGTGTAAATTTTGTGTGTCTTCTATGTATGTAGAAAAATCAATAAGTCAGTTTTTTTCCACAGAAATGGCCTTGAGTAAAATGTTTTGTAAATATTTTATGTATCCCTTGTAAACAGTTTTTTTTTCTTGTATGCTGCGGCTGCTGTTTTTACATGACAAATTTCAATGTCAAGTTTAGTTAATGTTAAAATTATATACCTAGTAGTTATGTGTGAGGAAAAGGAGCTTTGGAGCAGTAAGGAAAGTTGAGTGGTAGCGCAGGCAATGTTATAACTAAAAGAAAAAATTCTTCTAAAAGTAATTCGAAACAAAAGCTAAAAGCAAAAGGCTTGGTTGAGAGGAATTTCTCAAACATTGTTTCTAAATTATAAACATTTTGATTTGATTAAACGAAATAAATCTGAAATTCATTGAGTCTCTAAACTGAAAAGAAACTGAATTTACATATTACTGAATTTACATATTAAATATATTAAGGAAATTTCATGATTAAAAAAAAAATAATAGTAAATGAAATGAATTTTGGAAAAAAAGTTTTGTTTAAATTGAATTTGTTTTTGGAAGGAACTTAACTCTTTTTAGATACTAAAATGTACTGTTGTCTTTAGAAAATACTTTTATACAAAACATTTTCTATAGAAAAAACAGTAATACACAATATTCTCTAGCAAAAACTGTTATATACTAGATCATTTTCCAGAGAAAAACTTCTATAGAAACAATTTTCGATTGAAAAAAATGCATATACTCAAAATTTTATATTGAGTAACTGTTATACAGAAAAATATCTATAGAAATAATGAATATACGAGCAGTTTACATAGAAATTTTTATAATGACAATTTTCTATAGAAAATATTGTTATACACAAAATTTTCGGTTGAAAAAACAACTAAACTCAAAATTGTATACAGAATAACTTTTACACAGAAAAATGTTTATAGAAATATAAAATATACAGGCAATTTTCCACAAAAAATCTATTATACCGACTATTTTCTATAGAAATAACAGTTATACACAAAATTTTCGATTGAAAAAACGGCTAATCTCAAACTTTTATATGGACTAACTGTTATACAGAAAAATGTATATAGATATACAAAATATACAGGCAATTTGCCGTAGAAAATCTATTATACTGACAATTTTCAATTGGCACACTCAAAATTTATGATTAAGATTCATTATTTTATATGGAAAAACTATTATACAGAAAAATGTCTATAGAAATACAAAATATACAGGCAATTTGCTGTGTAAAATCTATTATTTTGACAATTTTCAATTGGCACACTCAAAATTTATGTTTAAAGAAACGGATATATTCATAATTTTATATGAAAAACTTTTATACAGAAAATTTTCTATAGAAATACAAATTTCAATAGAAAAAACTGTCATACAAAAAATTTTCTATAGAAAATATATGTAAATATAAATGTCTTTGTAAGTTTGTTTGTTGGTTTGTTTGTTTGAGCATCACGCCTAAACGGCTGTACCGATTTTATTGAAATTTGGAACGTAGATAGATCCTTACTGGGAAGCGTCAATAGGCTATATATTTTTTATTTTACTACGACAGGGGTAGCGAAGCGCACCGGGTCAAGCTAGTATTCTATAAAAGAAACTGTCATATAGATAATTTCCCAGAGAAAAACTGTTATATGGGCATTTCCATTATGTCATTTTCAAGATAAAAACCGAGGCTTTCGCACGGGACAAATAAAGAAGTCATTTTCGCGACAAACAATTCAAACGCCAATTTCAGCGATGATTAATTTCAATGTGATTAATTTTATAATGTTTTGCATTGATGTCACTTTAAAATGGTTCTGACTATACGAAAAATTATTTATACTTTTTTTAAATAAATTTTAATCACTGTCGCACGGGAAGTATTAAATTAAAAGAAGTATTTAATATATTTATCTCAATATAATATCAACAAACTAAAAACTTAACAAAAATTTAGTATGAATAAGCCCCTGTCTATACATGACATATATTTATCATAACAATAAATTACGCTTATTTTCAAGACAAAGTCTGATCAAAAATACTAATAAATGGGGACTATACCTGATAATTTTTTATCTTGACAACCATTTTGAAGTTTTTCGTGACAAATATTTATCAAGATTAAAGTGTGTAGTAGTAAATACAATAAAACAATTAATTTGAATGTAAATAGTATCACGAATATCTAACGCAGTTTTTTTTAGAATACGCAGTCATATCTTATTTTACTTCTTGACCATTGCAAACAAAAGTAGAAAACTGGGCTATATTTTTTGTCTAAATTATAATACAAGGAATGCTTTTCAACCTGATCAGAAGCCATAAAATATATTTTTATCCCATTTATTTGGTGCTGTGCATATTTACATGATTTATTTTATTTATGTAAGAAGAAAACATTTTCAAATTTAAAAATTTCAAACTTAAGATGTCGCACAGGACCAACTTTATATAAGAAATCTTATTTTTCATTAATCATTCTTTTTTGACTCTATGTACCCTCAGAAAGATTTTAGATATCAAAAGTAATGTCTCTCTTTAAGAACTTGTATCAAAACAAAACGCGCATTAGAAATATTCGAATGAGAATAGTAGTCCTTTGCATTCGAATATCTCAAAATGAGTATTGAATAAATGTAAAATTTCTTTACATTATTTAAATTTGATTGTTTCTTTATGAAAATATGATAAAACTAAATGTTTTCAAAAACTTTTAATTTCCTGGTCTAGGTGGACATTTCTGTGGAAATGACCATATACAAAATTGTTCATACAAAAAATTTTTATACACAAAATTTTCGATTAAAAAAATTCGTATATTCAAAATTTGATAGGGAATAACTGTTATACAGAAAAATGTCTATGGAAAAAACTGTTATATACAAAATTTTCGATTGAAACAAAATGTATACTCAAAATTGTATATGTAAAGACTGTTATACAGAAACATTTCTATAGAAAGAACTATTATAAAGACAATTTTCCATACTAAATCTATTATATTGACAATTTTCTATAGATAAGAACTGTTATTCACAAAATGTTCTATTAAACAAATTTTATACTGAAAGAACAATTGTGGTTGATATTAATAACTGTTACTATTATTTATCTTTTATTTACATACAAAAACACATTTTTATTAATTTTTAACAAATTATAAAAAGAATACGATTAATATGATTTTTTGACAATTTTTTTTTTTAAATTTATTTATGATTTCTTAAAATAAGAATGCCGTTTTTTGTGAATTTAAATTTATTAAAAATATGATTTTTAAAAAATTATTTTTTGTTAAAATCCGTGAATTTTGAAAATTTACAGTTTTTGAATTTTTAGATTTTGTCCAAAATTTTTATTTTTTTTTTTTTAATAAAATTGTCGATTTTTGTGAAATTGATTCGGTGAATGACTAAAAATCTTTTGAGACCAAGAGCGAATCAAGTCATTATCGGATATTATGTTCCAAAGTGAATCGTATCCCAGAGAGAGGGTTCTGCATCGATCGAAAAAAATAATATTCGGACGGCACAAGTTTTTTAATAGGTATTGCATAATGAGGCCGAGCGTTGTCATGATGGCATATTACGGTTTCATGTCTGGCCGCATACTCTGGGCGTTTTTCGGCAATTGCTCGCTTCAAACGAATCTGTTGCGTTCGGTTCAAGTTCCCTGTGATATGGGCTGGTCAGATTTCAGCTGTGCATAATAGATACGACACTTTTGCTCCCAACAAATACAGAACATTACCTTACCACCGTGTCGATTCGGACGGTTGGCCGGGCTTCACGTATGATCTCTTACGCTTCGGGTTATTGTAATGGATCCATTTTTCATCACAAGTAATGTTTCGGTGCAAAAATTATTTTATTTGACAGCATTTTAGACATACAAAATCCTCTTTCAAGGTCTCTCGGCTTCAATTCGTATGGTACCCAATTTCCCTTTTAGATGAATCCTGCTGCCAGCAAACGTTTTGAAATTGCTGCTTGAGTAGCTCCCAATTATTTTGCAAGCTATTGTTGAGTTTTACAACAATCTTCATGCAGTAATGACTCTATTTCTTGGTCTTTAAACTTGTTTTACTGGCCTGGACGATCTTTGAACCGCACAAACCATCTCTCGCGCATTGAAACCGATGGAACACATTCACCATAAGATTTGGTAGGCAATGGGTGTGCTTCAGCGGCATTTTTTTATAAGTTTGTCATTCCGTTTATAATTTCTACATTTTTCATTTCCGACCCTATAAAGTATATACATATATTCTGGATCCTTATAGATAGCAAAGTCGATAAAGCCATGTCCTTCTGTCTGTCTGTTGAAATCAACTTTCCGAAGCCCCAAAATAACTTACATACACGATTCATACATCAATATCTCCGAAATTCTTCCGGATCGTTTGCTAATTAAAATCGAGAAAATCGGTCCACAAGTGGCTGAGATATAAAAAAACCAGCACAACCTCGATTTTTGACCTATATCTGGATTACTAAGTCATTAATATAGACAATATGGATATTTAGTGATAGATATTTCAAAGACCTTTGCAACGACGTTTATAAGACCATAGTAAGTTGGACCTACAATGGGTCAAAATCGGAAAAAATATTTTTTAAACCGATTTTTTTTTCTATAAAGATTAAAAAAAAAATTAAAAAACAAAAAAAAAATTTAAAATTAAAAAAATTTAAAATAAAAATTCGAAAAATGTTTGTTTACCTAAAACTATTTAAAATTTTTATTTTGAAGTATAATTTGGTAAGGGTATATAAGATTCGGCACAGATTAATATAGCTCTCTTACTTGTTTAAAATTAAAGAAGTTCCCGCATATGACGCTTTGTTGGCACAAAAGTCGACATTTTCGAAGCAAAACAAACTTTGTTGTTTACAATATAATGTTTAATAACAAAGTGAAAATAAACGACAGATACATATCGTCACCTAAAATGCAAAATAACGTAACATCACTTTTCATAAGTTTATAGGAGAAGCAAACAACGATATGAAATGAAAACTACTTGAGATATTGAAACAAAATTTTCAAATTTGAATTACAATGACTCTAGAAATATATTTTATGAAAAAAAAATATTTTTTTCAAAGCACACTTTAAGATATGTGGCTTACGTTTTTTTGAATTGTAATTTTCTGAAACAAAAAAACGTATCATCAATATAAATTTTTATGAAAAAATAAAAATATTTTTTTTATTTTAAATAAAAGCAGTTTATATATACTTTTTTAATTTTATTATGTTTTTTTTTTATTTTAATTAATTAATTATTTAATTAACGACTACTTTTTTAAACTAAAAAAGTTTCTTCATTAAATTTTCATTAAGACTGCAAAAAATTTTCAATTGCAACAAATTTATTAAAAAAAATTAGGATACTATCTAAAATAAGGTAAAAACGATTTATTAATTAATTACTCAAAGCGTATACGTTACTTTGTTCAAGAAAATCATATACTTGATGATACTTTAGTTTCAATTTTGGTTATAACTTGGTTATTTTTGATATTAAAAGTTTAAAATTGTACACATATGTATGTAATATGATGTAGTGAATCGTAATCAATAATAAAATCAATTTCGAATTTTTTGTTGATACGTTGTTTTGCATTTTAGATGACGATATGTACCTTTCAAAATGAAGCCCTTTCCTAAGCCCTCAAAATACCTACATACATACATTATTGTTACATCCATATATGGGATATAGTCCTGGATCGGTTGCTATTTAAAATCGGTCCACAAATGTCTGTGATATAAACAAAAAACCACAACTACTTTGATTTTTTACCTGTTTTTTATCTTTATCACACATTTCGTTCGGAATGGTTTCAATTCCGTAGTTTTTATTCCGATCGATTTCGTTTTCCGTTCTTCAGATTCCGTGTAATTTGTTAATTCAAAAAATATTTAATAATTCTGTATTTCAGATTTTAATTTGAAAGCCTTTTTTATATTAAAACAAAAGTGAAGTTTTTGGTTCAGAAATTGATTAAAATTTTAAGAAAATCAAATAAATACAAACAAATATCAATTCCACTTTGAAAACTGAAAGTGGTTTCATTCCGAAAGAAATTTTCGTTTTACTTTTTGTGAAGAAGCATATTACGGAATTAATTCCACTTTCGATCGGAATGGAATTCTGTGACAGGCCTGATAGATATCTAATGATAGACATTTCAATGATCATTCCCACGACGTATATAAGACTTACAAATACGGACCGGCAATGGGTCAAAATCGGGAAAAATATTTTTAAACCGAATTTGTTTGACCAACATATCACCAAACATTTTTATTTATAAAAAAAAAATTTACATACTTTTTTTTTTCGCCAAAAATATTTTGGATATAAAACGCCAAAGAAATTCGGACCGACAATGGGTCAAAATCGGTAAAAATATTTTTTAAAACCCGATTTTTTTTAACCAAACATTTTTTCAATCTTTATTTAAAAGTATACTTTGTTGGCGGGTATATAGGGTTCGACACAGCCAATTTTAGTTCCTGTTTATTGGTATTTTTGTTAAAAAAGTTCAACTTTTCTAATCGACTTTTTTAAATTTTATATTTTTTTGAGGGTTTCTAATGGGTTTTTCTTTATAATTATGTTTTACAATTCTCCTTCAGTTATCTAAACAAAACTCCATTCCAAATTTCAATATGTTCATCAATAGAGGTTTACGAAATTTGTTTCACTTTTCTTAAAATAAATTATGAATCAAATTAGTAATCTACAAATTCTTGAATTCTCATAGAACTCTTATTAGAAAATTTTGATAATTTAAAGCTTTTCGATTTCTTTTCTCACGTGATTTGCTTGTTTTTAAAACGTTTAAAAAAATAACTCAGCTGCAGCATATTCTAAATAAGAAAAGACATCATTTATCGCCACACACCACCCCTTTTATAAAAAAAACTAGTGACATCCAATCAATATCGTTTTTTTTTTTGTTTCATTAAAAAAAAGAACTGCATTTTGTTGCAAATATTCGAATTCTACAGCTGCTGACCTATAAAGACATTTGCATACTTATTGCTAAATTTGTAATTAAAATCTATTTTTATGTCTAGTCATTTTATTTTTTGTTCACCCAAAAAAAAAAATAAAAACAAATATTTGATAAATTGCCAAATATAATTATAATTAAACGGAACACTAGTACTCAACAACCGAAAAGGTTGAAGCATTACAACAAATCCCGGTAGTAGTAATAATGGGCAATCGTTTTGAAAAGTTGGTGTCTGCTGATGGTGATGACAGCTGGTCTCGCAAGAAGTGCAATTCCCACAAGTACTGTCATCATAATCACATGCAATGTCAAGTGTGCAGAAAACATCAACAGCAGTGTCATACTTGTAGTACTTACAGTGGGGCTGAAAATGCTTTAGCTCTACTGCATGTCAGTTCTACGCCGAATTTGGGGGGTGGGTATAATGATGAGTTTACTTACACATTTAGGTTTTTACATACATATTTACACATACTTTTCTTCTTTTTTTTTCTCTTTACATATTTCTTATTTTACTACTTTCTATGGAAACTACTACCTACCTCTCTACCTACTACATATTTTAGAATCAACTTTGCCTACTGCACCCCCTTTGGATTTACGTTCTTCCTCATTTTCTTATGGGGTGGGTGTCTATATATACTTTCTTTTGTCTTTTGCTTATGCTTTTTTTCAGTTCAATTGTTTAATTTGTATATTATTTGTTGTCTGTGGCACTTCTTTTAATAGTTTACTTTTTATTTTTTGCTCTTTCCGGCCCGGTTAAATATTTGTTTATTTTATTATTGCATTAAACTAACAATTATTATATTGTTTATTTATTTTTTTTATTTTATTGTATGTTTATTATTTTTTTGTTTTGTTTATTAATTAAATTTTGCCATTTGTGTAGGTTTAAGAGCATGTCAAATATGTTTATGTATGTACGTAGATAGATTAAAGGGTTGTAAAATAAAGCAACAGTAAAGAGCAAATGTGTGTAGTAACTTTGAATATTGAATAAGATATGTGATGGAAATCGATTTGAAGATGTAAAATGAAGTGATGCATTTACAATTTCCATTTTGTTTATTATTTAAAATTTAATTTTAATGCATTTGAAATGTAAACATAATTCGAATCAGGATTCTTATCGTAATTCTGTCAACTAATTTGTTGTTTGTCACCTGGGCTTTATTTTGATAGAAAATCAATTATGGACCTATTTTACAGGATAATTAAAGTATATATTAGCTTTCTTGCGATATTCCGAGATGACATCAATATGTCCGATTTATATGTTATTTTTAAAATCTTCTATTATCTATTCATTATTCTCCCCAAGTTCTTAATAGTAACGAGGATTTTGTATTTTAAATGGAAAAATTAATAAAATGTCCAATGATGAAAATATTTGTTTAACATTATGGATTTGTTTCTTTTATATTTTTTTCCTTTTGGTTCCAATTCTTCCGCAATCTCGAAAGCTCTATTATTAGTTGTCGCTTCCAGTTCCCAACTCGTCTGCTTTCCTGTGGGTTCCAGTCTAAGCATTTCTTGGCAATTTCATCGTCTGATTTTCGGAGGATGATAGGTCACATCCAACTCCATTTCGGCTTTCTTATTTACATTTTAAAAGATTGCTGGTTTGCCTTCTCCCAAAGTTGGTTGTTGGATATTGTTACAGACCAGAAAATCCGTAAGATCTTGCGGAGGCATTTGTTGAGAAACAGTTGAAGACATTGTGCATCACGTGATGCCATGTTCCAGGTCTCATATTCATACAACAGAATAGATTTTATATTAGATATTTTGTGTTTTTATATAAAAAAAAAATTTTATTACACACATGTGTGCTCACAGATCGAGCTCATTTTCTTGATTAAACGCTTATTGGCCAAGTTATTAACGAATTTAGATATTTTGAGTTTTTATATAAAAAAATCGATTTTTGGTCAGAAATATGAGTGATCATAGATCGAGCTCCTTTTCTTTCTTAAACGTCTTTTGACCAAGTTATTTGCGATTTTAGATATTGTGAGTTTTAAATAAAAAAACGATTTTTGTCCAGAAATATGAGTGATCACAGATCGAGCTCCTTTTCTTTTTTTGAGTTTTTATATAAAAAATCGATTATTTGTCAGAAATATGAGTGATCACAGATCGAGCTCAATTTCTTGATTAAACGATTTTTGGCCAAGTTATTAGCGAATTTAGATATTTTGAGTTTTTGCAATCTCACTGATGGTGGAAATTTTTGACTGCATCTTTGAGGACGCAGTTACAAAGAAGAGGTGATAAAACACAGCCTTGTCTAACTCCAGGTTTTACTACGATCTTTTCGCTCAGCTGTTTTTCACGGCAAATGGCAATCTTGTACAAGGCTATAATTAGCGGTGTTAATTTTTCGGGGACAGCCTTGCATAGCAGCGAGTTCCATATATCATTATGGTTGTGTGTGTCAAAGTTCTTGTCAAAATCTACATATGAATAAGATCCATTGACTATTTAAGACTATTTACTTGGTCAACACAAGATTTTCCAGAGCGAAAGCCAGTTTGCTTATTTCTGTCTGAGTGATGGGAGGATTGTTGTCGAGAGTATTTTGTTTATTTCTTTATCAGCTTGTTGACATATACAGGTCCCTTACACGATGTGTTTCAGCCGCTGCTTGAAGTTTTTTCTCCGGGCATATTCGAAAATAATAGATTGAATATTTTTTTTTTCGAAACCAAAAAATGTCATTCATTCAAATTAAAATTATTTTTTCTTGGATTATCCGAATAATTTTCATTCGAATGACAAAAATACTTGGGACCCTTTACAGAGAGAAAGGTTCCATTCTGTCGCACGAAAAAAGGAATTTGTCCTACCAAATATCCCGATTCTCAGATCTGCTAATATTATTCGAAATATTTTTTTTCTTCGATTATCCAAATAATTTTTATTCGAATGACAAACCTACTTGGGTCCGTTAACATCGGATCCGTTGTGATACCTAAAACGAAAGGGTCAAGCATGGGAGCAGCGAATAAACCATATTAAGTCCTTAACCAAACCATTCAGTCTCAAGAACGAAGGAATTTATCCTTCTAAGGCAATCTAATGTCCCGATTCTCAGATTTACTAAGACCGGACTGTGGTAGAAACGATGTTGTCACAACATCATAAAATGGTAGAATCAATCTCCTGACGTACAATCCGTGAAAGCCAGAAAAAGCCACCCGAATGACCAGTCACAGAGTATACAGAGGTGACAATTCTGACGTTTCCAAAAAGCCAGAATCAGTCGCGTTAGCTAAAAATATTCACAAAAGGCAGTTCTGCCACCCTACAAGCTGTGTATAAGTCCTCCTCTGATACGATTGCCTGGTACACCTTGGTGCCCCGACATCCAGTATAGAATGACTCGCCAAATTGTTAACAGACACTTCTAATAGATATCAGTGCAGCCTGGATGTCAGTATAGATTCATTTATCAGATAACCAATGTATAGGCTTTTTAATGTCCAGCATTCAGCTTGAAAAACACTAAATTGGTCCGAAAGTCTGAAAGACACTTCCGTTCCTGTCCCCTCGTCTTTGAACTATCTGTGAAGACCAATGTATTTTCATAAGAGGAGTGTCTTTCTACGAAAGGTTTGCGAGTGCAGTAATCAATATTTTCTAAGATTTTCGCAGACTTTTAAGCGTGCCCAAGGTCCAACTGATTGCATGGGCCCAAAGCATTGAGCCATGATTAAAGGACTATTTGATAGTTTAAGACGTATTTCAACTGTAATCATTTGGGCCGGTTATGATTTTTTCAAACGATTTACGTTTTTTCATAAGGAAAATACCAACATATGCTGACTATTCTACCGCTAAATATTCTAGAATAAGTTTTTTTTAGCACAAAATACATATCCAAAAATATTCTGTCTAAAAAGGGTTTCGGGTTTCGACTAGGTCATGTTAGAATTGTATTGGTAGCTTTTTCGAATGGGTATGGAGTTACACTCTTTGATAGCATAAGGAGCCTTATTGTGACAACATATGGAGACCTTGCATTTTCTATTCACAAAGGAAACACTGTTCTCTGTTTCCATGCTTCATTTACAAGGACAGTTCAAGGAGGTCTAGATAAAAATAATAACAATGATTTTAAAACCTATTGTTAGGCCAGTGACTTGATATTTGCAATTATATTTTGTTTTATTCTAAAATCTTTGATAAAATATTTTTTCTCATTCACTGTTCTGTAAATATTAATCTTGTTAATTTTTTTGTTTTGTATTCTGTTCTTTATATTTTTTTGTTGTCGTTTCTGTTGTCACTTATGAATGCTTATCTGGCTCTGACTGTAGCTTTTGGCCGCTTGTTGTTAATTTAGCTCATTAATTAATCGGTAGCAGCATGTTAACAAAAATTCGTGTGATAAACTAGTTTTGTAGGCCTGAAATTCATTCATTTGTATTCTGGTGCTAGTGGTGTCAACAGGTGTTTTTTACGCTTTCTTTTTATTCATTTTTTGTTTCAATACACGAAAATAACAATAAAACAACAAAAACATATTTATATTTAGAATTATTATTGAAATCTCCACGCAGTGTGAGCAGCAGTAACGACAAATGTTTTATCAAGTGAGTTAAAACAACAAACAAGCAGAAAAAGTTTCTAAAAAAAATAATGAAAAAATCAATTTAATGAAAGGAAATTTACTCTGTTTACTTTCATAACAATTGATTTAGATTTCTCATTGCGATTTGCTGTGTATTAAATGAAATTTTTAATCATGCGGTGTTAAAGGATATTGAAAGTGTAATCAAAGTCGATTGTTATTTTGTGATAAAAGTGTGTTAATCTTGAAAGATTTGTATTAGAAATTATGTGTATACATATTTAAACATAGCCAAGAAAGCTTAACAATAAATATATATTTGGTCAATTCACAAGGTCTCTTATCAATCATATTGTCATAATGTCCTAATATATCACGACTCGACAGCTCGGCTTAACCGACTCTTAGGTATTCGGTGCAGGTCTCTGCTGGTTGGTTACGATAACAAACATAGCATACAGAGTAGTATTATTTTAGGACATTTTTTGCTAGAAAAACAATAAAAACCATTGTGAAATATTAGGACATTATGACAATATGACATGATAAGAGACCTTGTGAATTGGCCAATTGTGTCGTTAATCTTATAGCAAATTTTCGACAAATATTTTCATTAATTATATACCTTTGAACTATTTACTTTGTATTCTGCTTTTCAATTCTTCATTCTTGGGGCTAAAAAGCTTTTAAATGCTTAGGGCTTAAGCCTTCAAATGCATAATTGAAATGATTATTGAAATTGCTAGAAATTCAATTAATTATTTATTTTGTATAATATATGAAAATACTCGTATGTATGTGCAACGTAAAGAACCAAAATCTTATATCACTTATCCGCCATGGGGCATGGTTATACAAATTTAGTTCATTTTCAATTTCAGTAATACTTTAATCTAGTATATCCTACAGTTTAGTTTTAATTTAAGATTCAGTTCTAGTTCAGTTCTAGTTCAGTTCTAGTTCTAGTTCAGTTCTAGTTCAGTTCTAGTTCAGTTCTAGTTCTAGTTCTAGTTCAGTTCTAGTTCAGTTCTAGTTCAGTTCTAGTTCAGTTCTAGTTCAGTTCTAGTTCAGTTCTAGTTCAGTTCTAGTTCAGTTCTAGTTCAGTTCTAGTTCAGTTCTAGTTCAGTTCTAGTTCAGTTCTAGTTCAGTTCTAGTTCAGTTCTAGTTCAGTTCTAGTTCAGTTCTAGTTCAGTTCTAGTTCAGTTCTAGTTCAGTTCTAGTTCAGTTCTAGTTCAGTTCTAGTTCAGTTCTAGTTCAGTTCTAGTTCAGTTCTAGTTCAGTTCAGTTCTAGTTCAGTTCTAGTTCAGTTCTAGTTCAGTTCTAGTTCAGTTCTAGTTCAGTTCTAGTTCAGTTCTAGTTCAGTTCTAGTTCAGTTCTAGTTCAGTTCTAGTTCAGTTCTAGTTCAGTTCTAGTTCAGTTCTAGTTCAGTTCTAGTTCAGTTCTAGTTCAGTTCTAGTTCAGTTCTAGTTCAGTTCTAGTTCAGTTCTAGTTCAGTTCTAGTTCAGTTCTAGTTCAGTTCTAGTTCAGTTCTAGTTCAGTTCTAGTTCAGTTCTAGTTCAGTTCTAGTTCAGTTCTAGTTCAGTTCTAGTTCAGTTCTAGTTCAGTTCTAGTTCAGTTCTAGTTCAGTTCTAGTTCAGTTCTAGTTCAGTTCTAGTTCAGTTCTAGTTCAGTTCTAGTTCAGTTCTAGTTCAGTTCTAGTTCAGTTCTAGTTCAGTTCTAGTTCAGTTCTAGTTCAGTTCTAGTTCAGTTCTAGTTCAGTTCTAGTTCAGTTCTAGTTCAGTTCTAGTTCAGTTCTAGTTCAGTTCTAGTTCAGTTCTAGTTCAGTTCTAGTTCAGTTCTAGTTCAGTTCTAGTTCAGTTCTAGTTCAGTTCTAGTTCAGTTCTAGTTCAGTTCTAGTTCAGTTCTAGTTCAGTTCTAGTTCAGTTCTAGTTCAGTTCTAGTTCAGTTCTAGTTCAGTTCTAGTTCTAGTTCTAGTTCAGTTCTAGTTCAGTTCTAGTTCAGTTCTAGTTCAGTTCTAGTTCAGTTCTAGTTCAGTTCTAGTTCAGTTCTAGTTCAGTTCTAGTTCAGTTCTAGTTCAGTTCTAGTTCAGTTCTAGTTCAGTTCTAGTTCAGTTCTAGTTCAGTTCTAGTTCAGTTCTAGTTCAGTTCTAGTTCAGTTCTAGTTCAGTTCTAGTTCAGTTCTAGTTCAGTTCTAGTTCAGTTCTAGTTCAGTTCTAGTTCAGTTCTAGTTCAGTTCTAGTTCAGTTCTAGTTCAGTTCGAGTTTAGTTTCCTTTCAGTTTCATTTGCCGCCCCTGGAGCATTTGTATGGCCCATTTTAATAACTTAAATGCTCCATAAAATTTTATCCCGATCGGACCAGCCGTTTAGAAATGCCAGATTTATTTCCAAAAAAATTCGATTCTGCCCCACTGTGTATTGTTTATTTGTTCCCATATTATTTATTATTCGTTCAAAAATTCGCATATGACATAAAGTATGCGAATAATTCACATATACAAAACCAAATCCTTCTTCTTAGTATCTAATATAATAAACCATATGACAATACTCAAAATCAAATTCTTGTAACACTATTCCAATTTTGTTGTATTTCAAAAAATATTCAAACATTATTTTATTTAAAAAAATTCCGTTTCATTGCATTTCCCTAAAGTTGTTTATGTTTATTTTCTTATTAGTTAAAATTTGTTTAAACAATTATATAGACTCTTATTAGTACCGCATTTCTCTCTTATTTTATTAGTAATTTTACAAAGACAGGTGTTGTTTGTATACAAATGACGTATGTTAATGCTCTGTGTGATAATTCAATTTAATTTAGATAAATATTCAAAATGTTATAACAATACTTAACGAAAGTCTCACGATTTAAATATTGTTTTTATTATTTCTGTTAATAACAATTATTTTAACCCAGAATAATATTTAACTCAATTTCAGTTTACTGCTCTATAATTTGTAATTTCGTTGAACTCTTTTTGCTCAATCTAGCTCATTTTATTTCAAATGCTCTCCCTTTCTCTCTGACTACAAAAGTGTCTTTGTTATAATTGCTTTTTGTACTATATTTTTATGAGAAAATATATGAAAATTATTTAAAATAATATTTAACAAAATTGCTTTTTTTTTGTTTTTTTGCTAGACAAAGAGATGCAATATACGTTAAATTTAGTTTTCATATAAGGTCTTCTTCTTTTTGCGTTTTGAATGGAGGGTTGAGTAGAGCAAGAGTATTTCACTCGAATATCAGTTGTGTTTTGAAAGCGAACTTGGAATACGGTGTGAAAAAAAAACATTTGAGCGGTTGGAATTAAATAACTTAATTAAAGTCATAATAAAACGAATTATAATTTTCAAGTGTTTTTATTGTTAAATAAAACAAAATAAAATTATTGTTATTGTGTGCTAAAAAAAAAATTATAATTAATATTTATTGAAAAGTAAATAATAAAAAAAGCCAAGCATAATGGAATGGACTTGGTTGAGAGATTGGTGGCGTTTAAAAAAATATCGTTGTGAGCATCGCAGGCGGAAACTAAAACATTTAACACACTTGAATCACAGCGATAGTAATGATGATGATAATCCAACATCAACAAGTCATCATTATCACCACCAACATCATCATCATCAGCACAATCAATTTAATAATAAAAATCAAAGTTGTAGCGATTTCGATGAAGATGATATTGAAAAATTTATAAGTGATGATGAAGAACTCCAACAGAAACGTATAAGACGTCATCGAAGACGTATTAAGCTCAAACGTCTGAATACAATTGAAAGTGAGAATAATGAAAATAACGATGACGTAGATAAATGTAAACACAATAATGAGGTGGGGGGTGGGGTTGGTGATGTTGGTAATGGTGATAACAGTGTTAATGATCATGACCAAGCTAATGATAGCGATGGCTACTACGATGACGACGATGATGAAGTCGATGACTTTTGCTTTTGTGATGAATGCTTAAATGTAGGTCTTTATCAAATTGTTGTGTTCTGTTTCTTTCTATCTATATTTATACATTTTTAATTTGTAATTATTTTTCGCTGATGGCAATTGTTTTTTCTATTTATTCTTAACATTGACATTTTCCGTTCTTTTGTCAATATTTCGCATCTATATAAGTTATATAGTATAAATTGTAATTGAGCAAAAAAAAAAATAGCAAAAACGTATTAGGTATTTGGTTTTAATTCTATTTCGTTGTTGTTCAAACAGTATTCGTTCGTATAGATTATTTCCTTTAGAGCTTCATATTCATTTAAAATTATCTAAACATATTTGCCGCCAACAAAATTTTTAATTACTCGTATAAATAGCTGCAAGTGTTACATTATAAATTTTACATTTTTTTTGCGTTTATGTATATTTTAGAGCAATTAAAATAAAAAATAAACTTACGTAGTTTTCCTCTAGGTATTAACAAAGTATTAAAAAAAACAAAACAATATTATCTATTTCTTTTTTTTTTGTGTATTTCGCGCAAACAATTTATTTAATATTTCCCCTCATGATAAGGAACTTCCTATACAGGGTCATAAATCTTGCTAAAATTACACGAAACAGGTGATTTTCACATTATTTGACGGTGATAAATTCTAATTTGATTTATCGTTTGTCAAAATTATGATAAATTGTGAATATCGATCGATTTTGTCTGTCCTTATAATAAAGATTAATGAAGTACTTGAAGTAGTGTATTTGAAAAGCAAGTAATTTGTTTATATTTCGTTTATTTACTTTATGATAAAAACAGTCTCATAAATCTTTTAATAATTTTATCTTGTCTAGTGTTTTGTTAACTTTAATGTTAAATAACCGTTGCTAGTCTTTTTATTAAAAAACTGGAATCTTGAATAAAGTGTGAAATAAGCAACAGTCACTGTACTTTTAAAAACATTGGAAATTAATTAACATAATAATTAAGTATTCAGATGAAAACATGTTTTTGTTATTAATATTTTAAAAAAGAAATTACTATTTTTAGCAAATTTAGAGAAAGAGCATAAAGTTTAGTTCAGTTTCGTTTCAGTTCAGTTTCAGTTCAGTTTCAGTTCAGTTTCAGTTCAGTTTCAGTTCAGTTTCAGTTCAGTTTCAGTTCAGTTTCAGTTCAGTTTCAGTTTCAGTTCAGTTTCAGTTCAGTTTCAGTTCAGTTTCAGTTCAGTTTCAGTTCAGTTTCAGTTCAGTTTCAGTTCAGTTTCAGTTCAGTTTCAGTTCAGTTTCAGTTCAGTTTCAGTTCAGTTTCAGTTCAGTTTCAGTTCAGTTTCAGTTCAGTTTCAGTTCAGTTTCAGTTCAGTTTCAGTTCAGTTTCAGTTCAGTTTCAGTTCAGTTTCAGTTTCAGTTCAATTTCAGTTCAGTTCAGTTTCAGTTCAAGTTCAGTTCAGTTTCAGTTCATTTTCAGTTCAGTTTCAGTTCAGTTTCAATTCATTTTCAGTTCAGTTTCAGTTCAGTTTCAGTTCAGTTTCAGTTCAGTTTCAGTTTAGTTTTAGTTTCAGTTCAGTTTCAGTTCAGTTTTAGTTGAGTTTCAGTTCAGTTTCAGTTCAGTTTCAGTTCAGTTTCAGTTCAGTTTCAGTTCAGTTTCAGTTCAGTTTCAGTTCAGTTTCAGTTCAGTTTCAGTTCAGTTTCAGTTCAGTTTCAGTTCAGTTTCAGTTCAGTTTCAGTTCAGTTTCAGTTCAGTTCAGTTTCAGTTCAGTTTCAGTTCAGTTTCAGTTCAGTTTCAGTTCAGTTTCAGTTCAGTTTCAGTTCAGTTTCAGTTCAGTTTCAGTTCAGTTTCAGTTCAGTTTCAGTTCAGTTTCAGTTCAGTTTCAGTTCAGTTTCAGTTCAGTTTCAGTTCAGTTGCAGTTCAGTTTCAGTTCAGTTTCAGTTCAGTTTCAGTTCAGTTTCAGTTCAGTTTCAGTTCAGTTTCAGTTCAGTTTCAGTTCAGTTTCAGTTCAGTTTCAGTTCAGTTTCAGTTCAGTTTCAGTTCAATTTCAGTTCAGTTCAGTTTCAGTTCATTTTCAGTTCAGTTTCAGTTCAGTTTCAGTTCATTTTCAGTTCAGTTTCAGTTTCAGTTTAGTTTCTGTTTAGTTTCAGTTCAGTTTCAGTTCAGTTTCAGTTCAGTTTCAGTTCAGTTTCAGTTCAGTTTCAGTTCAGTTTCAGTTCAGTTTCAGTTCAGTTTCAGTTCAGTTTCAGTTCAGTTTCAGTTTTCAGTTCAGTTTCAGTTCAGTTTCAGTTCAGTTTCAGTTCAATTTCAGTTCAGTTTCAGTTCAGTTTCAGTTCATTTTCAGTTCAGTTTCAGTTCAGTTTCAGTTCAGTTTCAGTTCAGTTTCAGTTAAGTTTCTGTTTAGTTTCAGTTCAGTTTCAGTTCAGTTTTAGTTGAGTTTCAGTTCAGTTTCAGTTCAGTTTCAGTTCAGTTTCAGTTCAGTTTCAGTTCAGTTTCAGTTCAGTTTCAGTTCAGTTCAGTTTCAGTTCAGTTTCAGTTCAGTTTCAGTTCAGTTTCAGTTCAGTTTCAGTTCAGTTCAGTTTCAGTTCAGTTTCAGTTCAGTTTCAGTTCAGTTTCAGTTCAGTTTCAGTTCAGTTTCAGTTCAGTTTCAGTTCAGTTTCAGTTCAGTTTCAGTTCAGTTTCAGTTCAGTTTCAGTTCAGTTTCAGTTCAGTTCAGTTTCAGTTTAGTTTCAGTTTCAGTTCAATTTCAGTTCAGTTTCAGTTCAGTTTCAGTTCAGTTTCAGTTCAGTTTCAGTTCAGTTTCAGTTCAGTTTCAGTTCAGTTTCAGTTCAGTTTCAGTTCAGTTTCAGTTCAGTTTCAGTTCAGTTTCAGTTCAGTTTCAGTTCAGTTTCAGTTCAGTTTCAGTTCAGTTTCAGTTCAGTTTCAGTTCAGTTTCAGTTCAGTTTCAGTTCAGTTTCAGTTCAGTTTCAGTTCAGTTTCAGTTCAGTTTCAGTTCAGTTTCAGTTCAGTTTCAGTTCAGTTTCAGTTCAGTTTCAGTTCAGTTTGAGTTCAGCTCAGTTCAGTTTCAGTTCAGTTTTAGTTCAGTTTCAATTCAGTTTCAGTTCCAGTTCAGTTTTAGTTCAGTTTCAATTCAGTTTCAGTTCCAGTTCAGTTTCAGTTCCAGTACAGTTCCAGTTCAGTTCATTTTCAGTTCAAAACATAACTTTGGATTTTAAATCGATTTCCTTGTAGCTATAGTTTCTGAACAATTAAATAGAACCACAACCTCAAATTTTTGGGATTTTACTCAATTTTGTATGTCCCATTTTGAAAAAGGGGTTAAGTTGAGGAAGTTACATGTTATTTATTTTCATTACATGTTATGATGGAATGTGTAATGAATATTTTATTCCCTTCTTAGGAATTCCAGGATGCAGTATTTTGGGTCCATATAAAGTATATATATTTTGGATCCTTATAGATAGCGGAGTCGATTAAGCCATGTCCGACTGTGTGTCTGTTGAAATCAACTTTCCGATACCCCCAAATAACTTACATACACGATTCATACATCAATATCTGCGGCTCAAATTCTCCCGGCTCGGCTGCTATTTAAAATCGAGAAAATTTAAAAAAAAACATTTAAAATTTCAACAAAAAAAATACTTTCACAAAAATTGAAAAAAAAACTTTGGAAAAAAAAAATTTGTTTACCTAAAAACATTTAAAATTTTTATTTTGAAGTATAATTTAGTGAAGGGTATATAAGATTCGAATATAGCTCTCTTACTTGTTTTTAATATTTTCTGTTATTGTTTTCACAATTGTATCTTATATGATGATTTTGATATGTATAATGCTATTTTGTATTTTAAGGATTTCTGGTCTTGTAAAGAAAGTAATTTACTTCCGTTTAATCTCTCATTACTTATTACTTTATGAGGAATCAAATTGTGCAATCAGTTCATGAGATCCTTGTATTGTTGTTTTTGACATTAAAAGGGCCGTAAATTGGTTAAGGTTTTATCGGATATACGGGGTGGATATTATAATCTATACTGATAGCCAGGCTGCCCTGAAATCTATTAGGGGTGCCTATATAAAATCCAACTGGTACTGGATTGTCGGACGTCTCTTAACAGGATTTCAAGACTATCCACACTATAATCAATACCAAGCTGTATCATATCGCGGATACTCTGGTAATGAGGGGACTTCCCTCTTAGAATCGGAAATTTATTATTATTTTTCGGAATAGCGCAGCATATGATTCTGGATACACTCTGTAGGACCTCAATTAAATATAATGAATATAATATAATTGCTATGATAAACATTCCGCGGGATCAGCTGCGAAATCTAGCAGCAGTGATTACTGATAATTGCTTGTTCGGGTTGCTCGCCAGGAGATTGAACCTACCATTTCACGATTTCTGTTGAAGATGTCATAGTGAAGTAGAGGAGGAGATGGTTGATCATCTTCTCTGACACTGTCCATCCATCGCGGATTTGAGATTTGGACGTTAGTCTGTTACTTTTTGCACGACCTGACGAAACTTTCAGGGATAGACATCAGATGGATAAACGCCTTCTTTCGAACGACTAAATGCATTGGTTAAAGACTCAATGGTGTATTTTACTTTTTTATTATGATCCCATATGTGTCACTATTTCACTATTTGAATTTCAATATTCATGTACATTGAAACGTAAAATGGGACATAAGTTATGGCGATTGAGTGAGAATCTATTTCTGATATTTTTGTTATTTTTATTTCTTATATTCTGGAAAAGTTAATAGCGCATATTTCTGTTTTATATTTGGAAATGTTTAAATTATAAATTCAGTAAAATTGTACCGTTATAATTTTGAATTACCTTTACATGGTGAATTATGTTACGAAGCTAAGATTATTTAAGTACTTGAATATGAAAAAACACTATTTTAAGGCCTGCTTTTTTTTACTCTGGTTATGCTGAATATTGTCAATTTTTAAAAGTAAAACAAAATTTGTATTTTTTTATCCTAATTAACCAAAATTTTTTTGTAATGCTTGAAATTTATTAAAAGAATATAAAATAAACAAAATTAAAAAGCCATTTAACAATAACTAAACCATACCTTTTATGCTCCACAGGGCGACACAGATTTCTGTGAGAGTAATGACGGCATGGATTCGGATGCTAGTACCTCCTCAAACCCTGGCAAACAGGTGGTGGTGGGCATATGTGCCATGGCAAAGAAGACACAATCGAAACCCATGAAAGAAATTCTAACACGTTTGCAGGAGTTTGAATTTATTAAAATGGTTATATTCGAAGAGGATGTTATATTAAAGGTAAGTTTTGTTAAACAAATAAAAATATCGCTTATTCAATTTTAAATGAAAAATTTCTTTAAAGGAACCCGTTGAAAATTGGCCTATATGCGACTGTTTAGTATCCTTTCACTCTAAGGGCTTTCCTTTGGAAAAGGCCATACAATATTCTCAGCAGCGCAAGCCGTATGTTCTTAACAATCTTCATATGCAATATGATATACAGGATCGTCGTAGAGTCTATGCAATTTTGGAAAAGGAAGGCATTGAAATACCACGTTATGCGGTATTGGATCGTGATTCACCAGATCCTAAACGTTAGTATTAGACTTGCTATAAATAGTTTCAAAAATATTTTATAATTTAATAAAATTTTATTTTTTTTATAATTTTAGAACATGAACTTATTGAATCGGAGGATCATGTTGAAGTTAATGGCATTATATTTAATAAACCTTTTGTGGAGAAACCGGTATCGGCTGAAGATCATAATATCTATATATACTACCCAACATCGGCTGGGGGTGGTAGTCAGCGTTTATTTAGAAAGGTAAGTCGGATTTATTTTTAATTGTCCATTGAATAATTTATAAATTTATAATTTTTATTAAACCAATTAATGCCTATATCTCTTATATCTTTTCCAGATTGGCAGCCGCAGCAGTGTTTATTCACCCGAATCTCGTGTCCGTAAAACGGGTTCATTTATTTACGAAGATTTCATGCCCACTGATGGTATGTATAATTTTCTTACTCTATATAAAAATCATTTTGTGTTTTTGTTTCTCTTACCAACATTTTTTTTAGCCACTTTGATAAACCAAAAAAAAAATATGCAAAAATGTTCCTAAACTATTTGATATACTATTTTATTTTGATAACAGCCTTTTTTTCTAAATATAATTTATTTTGGTTTTTGACAATGTTTTTGTAAGTTTTTTTTTTTTAATTTTTACACTTAGTTTTCTATTAGTAATAATTTCTAGCTGTTGGTTTTATTAAGCTACTAGTACGGTCGTTCTAATTCTAAATGTTTGCTACGTTTTTTGTTTGTGTTAATTTTGTTCAAAATTACTAAAATTGTTTTTAACCTGCTTTAACACATTCCAGGCCAATATAACTGAGTTGTATACAATTGAGCTTTTAGCTAAAAATGAGTCACATCAACCACATCGCTAAAAGAGTCACATCAATGTCACTAAAAAATTATATTGTTTTATTATTCATTTAATTACAATTGATTTTATTTTGAAATTAAGTTATTTTTTTTTGTGTGTGTTTTTAATTTAGTTTAAAGGGTATTGAAAAATCCAATGGGTATTGTTTGAATTGGTTTGTTGCAAATATTTATTGGTATTTCCCCGAAGCGTAAATAATGGCAAACATTTTATTAAATTCGCTATAGAGAGTTACTTTTTATATTTAGGTAAATTAATATTCATTTTTAAATGCCTGTTGGAAATTATTTCCTTAAGATTTAGCTGTTTAAGAAATACTAGTTAATATGCTATAGAGTCTACAAAATTTCAAATAAAAACAAGTAAGAGAGCTATACATATTCGGCTGTACCGAATCTTATATACCCTTCACCAAATTATATTTCAAAATACAAATTTTAAATATTTTTAAGTAAACAGAATTTATTTTTTTTTAACAAAGTTGTATTTTTCGTTTTTTGGAAAAAAAATTTTTAATTTTTAACTCGAAAAAACCGAAAATTTTTTATTAAAATTAAAAAAAACTAAAATTTAAATTTAAATAAATAAAATTTTAAATTTAAAAATAAATTTTTTTTTAAATTTAAATTTTTTTTTATTTTTTAAATAAAATTTTTTATATTTAAAAAAAATTTTCGGTTTTTTCGGGTTAAAAAATATTTTTTCCGATTTTGACCCATTCACTGTGGTTTCAAATCAAAATCTAGGTGGACAAAATTATGAAAATCGGTATCTTCAGAATTTGGAAAAACTAAGTTTTTTCGGAAGCTGACAATCTGCTCTCCTCCAATATAAATGGTTTTTTCAATTGGACATTTCGTTTTCTCGACAGAAGTGCCAGAAGTTCAACAAATTTTGAATCATATTTTCGTTAATTTTTTTTAATATTTTACTGCTTTACTAAATTAGATATATCTCAATGGTTTTACCATATAGAAATTCATACTTCAAAACATAGATAAACATTGATATAGGCTTTTATTAAATGTATATCTTATATTTATGGGCCTCTCCATTTTCCTGTTATAGTCCATTAAACTTGGTTCTCAAATATACTGATATTTTTTTTTCTAAAAATGTTATATAGCTTGCCAAAAAAAAGACCGTCGAAGCCCGTCCAATGACTATATACATCATTTAAAGAAACTTCTGGGGAATGTCTTTGTAAAAATATTGTAGCCGCCAGCACCCGCCGAAATACTTTTTATTTAATTTTTACGGAATGGAATTTTTAGAAATATTTCTTTATTTATTATTGATTTTTATATATCTAGACCCTACTGTAACTTGAAATATAGTAAATCTTTTTAAAAATTTTGTTTCAGAAAGACATGAAAACGTATTTTTTTTAATTTTTTATTAATGTTTTTTATATGTATATCTAGACCCTACTGTAACTTGAAAAAAAGTTTATATTGATCTTTTAAAGATTTTTTTTGGAATCGGAGATACCAATTCTATATAAAAAGATCGCCAAATAATTTTGTCCACCTAGATTTTGATTTGGAACCACAGTACCATTGTAGGTCGAACTTACTATGACCTTATAACGTCGTTGCAAAGGTCTTTGAAATAGATATCCATATTGTCTATATTAATGACTTAGTAATCCAGATATAGGTCAAAAATCGTCCTTTTTCCTCATATCTCAGCCATTTGTGGACTGATTTTGCTGATTTTAAATAGGAAACTTCTCGAAAGCATGTCTGACAGAATTATTGACGATTTTGATGCCGAAGATATCTGGGGTCTTCAGAAAATTGATTTCAACAGACAGACGGACATGGCTTAATCGACTCGGCTATCTATAAGGATCCAAAATATACATATATACTTTATAGGGTCGGAAAATTATATTGCGGAAATTACAAACGGAATGACAAACTTATATATACCCTTCTCACGAAGGTGAAGGGTGTAAAAATTTGCAAAATTACTCTCTTTTCTGACTATAGGTGATACAATAACAAAATAACCCAGCAGTTAAGCAAGTAGTCGGGGTTATCATAGAATCCAATCATTGTTGTTGTTGTTGTTGTAACAGTTCGACTGTGACCGATTGTTCTTTCCTGGGGAAAAAACTTTCGGTTTGTACAGCTGTCGCTGAGTTGACAATCTTTGGCCGAATATGATTCGGCTCGTTCCGGAACGGAGATCCAATTGTCGTGGGAACGATCCAATCATTGTCGGAATCGGTTTTGAAAACGACAAAAAGGTACATTTGACTTATGAAATCCAATGTAATTTTTTGTTTAATCGATAAAGAATTTACTTCTAGATTGAATATAAAACCGATAACTTTCGATTTCACGAGACCATTGTACTTTTTATGTCGTTTTTAAAACCGATTCCGAAAATGATTGGATTCTATGACAACCCCCCGAGTAAATGTATCCTTTATAGACAGCAATTGTCACTAATGTATGATCACTAGGTTGACTCCAATTTATATATTTTGGGTTATTTGACATTTATCGCTCTTTCTAATGCACAGAAAAGTCAATTAGTTACTTTATACATCCCGTGTATTCTAGCGTGAAGTCAATTGTCACTTTATTGTCTCTAAATAACCTAGAGTATGTAGTTAATTTATCAAAAATAAGTAATTTATTGGAGAGTAGTCAGAGGAAGGTTTGTTTACAAGCAATCAGTTATTGGACAGTATGAGATGTGCACTCGTACATGTTTACATAACTAGTTATGTAGCTGGTTCAGTAACCATTTAAGTAGGTAGTAAGGTAACTGATTCTATATAACCGGCTATCATTCAAATGTCAATTGACCCCCTGCTTAGGACATACATGTGTTAAAATAACTAGTACGTAGCTATTTATGTAACTAAATGATAATTTAAATAACTAGTTCGGGACAGTGCTGGGACATGGCAATGCATTCTTGAATTTGGTTTTATCATTCTTAGCAAAATTCTTAAATTTTTAAAATTAAGGCCGGAAATGTTTAAAGTGACCCATTGTAGCCAATATTCTGAAAGTTCAACTCCACATTTTATGACGTATCAAGTTTCAAAGAAATCTGACAGGTAGTTTAGAGGTTACATTTTCATATATATTGCGATAGGCCCCACTGTGTTAAAATTGTTCTAGCCAAATTTTGAATAATGCCATAATGTAAAAGCAAAGGTTCGGAATTTCTTACAAATTTCTAATCAATTGGTTCCGGAGTAATTGAAAAAATTTAAATATATGGTGTCATCTATCCGATAAGAAAAAATTTCACAAGATTACTCCCCTGAATAATAAAATGATTTGAAAGTCAAACCAATGTTTTAATTGGATACTAACATATTTCAGAAATTTATGCTTATTAATTTTCGAGAGTGGCCCTTATATGGGAGCTAGGTAAATTACGAACTGATCTTTGCCAAATTAGGTAGTTAAGTTTATTTAAAACTTATTTTTTCAGAATTTTTCGTGGATTCCAATATAATTAAGATATTTGCTATATACAGATAGTGACAGATGTACATGGGCTAGGAGAAACCAAATTCGTCGAACTATCTTTGAAATTCTGACCTGGGGGTCGATTCTGGTTCTGTGAAACGGTGAAATGAAAAAAAAATTTTCGTTTTCATAAGAACTTTTCATTTCACAATTACACAAATTGCGATTCCCGTTCTTCAATTTGTTTTATTCAACTTTTTCTATTCATATGAAAACATTTGAATTTATTTATCATTTTTTCACTAAACGAGAATCAGAAACTCTATGAAAATATGAAAAAACTTTTCATTTCACCGTTTCACAGAACCAGAATTGACCCCCTGTAGTTTGATGACATGGTTTAAACGACTCAGAATATGATTCTGATCCGATTGGTGGGTGTTGGGATAATATTTTTGAACGTTACAAACATCAGCACTAACCCAATATCTGGTGGTGTAGGGGTATACAAATTAGGTCGTTTAGCATAGTTGTGAACATCAGCTCTTTAATAATAAATCTAAATGAATGTGTTTATGACATTAAGTTTTTAGTATAATTGACGTTTTATTCTCGTGTAAATCTTGTTTATTCCCGTTATCAGATACATGATACCTGTAATCGTAAAGTCTTTTCATATAAAACTTAGCCTGATGTATGTGATGTATCTAACAAAATAACTTAAAATATTGACATTTCTGTTAAACATATCTATCATTCAAATGTAATGTTGGTGGCTAAACAAATTAAATTTTTAGTCATACAAATATCGATAAATCAAAAATTTAACATTATTTTATTTTAATATTGCAAAACTCTGAGAAAATTATAAACAATCTTATAAATTAAGCTCAGATTTATTTAAAATTTTTATAAATAACTTTTTTTCAAAATTTCAGAAACAATAAAAGGAAGTAAATTTTATCAATTTGTTTAATTTATGTAAAATGTTTTCTTAGATTTTAAGTAAATGGTTTTTAAAAATGTTTGTGTTTTTATTTATATTTTTTTTTTCTTAAATTTTGTTTTTATTTCATGTTTATTAAAGAAATTTTCGTTTTCGATTCACGCATGCTAAATTTGAAATATTTTTTGCTAATTTCTTTATTTTAATAGCTTTGTTTGTTCATATTAGAATACAATTTATGTTTTTTTTTTTAATAAAAAGTTTCTTTTTATAGACAAAATTTTATTAATTATATTTTAAATTCAACTAAAGTTTTACAGCCGTTACTTACACTATTATTAAAGTTATTAAAAGTTTATAAATCAATTGTTATCTATAGAAAATTCGTTTTATAAACACTTGATGATGTTAATAATAGTGTAACAATACAGCTGATGTTCAATTTCAATTTTAAAGTTTTGAATGAAATTCATTTTCTTTGCAAACTATAATTTTGTATTGATTAAAACTGAATTATGTATTTCTCTTCACCTTAGCAGCTGACAATACAATTCGAAATATGTTTTCAAAACCAAAAACAAAAATCATTCACTGTCATTGCGTTCGTTCGTTCGTTACCTGCCTGAAACGTTATTGAGTCCGTTACATTTGTTTCGATAACAGTTTGTACACGTTTGTGTTGTTAATTGTTGTTATTTACCAATTCTTAATTATTTTTGTATTACAAAAAAAAAAAAACGAATATTGAATTAATTCAATAACAACTAAAAAGAAAAGAAATAAGTATTATATAACTTACACCCTAATCAAGATATAATAATAAACAAACCTAAATACAAAAAAATCTTATTATAAACTAAAATGAGATTTGTATAACAACCCAGTATTACTTTTAAAACGTAGTATATTTTCCAGGTACCGATGTCAAAGTCTATACTGTGGGTCCCGACTATGCACATGCTGAAGCACGCAAAAGTCCGGCTTTAGATGGCAAAGTTGAGCGCGACAGTGAGGGCAAAGAGATTCGCTATCCGGTCATATTAAATCATGCCGAGAAACTAATATCACGTAAAGTTTGTTTGGCCTTCAAACAGACCGTCTGTGGTTTTGATTTATTAAGGTAAATTGCAAGTTCATAAAGTGCATTCTTTATAATTTTTGTTTGCATTGTTTGTTAAATTTTAGAGCTAATGGCAAATCGTATGTATGCGATGTGAATGGTTTTAGTTTTGTTAAAAATTCCAATAAATACTACGATGATTGTGCTAAAATATTGGGCAATATGATTTTAAGAGAATTAACACCTACCTTGCATATACCCTGGTCTGTGCCCTTTCAACTCGACGATCCACCCATAGTACCCACCACCTTTGGCAAGATGATGGAGCTGCGCTGTGTTGTAGCTGTTATAAGACATGGTGATCGTACGCCTAAACAGAAAATGAAAGTTGAAGTTAGACATCCCAAGTAAGTATTGAAATTTTTTAATATTTTTAATTTTTACATAATAATTGAAATTTCGTTTCAGATTCTTTGAAATTTTCGAAAAATATGATGGCTTTAAGCACGGTCATGTCAAATTGAAACGCCCTAAGCAATTGCAAGAAATTTTAGATATTGCCCGTTTCTTATTGGCCGAAATCGAAACTAAAGATAATGCCGAAATTGAGGAGAAAAAGAGTAAATTGGAACAATTGAAAAGTGTTTTAGAAATGTAAGTTTCATTAAGATATTTTAATTTAATAAAATTATTAATTTGTTTTGTTGTTGTTCAAGGTATGGCCACTTTTCTGGTATTAATCGCAAAGTACAAATGAAATATCAACCCAAGGGTCGTCCACGAGGTTCAAGTTCTGATGACGGTAATAATGTTAAGACTTGTATGTATTTAATTTCTTATATATTTTCTTTTTCAACTACAGACATATACCACATAATAGAACAAAACTAATTGATAGATTTGATAAACAAGAATTCAAAAACTTTTATATAATTCGTATTATATTCAAATTTATAGAGCAAATCATGTCGAATTTGTTTTACTCAGATTTTCCATTGTCTGTGTTTAAACATTTTAAATGTGTTTGAATTTTCAAAAATGTTAAATTCTTTTCGAATTTTCGAAAATTCTAATTTTATTATTTTATTTTTTTCAAATTCTAATTTTATTATTTTATTTTTCATTGTCGTCTACAATAAGAAATTTACCATTTTCAAGCATTTAAAATAAATTCGAAATTGTGTTCGAATTTTCGAAAATCCCTTAAAATGTTTTATTTTCAATTCATTTTCAAAAAATTTCCTAAAATCTAAAATTCCTTATCTATTATTTTTTTCATTGCCTATATTAAGAAATTTACCATTTTTCAAGCATTCAAATAAATTTGAAATTGTGTTCGAATTTTAGAAAATCCTGAAATATTAGATTTTTATATAGAAGATACATTTTATAGATTATCGGGGTTGTCATAGAATCCAATCATTGTCGGAATCGCTTTTGAAAACAACAAAAAAGGTACATTTGACTTATGAAATTCAATGTAATTTTTTGTTTAATTGATAAAGAATTTAATTCTAGATAGAATATAAAACCGATAATTTCACAAGAGCAATGTACTTTTTCTGCCGTTTTTAAAACCGATTCCGACAATGATTGGATTCTATGACTACCCCGTATATTCGAATATTTGAATTTTCGAAAATGTCAGAAAATCTAAAATTTTATATTTATTTTCTTTTCCATTGTCTACATTAAGAAATTTAAAATTTTTTCAAGCTTTTAAAAAAAATTCGATATTGTGTTCGAATTTTCGAAAATCCTTTAAAATGTTAGATTTTTATATAGCTAAAATTCGAATATTTAAACTTAAACTTTCAAAAATGTTACAAGTTCGAAAATTTTACATTTATTATCTTTTTCATTGTCTACATTAACCATCTAATTCAGATGCAATATTTCAGTTTTTCTGCTCAACATGAAAAATTCATTGAATAAGGGGCTTCAATTAGGACAATAAATCATCATTAAAAGTTGTTTCCAATTGATTTTCAAATACATATAATAATTTAGGAACTGTTCTATATATTGTTCTATAGTTTAGAATCTGTTTTCAAATACATATACTAATTTAGGAAGTGTTTAAGAACTTGTTCTATAGTTTAGAATCTGTAACAACATCATTTCTAATATTATTGTACAACATCCACATCACTATTCGATTTACATCTATAATATTCAAATTAATACCACACATTTCTTAACAAAATAAAAAATACACCACAACAAACATAAAATTCCAAACAATATTAAATGTTGCTCTCTTTCTGAAGTAGACGCACCCACAGAACCATCTTTAGTGCTTATATTGAAATGGGGTGGAGAATTAACACCAGCTGGTCGTATACAGGCCGAAGAATTGGGCAGAATATTTAGATGTATGTATCCGGGAGGACAAGGACGTCAGGATTATTCCGGCACCCAAGGTTTGGGTTTATTAAGGTAAGAAATCTTTTGAAACTTATACAAAATATTTTATACAATTAAAACAATTTCTTATAGATTACATTCAACGTTTCGTCATGATTTGAAAATCTATGCCTCGGATGAGGGTAGAGTACAAATGACTGCCGCAGCATTTGCCAAGGGTCTGTTGGCCTTGGAAGGTGAACTAACACCCATTTTAGTACAAATGGTTAAGAGTGCTAATACAAATGGTTTATTGGACAATGATTGTGATTCCAGTAAATATCAAAATATGTAAGCTTTACTTTTTAAATATTAAAAAAATAAAAAAAACTATTACAATTATTATTCTTTCAAAGGGCTAAAAATCGTTTACATGAATTAATGCAAGTTGATCGTGAATTTACCGCCGATGATCGTATGGCCATTAATCCCAACAACAGCATTTCCATTAACCAGGCTTTGGATTTTGTTAAAAACCCGGTGGAATGCTGCAACCATGTACACAGTCTCATAAAGGAACTATTGATTATAATCAGCGTGAAAAAAGATGATCCAAAAACGAAAGATGCCATACTGTATCATGGCGAGACTTGGGACTTAATGCGCTGTCGTTGGGAAAAAATCGAAAAAGATTTTAGTACCAAATCAAAATTATATGATATATCGAAAATTCCTGATATTTATGATTGCATTAAATACGATTTACAGCACAATCAACACACTCTGCAATACGATCAGGCCGAAGAGTTGTATATTTATTCTAAATATTTGGCCGATATTGTTATACCGCAAGAGTATGGTTTAACCATGCAGGAGAAACTTACAATTGGCCAGGGTATATGTACGCCATTATTGAAAAAGATCAAATCGGATTTACAGCGTAACATTGAAGAGGTGGAAGATGAGTCGGTAAATCGTTTGAATCCTCAGTATAGTCATGGTGTTGCTAGCCCTGGTAGGCATGTACGCACACGCTTGTATTTCACTAGTGAGAGTCATGTACATTCTCTGTTAACCGTGTTACGCTATGGCGGTCTGCTGAATGTTTTAACCGATGAACAATGGCGTCGTGCTATGGATTATATTTCGATGGTGTCTGAGCTCAATTATATGTCACAAATTGTTATAATGCTTTATGAAGATCCTACTAAGGATCCCACTTCGGAGGAGAGATTTCATGTTGAATTGCATTTTAGTCCGGGTGTTAATTGTTGTGTGCAGAAGAATCTACCGCCGGGACCAGGTTTTCGACCACATTCTCGTAATGATTCGGGTCAATTGAGGACTTCGGTGAGTGGTTTTTTATATTTATACTAATACTAGTCAAAATTAATCTGGGAAACAAGAAAAAATATTGAAATTTTGAGTAGAACTGTGTCTGTTTTTGAATATTCCTAAAATATATTTTATGTTTTCTTTGTAGAACCATGAAGACTGCAACAGTAATCCTTCCCGCATCGATGAGGAAAATGACACTGAAGAAAGCCCTGTTAAAACTCATATGGTATATTTATTTTGTGAAAACCAAAAACCATTTCTTTTTAGCTAATTCAAGTTCCCTTTAACAGCTCTCACCCGATAGTTTAGATTGTGAAATTCGACCCTTGAAATCCAAACCCATACCTATAGGAGCCCATCACACGGTATCGGGTCATGAGGCTATGGATTTGGCTAAACGTCTTAATCAAGAATTGGCTTCGCAACAACAACAAACCAAACAGACGGGCTCTCTGGAAGCCAACCGGCCCATTAGTCCTGATGGTGAGCCAAGGTCGCGTAGTTTTGAACAGAGACCAAAAAATATTAAAGGTATGTACGATTTTATTTGCATTATTATTTCCAACAATTACAAAATAGTTTTTTAGCTTTATTAACTTTATCTTTTTGTCAATGTTTTGTTTTAAACTTTTATTGTTTTTTATGGTTTACAAATTACTTTATATATAATTTGCATGATGATAACTATTTTGTGATTTCAAAAAAAAACACATTTTGTGTTTGAAACGTTAATTCTCTGCTGGAGATGTACAAAACCAAAAAAAATTCTATAAATAAATTCACAAAATGTCCATGGCATTTCATTTACGAATTACGTTTTAATTTTAATTTTTGTATAAACAATAATGTTTGTATGTTTTCCCTTGTGTACATTATTTTTGTAATATTTTGTGAATTTATTTGTTTTTTTTTATTAATTAATTTTTAATTTTTTTGGCACAAAGAGTTTAAAAATCTTTGTAAATTTCTTTAATTATTTGTTTGTTGGTCTATTTATTTTATGTCTTATTATTTTCTAATCAATTTTTTCTATTTGTTTTTGTATCATAAACGATTCTCTACAAAAAAACAATCAACAACAACAAAAATTATCTCTGCAACATCTCTATATATATTGTTTTGTTTCTTAATTTTTTTTTTGTTAATACAACAACAAAAATCCAATGTATTCTAAATCATGAATTATTATAAAAATTTATATAAGCATCTGGCCGGGAATTCCGTGTATTTGGCTGAAGTTCGTTGTCTATAGTTTTTTTCTTCTAATTTTCCTCTCTGTAGCGTTAAATTAACTACTGGCAATGTAAAGTCTTGTTTAGACTTGGAATTATAAGGATTCTTGTTTATAAGAATTTTTATAATTTTAGAAAATTTTTTGGAAAAAAAAAGTTCTTTTTTTTTGGAGTAATAAAAAAACTTTTTTGGCAAATGAAAAGAAATATTGTCGGCAGTTAAATTAACGTGTTTTATTATACCTTGTAAAATGTTCTTTGCGCACACAGTGTTATTTGGGCTTTATTTTGAATATTTATAAGATTTGATAAGTTTGAAAAATGTTTGTATTTCAGTTTTCACATTTCTAATTTTAGTATTTTTTACTCACAGTTTCTATCATAGATTAATACACATAGATCGGAATCTCTACTTTCAAAGACCTAGCTCAGTTGTCAAAAACCTAAGTGGTGAGATTATATTAGTAATAAAAAGTATGAGAAAACAAAACTCATATGTGCGATTTTTTGAGTAATTTTTTTGTTTGAGTTTTTTCTAGTTTTCGTTCTATGTTTATTTATCTATGGTTTCTAGATAAATATACATAGATCGGAAACTCTCCCGTCAATGACCTAACTCATAGAGTAATACACATAGTGCGAAAAAATCTCAAACAAAAAATTACTCAAAATAATCACACATACGAGTATTGTTTTGACATAGTTTTTTTTACTAATACATTCTCACCAATTCGGTTTTAGACAACTGAGTTAGGTCTTTGACAGCAGAGTTACCGATCTATGAGGTTAATTTCTTGTAATTGTTTCCTGGTATAAAGAGATGGTACAAACATTTCGATCGATTTACGATACTTTTAGATCAATTAGCTACAAAATCGAAATTTAACTTTTCATGTATCGATTAAAATCTGGTTTCGAAATTTATAATCTTTCACTTTTTATTCAAAATGAAATCAAATTTAAACACTGTGTATAATTCTCCTTGACAAAATTCTATACGTTGTTCTTTTTTAAAAGAAATATCAAGATTTTTTTAAACAAAAACAAAGTTTTTACACACTCTCTTTGGTAATGTTTGATATTGCATGCTTGTAACGTGTTATATTACAAATTTAGTTTTTAAAACTAATGAAATTTGTTTGTTAAACAACAAAAAAAGGCTTAAACTAATTTGAAGGAAACAATTTAAACATAAGTTTAAGTTTTCTAAATTTATGTTTATTTGATGTATAGATTTTTCATGGTTTTGATCTTCAAATATTTCAGCATTACGAATGTACCTTTAGATTATCTTGCAGGGAAATTACTGCAACAAGATATTTTACATACTTCCAAAATCAAGTGCATCTTTAGTTGTTCTTTTGAAGATTTTTTAAGAATTTAAAAAAAAAATCTATAAAATTGTACTGCTGTTAAAAATTGTGTTTTCCAATTCGGGCTTAACAATTTTATATTTAAATATTCGAACTAAAGATGAAATTTATACCCGGTTAATCTTGTTCATTCTTGCACCATAAGCATTTTTGCAGCGATGAATATGGTAATTGCCCTGAATATGGGCAACTTCGCCCTGTTTATTGTTCCTAAATCATATAACATTATTGACTTGTTGTTATAAACTAACGTAGCTCCATAAAAATAAATCCAACAGAAAATCGAGAATATGTGACGTGACGTTTTACACGATTTCCGAACTTTCCCAAAAAGTCTACTAAAATATTTTCACACTTAAAACTAGTTATAACAAATTATTTTATTTTTCAACATAGACTCCTTTGAGCTCTATACACCTTGTCCTACGTTGCTCCAATTTGTTTATTCAACAAATAAACGTCTTTCAATCACACCTCCGAATACCTTTTTGTGGATGCACGATTACCGAACGCTTCTGTCAAACAATCCACAGCACTGTCACGTTTTGTGGATATATTATTACCCAACATCCCCTCCAATAGATTAATGGGATTAAAATAAATAAAACTATTAAAATAAAATAATCTCTATTAAATCCTGCTTCCGGATGCACGAATTATCTAGTCTATTAGATCAGTTCCTGCCAGTTCGCTAGAATTTAAACTAGAATAGACATTATAATTGTATTATAACTTTAAAAAAAAATATAAAAATTCCTTCCTTCAAATGCCTGTTCATGTTTTTAAATCTAAAGCCTTAAGATAATAAATATTACAAGCTTGCTTTTTTTGCCTTGATATAATAATATCTAGTGTTGTGCGTCCTGGTGCGTCCTGGTCTTTTGATACCAATTTATAAACTATTGTAAATGTATGCGTGTGTGTGTGTATGTGTGTGTTTTAATACTTTCTCTTAAGTGTTTCATATTTTTAAGATTTAAATTTTATAAGTTCTATTTATTTCTTTGATCTTATTAAACAACAAAAACCACCTACTTTTTTATTTTTCCAAACAACCAAAAAAAAAAAAAATTGTACACACAACAACTTAAACATTACAATTCCCTTCTCTTTTAATAACTCTAAATAAATTCCTTTATTAATGGTCTGAAATTTGCTTCTGTTATGGCTTCAAAACAAATAACAATAAACCACAAAAAAAAATACATTATTAAACTAATAAATTCCCTGTGCTCAACTAAAAATAGAAGAAGAGGTTGAATCGAATGTTTCACGCCATGACAAAGAATTCCAAGAGATTCTAACCTCACGTGTCACTAACCATAATCGCTCTGCTTTTCAAATACGAGTAACTGATAATCTAACACTTTTCAAAATTGATTCATCCACCAATGAATTGCCTTTATCTGAAATAGATTTTTCTGTAAATCCAGGCACACCCGAAAGTCATGATATATGTATAGCTCATCAGAAATCCGCCTCACCAGGTGATCGTTTGCAAAAGCGCCAGTCTCAGTTGCTGACCATGCGTCGCATGGAAAGTGGCGATGAACCGGATTTTGTACAGAAACTAAGGGATATTCGAAAAATCTCACCATTAGCCACCAATGAGCATCCGTTATCTTGCAATTGTTCGTTTCATTTGGCCAGTGTTAGTGAGGATGTTGCTTATCCGCATGCTCATTCGAAAAGTGAAGCAGATATTTCGGATATTGTACCGTATGTGGCTAAAGTATCTAGTCCGCCCATATATGTTGCTTCACCAAGGACTTCTTTTGAGGAGGAATATCAATTGTCATCCTCTGCTCCCGCAGCTCTAATGAGTAGAGAATTTCATATGAGTTTACGTAAAAAATCGGACACACTAAAACCTTCCTCGGCTTCTAATTCTCCCACCGCTTCCACACTACAATTATGTCAGGCTTTAGATGAACCACCCAGCACTTCGAGTCTGTCTGGTTCTAGGTTGTCACGTAACAAGCATGCTGTTAATAGTAGAGATTTTAAACCCCTTAAACAATGTTTACCTTCAGCCCAATCGGCACCAATTATAGTAGATTTGGGAAATCCTTTTCGATTTCCCGCTTTATATAGTTTTAAACAATTTGCTCCAATTGCTGAAAATGCTGCAACTAATACAACCTTTTCTCCTTCCATCCCCGACCCTGACACGAACACAACATACAACACACCCACGACACCCATCATTACTGTTCTCGACACAAATTATGTACCACCGTCATCTTCGCCATCACCACCACCTCAACAACATTTTAATGCCTATCATCATCCCTATCACAATCCCAATCCTTTTCCACTCCAACACCATCATATACATCATGATCGTTCTTATCATCATCCTCATTTGCATCTTCATCATTATAACAATAACAATAATAATAACAATGCGCACTTACACCACACACCTTCCGCTCATATACCAAATGTTGTTGTTACTTTCCCCTGTAATTCTCCCTCGTCCTCCACAAATTTAAATGATTTGCCTTTTAAAACCAATGATTTCGATGAATTTAATACAAATTTCACTTCTACATCTGGCGCCGTCTCCTCTATCCACAACCACCACCACAACCAACCCCTTAACACTCCTTCTCGCATCTCTCGATCATCTCGCTCACACACCCCAATTGATTCCTTCGATAAACCTTTTAACACTTCCTCCATTATCAAACCTACTATTGCTGATACCACTACAGATAATACGGTCACTTCGACATCATCGTCGTCATCGGTATCGTCTAGACGTCAAAGACACAGTATTGCCGGCCAGATGTCTTATATGAAAATGTTGGGATTCGGTGGTTTTAGTAAAAAGATGACCACTAGCTCCAATAGCTTATTTAGTACAGCGGTTATAACTGGCAGTTCCTCAGCTCCAAATTTGAGAGATATGATACCAGTATCCTCATCGGGTAAGTTTTTTCTTTAATTATTATTATTTTTTTTAATAAATAAAGATATATGTAGTTATTAGGGAGGAAACAAAAAAATTCTCCGCTCTAAAATTTGTTTAAACTTGATACACATGTTCTGTATAGTCTTACAAAATTTTAAGTTGCTCAAAAATTTTAAATTCGCATTTTTTGTCTTTTATCGAGGATTAAAGTTGATATTGTATATAAGAATGATGAACACAATTGCAGTTTTATATAACTTTTTAAACGCCTATCCAATTTTTACAATATTGGTCTCATAAAAATGCTTCAATTTAATTTCCTAAAAATCCTTTTCTTTTGAACACAGAATATTGAACCAAAAAATTGTCCTTGAATAAAGGAATCTCAGAAAAGTTATCTTCCATTTTCTAAAGATTTTCCTAAATTATAATGTATGGTTAGGTTAGATTAGGAAGGGGTGTACACTATGTGCACTTCCACTCGGAGACCTTGAGGTCCATTGTGATTCCCTTCAAATAGTTTGAAAAAGAGGATAGCCTTAGAGTAATAGTAGAGACCAAAGTACCGCCAGTTGAAAAGAGAAAGAAAGATAGATCTTTTCGCTGTAGAACGTCTCTTAAATAGCCACCCTATTCCCTTAATGAAACCTAGTATGTTGCTTAATTTGCAGCCAGCAACACTACCAAGTTCGTCCAGAAATCTATTTCCTAGCCATCTAAGTCTGTGACCCTGTAACCTAGGGCAGTTGCACATAATGTGCTCTACTAGGGTGGCCCTTAATAAACGAAAGTTGGATTTTGGCCATTCTCACCCTCCAGTTTGGTGAACATTAGCAAAAAAATCATCCTGAAAAAATTTTAGGTAAATCGGTTGGGGTTAAGACGTGCCGCAAGCCCTCTGAAGTTTTGAGATGCATTTACAAGGGGAAAAAATGCATTTTTTTCAGTTTTTGTAAAAATTTTGCCATTAAAAAATTACTTTTGTAATTTAATTTAAAAGAATCGAAATGTGTACGTAATTGTCGTTCTAATGAGACATAAAAAACTGAAATCGGTCAAAAAATGTTAAAGTTATTAAAAATTCGCCAGGACATTAACGTGTCTCAGGCCACTAGAACATGAAATGTAGGAACAAAATTAACATATTTTGAGAAATATTAAAATAAAAGCTAATTTTTACTTAAAATATGTCCATATTTACTTGTATATGAGTTTTTGTCTTCGTAGGATACCGTTAACCTATTCTTAGGTATGAACAAAAAAATTTAATTTTTTTAACGGCAGTTTCAAAACTCCATTTTCAAATTTTTAAAAATTTTGTTAAACAAATTTCAGAATTTTTTGATCATCTCATTGGGATTTATTAAGAGTATAATAGGGAATAAAAATGTGAAAAAATTATGAAAATATCTCTTATAGTTTTTCCGTACCTGCGATTTAAATTTTGAAATTTTCGAGAAAAACCAATTATTTGGCAATTTTTAGGCCAATGAGCTCTATTTCCTTACTCTTATGAATTTTAAGTAAAACCTATTCAGAATATTATAGTCCAGATAATTCAAAATATACTCTGAAACTTCTACTAAAATCGGAAGACGTTAACCCTTAAATCGTGAAGGTCAAAGGTAAAATTTTTCAATATTTGGAATTTCTCTTGGAAAGATTTCGAAATGATCGAAATGTTGTATATTTTTGGGCCGATTTTGAAGAAATTTAACAAAAATATAACATAAACTCTAGGGTTTATAATAACAGCACAAGAATGGAAATTAACGCTTAATGGCACTTGGGGTTAAAATGACACCAAACTTTTAAAATCATAATTTTTTATGGTTTTAGAAGTTTGGGGTCATTTTAACACCAAGTGCTATATACGGTTAATTTTAATTTTTCTGCTGCTTTTGTAAATACTAGGCTTTGTGTTATATTTTTGTTAAATTTCATCAAAATCGGCCCAAAAATATACAACATTTCGAACATTTCAAAATCTTTCCAAGAGAAATTCCAAATATTGAAAAATTTGACCTTTGACCTTCACGATTTAAGGGTTAACGTTTTTTGATTTTAGTAAAAGTTTCAGAGTATATTTAGAATTATCTGGACTATAATATTCTAATTAAGTTTTGCTTAAAATTCATAAGAGTAAGAAAATAGAGCTCATTGGCCTAAAAATTGCCAAATAATTGGTTTTTCTCGAAAATTTCAAAATTTAAATCGCAGGTACGGAAAAACTATAAGAGATATTTTCATAATTTTTTCACGATTTAATTCCCTATTATACTCTTAATAAATCCCAATGAGATGATCAAAAAATTCTGAAATTTGTTTAACAAAATTTTTAAAAATTTGAAAATGGAGTTTTGAAACTGCCGTTAAAAAAATTAAATTTTTTTGTTCATACCTAAGAATAGGTTAACGGTATCCTACGAAGACAAAAACTCATATACAAGTAAATATGGACATATTTTAAGTAAAAATGAGCTTTTATTTTAATATTTCTCAAAATATGTTAATTTTGTTCCAACATTTCTTGTTCTAGTGGCCTGAGACACGTTAATGGCCTGGCGAATTTTTAATAACTTTAAAATTTTTTAACCGATTTCTGTTTTTTATGTCTCATTAGAACGACAATTACGTACACATTTCGATTCTTTTAAATTGAATTACAAAAGTAATTTTTTAATGGCAAAATTTTTACAAAAACTGAAAAAAATGAATTTTTTCCCCTTGTAAATGCATCTCAAAACTTCAGAGGGCTTGCGGCACGTCTTAACCCCAACCGATTTACCTAAAATTTTTTCAGGATGATTTTTTTACTAATGTTCACCAAACTGGGGGGTGAGAATGGCCAAAATCCAACTTTCGTTTATTAAGGGCCACCCTAGTGCTCTACTGTCTCTAGCTCCTCTGCATCCCCACACACTCTACAGAAGTCCTGTGTGCCATTATCGAATTTCACTCCTACTAGAATCCTGAGATTATACCTATCCAACTCTATCAGTGTTCCAGTCGCGTTTGCATTCAGTTTTGGCCATAATGCCCTGGATACTTTGCAATCTGACCTACTGCCCCAGGTTTGATTTGTATAGTCGCGGAATTTTTCGTAAATTAATCTATAGTAGTAACAAATGGGTGGTTTAACATTCCGTTCCCTAGTATCATGATCCAGATCAGAACCATGTCTAGCCAGTTCATCTGCTACCTCATTTCCCTGAATATCACAGTGCCCTGGTACCCAACACAATCTTACTGAGTAGTGTACCAATAGCTCCTCTAGAGCTCTCCTACAGGTTAGGAAGGTTGGAGTGTATTATATGACACTCCAGAGCCTTTAGTGCCGCCTGACTGTCTACGTATATTGTCACTGCAGCCCCTCTATTGACGTGTGCCTTTATCAACTCTGTGGCTTTCCAGATCGCGAAGATATCTGCCTGGAAGACGCTACACTCGTTAGAGAGTATATGAGCGCTTGATATCATAGTCGACCAAATATACCCCGGCCCCTGTACCAGAGTCCATCTTGGAACCGTCAGTGAAAACTGCGCACCCATCAAACAGTTGATCGGATCCAACCCACTTATCCCTAGTGGGGAACTCTACTGGGGGTGATGCACCGAAGCAAAAGGTCGCGATCTTATAGTCAGAGATTCCAGATGGAATAATGTCATGACCAATAAGACCTGCCTTATACAATATCATAGTGTGACCTATCCGCAAGGGTTTTACCAAAGAAGACTCTGATAGTCTGAGTAATTTCCTGGCTGCCACACTCTCAACATATTTCTCAATGGGTAGTAGGTTTAGGATTATATCCAAGGCCGCCTGCGGGGTGCTACCTAAGGCACCTGTGGAAGGTTCCTAAATACTTGGCTCCCCCTGATAAACTCAGGTCAACACATACAAAATTCAGAGTGGGTCATTTAGTAAAAATAAAAAATAATACAAAACATCATTATTATATAATTTTAAACACATAACTGTCTATTAAAATCGTACGTGCAGTTTTCAAGATATTTTTTACTTTATAATTTTATAAAAAAAACTTTTTTTAACAGATTTTTCTCAAGAACGTAGAATTTAACAGAATGTTTTAAAAACTGTTTATGAATTTGAAATCTGTGGAAGTTAAGCTCTTAGATGAATAACATTTGTTATTTTAATATTTAAGGATGTTTGCACTCAACTATTAAAAAATATGAAATTTTAACCTATAGTTTTACTTAATATAACATATGAACTTTGAACCTATATAAAAACCAAACTAAAGCGAATTTCGAAATTCTGGAGAACTTTAAATTTTGTATGGCCATCATCAAAGGTTCAAAACTGAATTTTTTGATCGAAATTTTTCGTTTCGTCCCAATAACAAATTCAAACTTATTTGTATAAATAAGTTTTAGAAAATCTTAAATTTCCATCTAAATTCGTAAAGTTCTATCTACGAATGTCAATATTTCTGTATTTTGTTCGATATTAGTTGCAAATTTAATAAAATATATCTTTGAAACTTAAAATAATTTTGTTTTTCAAAATTATTTCAAGTTTAAATAGGAATTTATATTAAATTTCAATCTGCGCTTCCAAATCCGCTTTTTGCACTAATCAATAAATATGTGTGTGTGTCTTTCAATTTCATTCCCTCCCATTTAATCCATAATTATCACTTTTAAAACCACTATTCATTTGAAAAGTCTTCTCGTTAACAGTTCTGGATGGTTTTGGTGGAGTACCACCGATCCGGCCATTGGAAACATTACACAATGCATTGTCGCTCAAACAGCTGGATCATTTCCTAGAGAAAATGACTTCGGCACCGCTCTTTAAAACGCCCACATGCACGCCGCCCAAAAATCCTTCCACCCCATTGTCCATGATCACAACGACAACGCTGGAGGAGGAGCCATTGGCCAGCACGCCCACAAATCATGTGTGTCGCTGCAACGACAATAGTGTGGTGAATGATACGAATCCCGATAGATGTAGTATGTGCGGTCATCAGTTGCGACCCGCCATACCGGGTGCCGCCTCAACACCCTTAACACCAGCTGTTGAAGTCAATTTGATGATGAAATCAGTCAACGATAATGCCGGACCACTTTGTAAGTGATTTACAATTTGATTTTGTAAATGTACTCTCCTATTTGAATATAAACACACATATGTATAGCATAAATATTAATTAAATGGATATTAAATTAATCATTGAGTATTTGGCAAACAAAATTTAAACAAAACGCATCATAATTTATTTATTTATAATTGGTGTAATGTAATAAATTTTTTACCTAATTATGAGTTCATTTAATTTAATTAAATTACATTTATTGTATGCCTTTATTAAAGACATTATTTTGAAAATAAACAAATAAAATCACTGATGTATTTAAGATAATTTGCATATTTTTTATTTATTTATTTTGCACATTTGTTACAAATTACTAGATATTTTGCACATTTATTAATAATTTGTGGCAATATTTTATATTTAAGGGGCTTACGCATCCAAAAATTTGGCCTTTTTTAAAAAAATTAACTTATCAGCCCAATTATGAAAAAAAAAATCAACGGGAGATTTTCTCTTTTCTTTTCTTTTTAACATAGAATTTGAATAGGAAAAATGAGAAAAGGGAAAAAACTCACGGGAATTTTTTTTTCATAATTGGGCTGTAAAATTAATATAGATGAAAGAATTTTGTCTTTTAATGTTATCAGAATTCGAAATAGTGTTATTTTTTAGTTTTTTAGCTTTTGATATGTTAAAAAAGAACTGCTGCTAAAAAGGGAAATATTAGAGGGTGGACACTACTGATAATACTCTATACTAAGGCAATAATTTAAAAAAAAAACATTATTTAAAGACAGTTCTACGATAGATCAAAATTAATAAACTAAAAAAAGAGCAGCCATCATCCCAAAATAAATCTAATCAGAAGATATTTAAAAACCATACATAGGATAGGTTTCATGGGCAGCAACTTCCATTTCCCATAGAAACAGGTCAATTGCATCCGTTAATCTTCGATCCCGTTGCGTTACCCTGGTGATATCAGATATCGCCATCCTATTTCCCTGATCAAGGTGTGACCTTAGGTTGATCCCAGATACGTCACACAAACAAAACAGAGTAGAATTGCCAAGTAATCCGGTCTCCTTGCCCGATGATGCCTATCACGACAACTCCTGCTATAGTTGCTGAAAGCAATGCCCATTTTTATGGCAAATGTCCCTACAATTATAACGAACATCCGTGCTCAAATTTGATCAGGAGAAAACAAGATCAGTGACGCCGTTCTCCGAGTTAGGCCTCGTTGTCCCACAACACCTGGGCATTCATAGGTTAACAGAGATGTCGAATATACACCAGATTCACGATAATATCTTAGTCATTTTTCCGCCCTCCTAATAGCTGAAATCTCTTCATGCTCTACAATTGTAAGGCAATTAGAAACGGTCCTATATCCCATACCACTCCACAAAAAACTCCGCCTACCCTCATTCATCGAGTCGTCAGTATATACCCTCAGTCTTCTCCAGGTTGATAGGCACATGTTCCCTTCGTGGACATATATGTAGTATAGGTGATCCAAAATTGTAACATTTCCGTAGTAGCACATTGATCGCGGACACCCAATGTAAAACCTCATCACTGAGTTCAGTGTCTATTGTCTCCCTATCAAGTCATTCGGCAGTTAGTTCATCAACTTTGAAATTAGTTTTGATGGCATTGAACGTAACTATTCTTGTGCGGTTTTGTGATGTACTTCCCTCTCCATAGTTCTTTACTTTACTATAAAACCACAGAACGGTATGGTTTTAATTACGCCTCCAAAGATCCAATAGATTCCCTTGGAGTTCAAGCCATAGTTTTCGATAAAATTACATTTAATCCACAAGAGACACTCCATGTACTCAATAGTGTATGCGCTGATTCCATGTAGTTCGAAAATGTATGCAGATGTTTACCAGATTTTTCTATCGCACATTAAACCATCTTTATCCTTTATAAAATTTGAACAACTGAGTATTGGTTACCCATCCTAGACACACTATGAACCTATAGACGTCAGCATATGCACATAGCTGCCATAATGGAGTCGTTTTCCACGTTATTAAAACTCACTAGTGAATTAACCCATTCTTATAGGCGTGTTGCATAGATAATAGATTTCTTGACGGAGGAGTCATTCTCAGTTGTACGGCAATGATTCTTTCTAGAGTCTTAAGTAGAAAGTTTCCAAGACTGATGGATAGTATTTCGGGTCAGTGTCTGAAACGTTATCTCCCTTCGAAATTAAAACAATCTTACATCGATTCCAGCATACTAGGATAAAAATATGATGCCAAATAAAATATGGAATTAATGTGGATCTCAAGATGAGTCGATTCTTAATTGTTTTTAGACCATAGACAGCAGCTCGAACGTGTACTTGGCCAGTATGTATTGTCTGTAGTATTGACTCCTGATAAGCTTTTGGTGTCAGTAATAACTTCTGTCGATTCATATAGAGTTTTCCCAAAGATCACACTGTACGATAAGGATCTCATCATTAGATTAGTTTATCTGTACCAGCAAACCTTTTCTATTTCTTAGCAACAGACAGCAATTCTGTCAATCCTATTACAGTTTGGGTCCATGCAGAAGAATATGAATTATTCACCTAATCAGGTTTTTCAAATAATTTTCGAATAAGGTCAAATTTACCGCACACATACAAAGGAATAATATTATATTACCAGTATTTATGGGTAATAGCAGATTGGAGAATTAGATTTCTTAATATTAGATTAGATTTGCATTCAATTTAAAGGAATTTGAATTTTGCCTTATTGCATGTTATTATTTGTTGTTATGCAAAATGGATAAAATAATTTTATTTTATTATTTTCCAACACTGCTGCTCGTTTATTTCCTTTCAATATCATCCATACTATTCTCGTACATACATACAATAATACTTATATCTATTGAGTAATGCATTAATGTATAACATATAAAAATAATAATAATAACTACACAATAAATGGTAAATTACTCCAATTTCCCACGAGGAATATAAACTTTAATTCCGCCTTTTGTAAATTTTGTATATTTTTAAAATCGAACAAAAAAAAAAACAAAAATAATTTCCTTAAGTATGGAGCAAACAATCGAGTGTAGCTAGCAGTATTACAGAACCATCATCGCCAGCCGTATCGGATACCTGCTCGCAAGAGACACCAAGTTGTGATATGTCCATAAGTCTAACCAGCACAGAAGGCTACAATATGCCATCAACAGCGGCACAAAGACTTGCCAGATTCTTTCCACGTTTAGATGATGACCTGCATTCAGTAAGTGTTTATGCGCCCATAAATTTGGATTGTTTAGAAGGTGCCGAAACGGAATTGAGCTATGCTGGGGCAGTAGGTGGTTTAGCTGAAGGTGGATTTGATGCTAAAAGTGCCTGTTTGACTCCAGTTAGTTTTAATATGGATTTGAGTATTGTGGCCAATAAAGGATCGCTGACATTATCGGTAGATGTATGTGATATAACTTGCAATTTTTTTAAATTTACAACTTTATTAATTTTCCTTTTTAGGGTTTTGAGGATGACGATGATGCTACACCCTCAGCTGCCACTACACCCTCTTTGCCACGTGATGAGCCTCATTTGGAATTTTGTTACTGCTGTGAAGCTCACAGTTCTCAGGAGCAGCCACCCGATGATACTCAAAAATCCAACGAACTCTTTAACATAATGAGAAATAAACGTTTGGCGGCCAATGAGCGCAAGCAGCAATGCTACTGCCATGATGCTCCCCTGAGTGCTGGTCTACTTAATGCTGAAACTCCTACGGTTAGCATACGCAAGGCCTCTGATACCATATCGCCTAGGATACAAAAACAAATTAGTCTCTTCGAGAGTGGAGAACTGGAAAGACAAAAGGAATACTCTGCTTTACATGCCTCCATAAATTTTCCACAACCCAGTAGTTTACAATTGAAACAAGATGCACGCTTAAGAAAATTCGAAAACCTAACACAATCGACATCGAATTCCAATTTTCCCTTTGAAAGTAACACTTTGAAAAGGGTACCAAATAATGTCGAGGATTTTGTTGATGTCAATCTAACACAATCTTGTATAAATCTTAAATCGTCTGGCGTGGCCGCCTCTAACACTTCTTCTACCTGTAGTTCTCCCCAGCACAAAGTGATTTCGGTATTTCGTCCAGTTACTCAGTCTTGCTCAACAATGCCGCCAGAAGAGATAGACACAACTAGTGGTCCAGCCAGTCCCCGGCCTGGTGCTTTAATAGTTAAGGAAAAGTATATTGAACCGCCCAAACGTATAACGCGCAGCTTTCATGGCAAAACCCAATCAATGGATTCGGAGTTTCTATTCAATGAATTTTTACTAGTGCCAGCCCATTCGATGGCCGCCCAAAATTCTTCTAGCAGTGATACCGGCAGTGCTACCACTTCACCTTCGACACGTTCTAACAAACGTTTTACCACTACCAAAGTATTGGATGAAGATTTGGAGGATTTAAGTGAAAATTAAACTAAACACAAATTATAATTACGAATATTAAAACTCAATTTAGATTGATCTTATGTAATGTGCGAAATTTTGGAAAACTTAAAATGTTGTGTGTAAGTAGAGATAAATTGAAAATTGCAGTGACAACAAACAAATTTTAGAAAATTAATAAAGATGAAATATATTTTTGCGTGTAAAATTTAATGGCTATTTTTGTGATTTACTAATTATATTAAATAATGCTGACTGGGCTGAGGGAGTCAAGATTGTCAACTGTGGCAATAAAAATTCATAATTTACATTCAGCCTAATCATTAATACAAACTCCCCGTATTATTATTCATGATTTGGCTAATTATGACTTCAAGTCATAACTTAATGCCATGGGTTTTTTTGTACTGGAAAATTGTGAAGGCAAACAAAAAGGTACGATTTCTGATTTTCATTACTTTTTGATATTTAACTATGAGCTCTTTTCTGATTGGTTGAAAAGGCAAACATGATTGAAAGAATGGCATCGTATAAATGCAAGAGGATTTTCGTAGGGTTTTTAAACGAGAAACAAAAAAAGCCATGCCTTTAAATCACCATGTAAATGTCGCCTAACTCCGAAACAACAATAGTCTTTAAGGTAACCAAAAAGGTTTATTTATCCATTTCGCTTTGAGAACCATGTTTCTACAACGCAATTTGCTGTTGTTGGAAGTTCTTCCCTGGGGAAAAAAACAATCTTTGACCGATTGGGATTCGGGTCGTTCCGGACCGTTGATTCAATTATCATGGGAACGACGCAATTTGTAAGTGATTGCAGTGGCATAAGTCCAGTTAATAAAGTTGAGACAACCATAGCTGCATGTACTTTTTTTAACGATCACTAAAAATAATATACAGCCCAATTATGAATAAAAATATCTGCGGGAGTTATTTCCCCTTATTATGACATAAAATTTAGTTTGAAACCTATTCAAATTAATGTTTTAAAAACATATAAAATACTAGCTGTCTCGGCAAACGTTGTTCTGCCATAGCTCACATAAAGTTTGAAGACACCCACTATAATACTACTCCAGATATGCATTAATAAATGTTTACTTTGTATGGGAGGTGCCATGTCCATTGTACCTATATAGGTCAATTGTGAATCTAAACCATCCAGGGACCCATTCAAACACACACAACAAATTTCATCGAAATCAGCCCAGCCGTTAAGGAGGAGTTCAGTTACTAACACACGTACAGAAGAATTATATATATAAAGATATCATAAATCTTTTATTAATACAAAGTAATAACTTAATAAACACTTTTCAATTACATTAAGTATAAATTAAGCTTTACAAACTTACAATGTTTAGCCATCATTTAAATACTAAGTACCCGTACTTCTGCGCAATCTCTTTGTGAACTATAATTCGAAATTATCTTCATAATTGTCTTTAAACAATAAAATATTTTCCAACGCCTCTTTATATTCATCCTCATCTAAGCCACACGCTTTAAAACGATGCAACTTAGCTATTTTTATTCTCTTTGCCTCCCGGTGTAAAGCTTCTAAGGTGTCACCCAACTCACTGGACGATTGTATGGCTGCTACACAAGGCACCGTATTGACCTTGTCATCTTTAGCGCGTTTTTCATAGGGATTCACAAAACCTGAAGAAGTTAGGTTGTCGCCAAACATTTCACATGGATAAGGAATACGTGTAGGCATGGCGGCCTTTAATGAAGTAACATGTGCCATACCATTATGATTAGAACACTGCAAATACAATTGAAACATTTCAGATACTGAATCACAGCGGTATGCTGCCATGCGCATTTGATTTTGTGAAGCTTGGTCACGTGGCCGCTTTAAACGATCTGTGGGTATACCACGTACACTGAGTGATTGTATAACATAGTTGGTGCCTATTTTACAATTCGGTGTCAATGGTGTAAAGAGAGAACCTTCGAATTTATCCAAGCAATCAATAAGATCCATTTTATATTCCATATTAAAAGGTAAGGACAAAGCGGCAGAGGCTAATTTACGTCCATAATTATTGAGATCTCCACAAAAACCAGATAATGTATTAGTTGGGGGTGTGTTTCTTAAACGATAGCGCAAAGATATAGTATCCAAATATGAGGCTAATATGGCTGATGTTTGATAGAGATTATCATGTTGATATTGCAGCGAAGAAAATTCTCTGGCAGAGCCCAATTGTCGCCATACACGATCTTGTGTACTGAGAGGTATGAAAAGAGAGGCCTGCTCAATAAGTTGATTGAAGGTCAATAAACTATTGACGACACGTATAGAATCGGACATTGGTTCATCTAGAAAAAAATTAATAAAAGGTAATTTATCACTAGATAACAAAATAATCTGATTTCACAATTAGAAAGAAATTACTCCTAAAAATAATGTTCAGGCTTTTCTCACCAATAACGGTTTATACTAACCTGCATTTTCGTACAACATATTATTGGGCGAATAAACTGGCACCGCCATATTCGCTTTACCATACTCATCGTTCAAATGCTCCAAACATTTGGTAGCCAAACCAGAAAAACCATTAAATGAATCAAATATCGTTTGGAAACCTTGCAAAAAATCACACTCCTCCACATACTGACGTATACGATCACAAAAATCTTCCTCAAACTCTTCCGATTGCCATAGTTCAGTGCCGCGTGAGAAAGTGTCTAGTGTTTGCTTTTCGGTATCATGACGATATTGATGAACAATGTTGACGGTACGAGGATGATAGCGGGCATACAAAAAATCTGCCCATGTATCCACATTTTCCGCTAGATTATACTCTTTTTCCTCTATACTTATTTCAGGTTTATCTAGATCAGCTTGAAATTCATTTCTTGAAGTTTCTGGTTGGGCTACAACTTCTAGATCCGTAGGTTGCCAAACTAAATCTTCTCTAAGCTTTTTAACAGCCTCGTGTTCTGTTACATTTTCAGCTTGGGCTAGATCATCTAGACCTCCCCTTTTTAAGCTATTGCCATAAAGTTCTCCCTCGCGTGGTAAGTGTTTAAGGGAACCCTCCAAATCAACCAATAGCAGGCGTGGAGTGTAAGTGGTTTGTTTCTAATCAAAAATATATATATTTTTTAATAATTTCTTAATTGTTAATATAAAAAACTCACATTATGATTTACTCCTTGGCGATATAATACATCATGGCATATTTCTCCTGGTTCACCATACTGATCGTAACTAAATCCCGATTCCTTTGGAAGAGTATTAAAACATCTGTTTAAAATTTAGTTAATTTCATCTTATTATTCTTACTTGTATGTTCCACCAGTGGGCTCCTATATAGTTAGCATAATTACCAAATTGTAAAGTTAAAATTTCGCGTGTTTTGGACATTTTTTCTGGAAATAAAACTAATTTTTTCCTGGCTAGACAAGAGAAAAACTCAATTTAAATTGACATGTTAATAAAAAGTGCTACCAAGTTTGAAGGTTAAAAAATGTAAACAAACACAGAAGTTCAAGGCGAATTAATAAGGTGGCGAAATCACCCGGCAGATACAATATTAATTCGCCTTGCAGATGCTGAAGTTTTAGTCAATTATTTAACATTTTTATTACATAAATAAGAACAATAATAAGTTTTAAACATTTAACTAATTGTAATCTTTAAATATTTGTACAAAGTCAATATTATTTACTACAGTTTTTAACAATAAAATCCACGAAATAAAACATAAACAAACGTCAGCTGTAATTCGCCATTGCCATTGCGCCTTGTAAATGTTGACATTCACTGTTTAACATCTATTTCATCATTCAACATTTGGGATACAAAACAATTCCATACTACCGCTATCAGTTGCACAAATACCACTTGGTATTTTAAAGGTACAATACTAAAGTTGACCATTTGTATCGCTGGCCAAAAGATGTAGTTGTTCTTCATAATATCTGGATACTGAACTTTTATACGTTCCTTAATGGTATCACTGCTTTCCTCGTTTATCAGTCCCACTAGTGCAGTTATTGATAAATTTAAAGCTGGTGCCATAATGGCTTGATCTACCAAAACTTTTTTCACTGTACGTTGCAAACGCTGTTGTTTTATCGTTATGCTGCGATCCAACAGGCCAAACCAGTATTTTAGTACCGGTCCCACAAATAGGAAACCCAAAGAACTGTATTTTATTGTACGTACGTAATCCAGGTTTTTGAACTCCTTTTTCTCCACTACTGTTTGTGCCAGAATATCTCCTGCGGCCATTATACCGGCGGCTCGATAACATTCCGGTAAATAGGATGTTATGCGGGTTGCAGCTTTGGTGAACATGATAATGGCTAGAGAAATACTTTTTCTAGTTGGAATATTTACAAATAATTGTTAATCGCGAACTCGTTTAACAGACAAAGTATGTGCTGCGATATTCAGTATAAAATAACAATCTTTTATTACATAAATATATATGTATTTACAATGTTTTTAACCGCTTAATAAAAATAATTTTAAATTGTACAATATTAGTATTGAAAGTTATAAATTAAAATGTAAACAAAAGCCAGCTGTTGAATTCGCCTCCATAACACGTTCTTTGTTTACCATATGTACTTTTGTTCATAAACTAAAGAAATCACTGTTTCACTGCATTTTTATCATTTAGCAATTGTGATACAAAACAATTCCATATTACAGCCACCAGTTGCACAAATACCACCTGATATTTTAATGGCACAATACTAAAGTTTATCATTTGTACTGCTGGCCACAACATGTAATTGTTCTTCATAATATCAGGATACTGAACTTTTATACGTTCCTTAATGGTATCACTGCTCTCTTCGTTTATCACTCCTACCAGAGCTGTTATGGATAAATTCAGAGCTGGAGCCATAATGGCTTGATCTACCAACATTTTTTTCACTGTACGTTGTAGGCGATTTTGATTTGTTGATATGCTGCGGTCCAATAAAGCATACCAATATTTGAGTGTCGGTCCCACAAAAAGTAAACCCAGTGATCCAAATTTAATTGTGCGCACGTAATCGATGTCTTTGAAATCTTTTTTCTCAACCAAAGTTTGAGCTAGAACGTCTCCAGCAGCCATTATACCGGCAGCTCGTGAACCTTCAGCCAAATAGGGAGTAATACGGGATGCAGTTCTGGCGAACATGTTGATGGCAAGATAATAGATTTTCCTAGTTGGAATATTTACAATAAATAACAAATTTGTTGTGAAATTGGATTAGAATAATTAAATAAATAAAAGTGTTACCAAGTCTGCAAAAATGATTTCGCTGTAGATTTATGTAGATTTGATATTGCCAGACAGGAAAAATATAATATATTAATAGTTTTTTCCGTTACTTTTAAATGTATTTCAAAGTAACGGAAAATTGCTTGTTCATCATGTACCTGACTTTTCTAGTCAAATATTTTAAAATAACGGGAAACGTTAAATTGAAGTTTTATTTATATAAAAATAAATATAGGCTTTTGAATGAGAATTGGATATTTTGTATTCCTTGTTTCATATATAAATAGTTTCAAACAGATAATAAAATTCAAAGCCAAAATGTTTTATACATTATATTTAAAATACTTCTGAAGAAAATTCACTATTTTCGGTAAAAACACTCTTCATCCTTTAAAATGATTTTTAATTCTATAAAAAATCGCTATTTTTTATATGTATAGTCAACATTTTTAATTGTTAAATTTTCTATTTTATTATTTATAAAAATTGTACAAACGCTTTTATTTATTTTAAGCAAATAAAATCAAAATTGTATGTCTTAAAAATTATTAAAAAATTTAAAAAAAAGTCTAAAATTATGAGCGTATTTTCGGCTGGTCAAGTTAAATCTACAATAATTACCATTTTTCATTACGTGACCGGAAGTTGTCGTATTGCCTTTCTTATGGGAGCCGGAGATGTTCTAATGCAACATTATAATGGTGCCAAAGAAATCAAGCATATAAATTGGAAGCGTTCTGCAAAATTTGCTACAATTGGTTTGTGTTTTATGGGCCCCATTTTAACGTATTGGAAAAGTTTGGTTAGTATCATTGTTAATGCTAGTCACAGTCATACTACGCGAACTTTAAAACAACTATTTTGTGATCAAATTTATTTGGCGCCCTGTATTAATTTGGGTATTATTACAATGTCAAGTGTATTGGAAAATGAGTCTGTGGTGGAACTTGAAAAGCATATAAGTGAATATTTTCCGTATATAATTAAACGTCATTATATGTTGTGGCCTGGTGTACAATTCTTTGGTAGTCTATGTATACAGCCGACACTACAAATTGGTTTTGCTAACTTATTTGCTGTACTTTGGTATGCCTATTTATCGGGAATTTTACATAAAGATGAAGTGCTGCAAAAACCGAATAATAAATTGGAAAAATTGATTGTTGAATAAAAGTAAAGTAGGTATATACTCATGTAAAAATTGTGATTATTTGTTCTTGTGAAGAAAATTAAAATTATTGAAAAGATTTCAAACTGAATTTTATTTAATAAAACTTTTTATATTTTATTATCCAATTTAAATTTATAATGTGCTCTTCTGCTGCTTCCAAATTTAGTACCATAAAGATATTTATTCCATATATTTTGAAAAGCCTTAATAGTGGCATTATAATGGGTACTGCTGACATTTTATCTCAAACTTGTGTGGAAGAACGAGATTGGAGCGAAATTCACAAAAGACGTACAATTAAATATGCTTTAATAGGCGTGTTCTTTACTGGCCCTTTACTGGCTCGTTGGTCAACAATAATGCATAAATCTGTAGCCAAAAATGTTACACCTTTAGCCGAATCAATTCAAAAAACCCTTAATACACAAATATTTTTGGCTCCAACTTTAAATTTTGGGATTATTACTTTGACCGGGGTGCTAAATGGTATTTCGTTAACAAAAGCTAATTTGTGGAATATATTACATGAGGATTTTCTTAATATAATGGAAAAGAATTATATGATTTGGTTACCAGCACAATTTACAGGTTGTATAATACGTTGTTCGATGTTGAAAATTTTTGTTACTAATTTTGTATCTATATTTTGGTTTGCATATTTGTCTTCTGTGTTAATGGCAAAAAATTAAAAAGAAAATTAAATTAATAAAATGTCGAAGGCAATTTAGACTATAGTCTCTTGCCCAACAACATTTTTTTTCTTCCTTAACCCGAGCTTACCTCTGACTTCTACAAACACAAGCGACTTGCTTTATTCTGAAGACACAAACTTTTATATTTTTGCCCAGTTAGATTTTTGATTGGAACCACAGAGCTTTCGAACGATTTTATAAACATTTAGCGAATTATGATGAGTAATGTTAGCAACACTAAATTTGTGATATGGAGGGTTATCATTTCCTTGTACATTGTGCAATAAATAAGAAGCAGCCACTAACATATTTGCTAATTTAGCGTTTTTTATACAACCAAATTTTAATACTTTTAAAGAATTATAAATTTTGTTGTAAATAGCTAATAATAATAGAAGCGAATCTCAAAGTGAAATAAATTTAAAATTCTTATTAATTTTAATTGCCAACAAATTGTATTCAATAACAAACTTTGATTTTTTATCAAAAATTGTATTCAATATTTTTAAGCGTGTTTAATATAAAACCTGCAACGCATTTAGTTGTTTAATAGTAGGCATCACTGCACCACAACGTGCATTTGGGATTTTAGAATTTTTTGGAAAACATTTGTAGAAAAACAGTGAAATATTTTAAAATATAATGGCTGCCAAACGACAACTTAAACAATTCCATGAAATGGAATTAGATGATCGTATACTAAAGGTAATTTTTATAATAAACATGAAAATAATAGTTATTTACGTTAAATTTTATATTATTTTACAGGCCATTTCAAAATTAGGCTGGACCGAACCTACACTCATCCAGGAAGCCGCCATACCTTTATTGCTGGAAGGTAAAGATGTCATAGTTAAGGCCAGAACAGGTTCCGGCAAAACAGCAGCCTTTGCTTTGCCGTTAATACAAAAAATTCTAAATTCCAAAATGAATGCTGACGAACAGTGCACCAGTGCTTTAGTGTTGGCACCCAGCAAGGAACTCTGCCAACAGACCCGCAATGCCATGGAACAAATGAGTGAAAAATGTGGCAAAGTATTGCGCGTAGTAGATCTTTCCTCAACGGATGTGGTGGCACAACGCCATCTGCTGTCCGAAAGACCCGATGTTATAATTACTACACCAGCCAAGGTATTATCACATTTACAGTCAGGAGCCATGGATTTGAAACGTTTGGAGACATTGGTGGTGGATGAGGCAGATTTGGTATTTTCTTTTGGTTTCGAAAAGGATTTCAAAAAATTGGTGGAATATTTGCCAGCCATTTACCAGGCCGTTTTGGTTTCAGCCACCATTACCGATGATGTGATGAACATGAAGAATGTCATCTTGAATAATCCGGTTATCTTGAAATTGGAAGAACCAGAATTGGTACCAGAAAGTCAACTGTCACATCAGCGTATATTGGCTGAGGAGAACGATAAACCAGCGATTTTGTATGCATTGCTAAAGTTGCGTCTGATACGTGGTAAAAATGTGATTTTTGTCAATACCGTGGATCGCTGTTATAAGTAAGTTAATTTTTGTTTGTATTTCTTAAGTAATTTTGATCAATTTTACCTTAGTTTTGTGTATATATAAGTTTGGCATTCCGTTTAAATTTTGCGTCCCGATAGATTATTAATATTCAAGATCGTAATAGGTAGCGCAGCCTATATAGCCATATGTCTGTTGAAATCAACTTTCCGAAGCCCCCAAATAACTTACATACATGATTGATACATCAATATATCCGCTATAGACCGGTTCGGTTTCTATTTAAATTCGGATAAATCTACCTTAAACTAGATTACTAAGTCATTAACATAGACAATATGGATAAATAATGATAGACATTTCAAAGTTCTTTCCAACGAAGTATATAACGCCATAGAAATTCGGATCGCCAAAGGGTCAAAATACGCAAAAATCTTTTTTCAAATCTAATTTTTTTACCGAAAATTTTTTCATCAAAAACCATTTTTATTTTAACAAAATATAATTTCTTTTACTAAAAAAATATTTTTCACCAATAAAATTTTTTTAACAAAAATATTTTTCTTACCCTTCAACATGTGTGGTAAAAGTTTGTTCATCTTTTTTCGATAAAATTTGTTTTACCACATTTTTGTTTTTAATATATTTCTTAAAGTATACTTTAATGTAGGGTATATAAGATTCGGCAAGGCTGAATATTGCACTCTTCAGCTTTATTTCAATTTGAAATTTTCAAATGATGAAAAATTAGTTATCGATGTTAAAATGAAGAGGCATCTGTTTAACAGTTGGCCTCTAAATGATTTACATTACTAATCTTCTCTCTGATGAAACATTTTAACAACTCGAAGCCTCTGATTATTTGAAAACATTTTCATTCTAAAATATTTATATCTTCTTTTACAGATTAAAATTGTTCTTGGAACAATTTAGCATAAAGTCCTGTGTCCTAAACTCTGAATTGCCAGCCAAAATCCGTATACACACCATCAATCAATTCAATCAGGGTATTTATGATTTCATCATAGCCTCTGATGAGCATATGTTGGAAAATCCGGGCCGCAATAAATCCGATCGTGAATCTGGAGCTTCTAGAGGCATTGATTTTCATTGTGTTTCAAATGTTATTAACTTTGATTTCCCACAAGATGTCAGTTCGTATATACATCGTGCTGGGCGTACAGCTAGAGGTAATAACAAGGGTACTGTGTTGTCATTTGTTAGCATCAAAGATGCCAAAATCAATGAGTCAGTAGAAGAACGTCTAAAGGAGGGTTATATGAGTGATGAACAAGTAATCAAGTGAGTTGTTGGATTTTAATACATTAATTATTTTGAACTAATTTATTTTTTTTTTGTTAGAAATTACCAATTCAAAATGGAAGAAGTAGAACCCTTCCGTTATCGCGCCCGCGATGCCTGGCGTGCTGTTACCCGTATTGCTGTCCATGAGGCTCGTGTGAAAGAAATCAAAATCGAAATTTTCAACAGTGAAAAATTAAAGGGTTTCTTTAATGAAAACGCCCGTGATTTGCAAGTTTTACGTCATGACAAACCTTTGAAGACGGTGAAAGTTCAACCACATTTATCACAAGTTCCTGAGTATATAGTACCCAAAGCCTTAAAACGTTTAGCTACCACAACGATATCCTCAACTAACAACAAGACTCCACGTTATTTCCAATCCTCCGCTAAGGCCGCCTATGAAAGTCAATCCAGTAATCCTTTATTGGTTAGTGAAGTTGATTTTGGCAAAAAATCCGGAGGCAGAGGCGGCAAGGGTGGCAAACGTCATAAGAAGTAATATTACAGTTAGAGGATTTTATAATTATGTCTGTATGTTTTAAGTAGCTTGTTTGTAGTTTTAGAAGTTAAGTTTTCTTTGTGTATAGAAATATATGTGGATTTATACATATTTTGACTTAAATTGTGTTGTTTTTATTATACCATTCTCCATGAGTGGTAAGGATATATATAAATTTGTCCTTCCGTTTGTAATGTAAACATATTTAATTCGCCGTTCCATAAAGTATTCTGGATCGTTATAGATAGAGACGTCCGTCTGTCGAAATTTTCAACTTTCCGAAGCCCCCAATTAACTAATACATATGACTGATACATCAATATAACAATGCTATTTAATATCAAGAAACTCGGCGTAAAATGCATTGATTAATGGCCATAGGCATATGGTAGAACTAGAGGCGCGACTGCGAACAAATAAAAACTGACAGTTGCCACCATTTGCATGAATAATATATAACATCTTCCGATTGGGTGGCACATTTTAAACACCCAAGTACACCTTTTTTCTGAAATGTATCTGTGGGACTATAAATCTAATATTTTAGTTTAGATGAGCTCGCTTAACATCAGATAACAGATGATGGATGTATCTTCATCCAAGACATGTTTCGATTTTGAAGCATTGAATATTTATTCAAAGCAGTAACCGATCAAAAGGAGTAGCGTATCCGAACAAACATTTTTTTTTATCGCTCAGTTAAATTGATGTACATGTGGATTCCATTTTCAGGACATCAAAATAAAATAATTTTTTTAGAAAACGAGAACGTTAATGGGATTCGGTTTAGAAAACAAGTGGGTTAATGTTTAATTTGTTTATAAAAATGGCGGTCCAGTCGTTATTGTGCTGGATCAAAGAATTTCCTTATTAGTTTCAAAGGAAAATTATGAAATTTGGATATATTCAGCTCAATTATGAATAAAAATTCCTTGGGAGCTTTTTTACCTTTTCTTATTTTTAACATTGAATTTGAAAAATATGCCGAGGAATTTTTTTTCATAATTGGGCTGATTAACTTTGAATTGGCGATGCATAATAAAAATATTTTTCGATCGACAAGATTTTGGATCTATATTAACGAGGTTACCGTATAGTGTAGAGAATTTTTTTGTAATAAAATTTAAGCAATACAAATATTCTCAAAAAAGAATTGCTCACTATGTTCAGCACTCTGGATTACTTGAGTTTTGTAAACTTGTAGGTCTTCCTACACTTATGCTCTCGTCAAATTTGTTTACCTTACCTTATTTTATATACTTGTATTCTATTTTCTTTTTATTTCATTTTACCCCCATCAAACTAATGGTATATATTAATTTTTAAAATATTCACATTTATGTAATTTTAATTTATTTCATAAATATATTATTTTTATTGATATATATCACTTAAATACATATGCATGTATATATACTTAATAATGTTTAGTTGTTTTTTTTTAGTTTTCAAAATTTAGTTTTAAAAAGATAAATTATTAACGATATTTTCTTTTTTTTTTGTACGATAGGTTTTTAATCCAAAATGTTAATATGTTGTTAAAAAAAATAAATATAAAGCAAGCAAATAAAAAAAAAATCGAGTAAAAAAGGCTTATGTTTAAGAAAAAGAAATAAACTAAAGTTTAAAGTAAATACCAAACAAATAAGAGACATTTTTGAGAGCAATTTATAATAAATAAATCTCAATCATTTACTTTAAACTTATGCAAATTATTTCTAGGCATGTTAAACCTTTGAAGAAAGTAGTAAAAATGAGTTCTTCTAATATTCGATAAATACTAAATTGTTAGTTAAATACTTGCGACATAATGTTACAACCTTCTTTCAATTGCTAAACACCAAGTTTTTAAATGTAAGAAAATTTTAATTAATAAATTAGAAATACATATTGATAATGACAATTTCATGAATCAATATTTTTTTCTTTAGTAACGGCGGCAAACAAATTTGTAAAATCCATTTTTAATTTAAAAAAATATGAACAACAAAGAAATACAATATTAGTATTGAAATATGTACAAAGCTCTCCAGTAGCGTTACATATTTTATTACCTATAAATGTATAATTTAAAATAATTTTCTATAAGAATTAAACTTTTCTTTATATATATTTTCTTTATGTATATCTTGTTAAACCATGTTCTTGCCGTTTATGAAAACCGATTCATACTGCTTGTTTGAATTATAATTTTAAATGCAAAAATTCTATTTATAAAATGGATACTTTTTAAACAATTAATTAGTAATAGGATGGATATTAATTCATTTGTATTCTTACAATTGATAATGTTGCTTGAAAGAAAGGTTTTTTAAAAAAATATATATTTTCAAATACGACTTGAAAATTAAAGTTTAGCTTAAAAATAAGGAATACACTTAGTAAATTAAAAAAGAAAGGAGAATTGTTGGCTTAAACCATATATAAGTATGGCTTAATAAAAGGTCGGCCTAAACAGACATAGATGACAAGAAAATAAAATTCAAATTACCTAAAAAAATATAAAAATATATATGCACTACGTAACTAATAAAAAAAGTAAAGGGAGGGATTTATTTTAAAGGAATGAATAATTGTTTAATGGACAGTTTGGGGGGTTAGGGGGGACGTATGTATTTTAAGATGACTCGATTCATGATGACGTTACTTATTTTAACCCAATTTAAGTTTTCTAGGTTCTGTTGTATGATTAGTGTTTTGTTGCCTCATGGGCACCGGTGCTATCGACACATTTACAGGTAACTTTTGCAAAAAGGCGGGACTAAGTATGGGCTCATGCTGGCGATTCTTGTGGCGGGTTTCGTCTTCATCGTCTGAGATCAATGAAATGCTTAAATCGCTGGATAGTTTTAGAGATATGGGTGCCTGAGGCGGTGATACCACAGGTGGCTGTTGTACCATACCTTTACGTCTTTGCGGTGATATTTTCTGTTGGCCATCAGCGAATTCGGGTATGCCGCAAGAAGCCAAACCTTCTCTGAGTTTGGTAAGGGACAATTCATAAATACGATTGGCTATCACGGTATGAACTGTCGTTTCATCGGGTAGCATGGGAAATACTTCCTGATGCGCCGCAGCAGGATTGGAAGTATTTAGCGTTGAACTACGACTGGCACATGCGGTTGCGTTTAGAGAACGGGGCACCAATGATATGGTTACCTCTTCATCGACTTGCATGGTATTTTGTTGAGGCAGGCAGGGTATTTGAGAGGAGGTAGGACATGTCACTGATAGATCAGGCGGCTGTAATATCCCCATAGACAATGTATGTGGTAGTGATGGTGGTGGTAGCATTATCTGGGGCACATCGTTGCTATCATCGCTCAATACTATAGATTCAGAATTCATTAGAATGGGAGTCTTGGGTGGAGCCGGCAATGAACGTCGCTTTTGAGGTCTTGATTTACGTTTGCGAGGTTGTTGTTGTGGCTTGGACACCAATAATAGAGGTTGCTGTGTCATCTTTATCTGTGGCATTTGCCGTTGATTAGTTGAAATCGGCACTAAAGGCGGCGGATTTTTTGCCCTCTCCACGGGCATTAAACCCAATATTGCCGCTCTTTCCAAACACATACGTTCAGGATAAACACTCACAGGATTCTTTGCATCACTACTTGCTGCCTCGTCGTCGGAGAGTAGATCAATGGTCACATCAGCCTGCAAATAATGCAAGTTCTGTCTATACACCTCAGTCTTGCGATTGTTCTTTTGTGGGGTAGCTCGATTGTTGCGATAGGCATTCCGTAAATACTCCCCATATTTGGAACGTTTCAATTTTAAACGTTTATTGTGGCATAATGTATAAGCTGAGATATGAAATGGATTGGAATGTTTGATAACTATTGAGTTATTGTTGAGCGGCTGCTGGTGTTGGTGATGTTGTTGCGGCGGTTGTTGTTGAGTATGTTGTTTTTCGGGAACTTTTGGTGCCATGACTGTTTGTGTTCTTTTTCTATTATTAAACAAATTATTCTTCTACACACTCGTACATGTCTGTCTGTTTTTTACCGCCTTAAATATTTGTAGTACAAAAAACTCTTTTAATTCTTTCACGTTTGTTTATTTTCATGAGTAATTTCATTTAATTATTAAATTTCACAAATATTGCAACCACCAAAGAAGTACAGTTTTGTTTGTTTTCCTTTTTTTCATTGCGTTTACACTTGCATAATGTTTTTTCGGCAATTTTAACTACATTTCTCTTAATTTTTTATTTAAAATAATAAAAATATTGTAATTATTTATTAATCAATAATATATAATTATTTTAGTTAGAATTTCTTAAGAATTTGATAGATTTTCATTAAATTATGCACTTTTTGTTACATCTGCTTTACACTTTCTTCGCTATTTGTTATGAAAAATACAATGTGAATAGATAACGAAAAACAAATTCTGCGACAGAAAACCTCTTCAAACCGTCACCTCACACGAACACACGTAAACCTTACCTGACTGACAATTTGACTTTTCCCTGCTTCACCATGACTGACAAACACACCATGTAATTTAGATGGGGTGTTTGAAAGGTCTGACTGACAAGCAGGATTTTGCTGCGCTGTGGCAGCGCAGTGGAAATCTTGAAAAACAAATACAAAATACAACTCTGTAGGTAAAAAGTAATCGTTACTAGGGTTCTATAAGTCGATTGTTCGAATAATCGACTTTTTGCTGAAAAAAGTCGAAATCGACTTTTTGGTCGGAAAAAAGTCGAACAATCGATTATGTTATCTCAAAAGTCGAATAGTCGATAAGAGTCGAATAGAAGATAAAAGTCGACTTTTTAGATTGTTAAAAAATATTGCACTTGCATTTTTTGTAGTGTATGCTAATATATGTAATAAATGTTTATAAAATAAAGCTTTTTCTACACAAAAATTCTTACAACATTCTTCTAACTATTATCGCCATGATAAATTTCATTTTTATTGCTAAACATTACAAAAGGCGCATCAATAAATGTAGAAACTATATATTTTTTACAAGAAATGGTAAAAAGTTGAAAAAAGTCGAAAATAGTCGGAAAGTCGAAATAGTCTAAAAAAGTCGATTTAACTAAAAAGTCGAAAGTTCGGAAAGTCGACTTTTATAAATTACCAAAAGTCGAAAGTTCGAAAAGTCGACTTTTTAAAAAACGAAAAAAGTCGAAAGTTCGAAAGGTCGAAAAGTCTACTTTTTGTTTCAGCTATAGAACCCTAGTAAGTACTAGGGTCGATTTCGACTTTTTGGTCGGAAAAAAGTCTAACAATCGATTATGTTATCTCAAAAGTCGAACAGTCGATAAAAGTCGAAAATAGTCGATAAGAGTCGAATAGAAGATAAAAGTCGACTTTTTATATTAGAAAATATTGCACTTGCATTTTTTGATTTAAAAAAAAGCTTTTTCTACACAAAAATTCTTACAACATTCTTCTAACTATTATCGCCATTATAAATTTAATTTTTATAGCTAAACATTACAAAAGGCGCATCAATAAATGTAGAAACCAGTCGAAAGTTCGAAAAGTCGACTTTTCATAAATTACCAAAAGTCGAAAAGTCGACTTTTTAAAAAACGGAAAAAGTCGAAAGGTCGAAAAGTCGACTTTTTGTTTCAGCTATAGAACCCTCGTTAAAAATGTAAACATGTTAGGTATTGCCATTTGGACATATTATCTTTATCATTGCCAGGTTAATATTTTAAGACTAAGGAAATTTAAGAGTTGCCAGAGTTAATAAGAGAAAATTTTAAAGTTCGTTTAAAAACTAATTAATTATTTGAAAGAACATAATTCTTAACTATGCAATTCTTAAATATATTCGTTTCCATTAACAACTTTGTTATCGCTACATTTTTAAAGTATTATTATTATTTTGTATTAATTTATATTAAAAATTTTTATATATTATTTTGTCATAATTAAAATCATTTTTATAATTTTAAATGTATTATTGTTGAGTAGAATATAAGCCATATTTGGCCCAATGGGCTTGGTTTTGAATTTAAATAAATAAAAATAAAAAAAAGGAAAATTTAATTTTTTTTTTAATTTAAGAATTTGAATAAATAAAAAGAAGAAGACGAACACGGATGGATAAAGAAGATAAACAGAAAAACAAACGCCGCACAGTGGCTCATTTTCGTTTATCATCGGCCAAAACTCTGTAACTTTTGAACCGATAGAGATATTTTAGAAATTTTTTGGTGGACAGATAACTTCTTGAATTTTTCTCCAGTTTTAATTTCATTAAAATCGGTTCAGAAGTTTTTGCGCAATTTAAGGTTAAAGTTGAACTTTTAATTTTTTATAGCATTTAGTATGAAATGAATGAAAATAACTAATAATGGACCGATCATCATAAAATTAGGTAACATTAATTCAGTTCATATAAAACTTATTTGGAGCAAAATTTGTGTAGATACATAGGGTAAACGCTCCTATAGTCGGCATGACCCAGTAGTCGGCATTTTTGACTTAAAAGCTTAATAAATAAGAATAACGATAATTTTATACAAAAGTAAGATTTAACTTTAATTAAACATACACTCATTTATCTTTATGTAATGTTTAAATTTGGGTGAGATGAGTATTTTCATCTATTTTTATCCTCATTAAGTGACCATCTTTCAACTGGTGCGGAAGTGCCTGTTTTTTAAGAAATTTTTTAGTGGCAAGGCCAACTAAAACAAGTTAGTAACCATATCAATTTAAGTAATATTTTTACCAGAGTGGTGTTAACAGATAAAACTTTGTTTAAATATTACATACAATGTGAAAGTTTTCACAAAAAATATTTTTTTTGGTTATTTTAATTGATGCCGTCATTAGGAACAAAAATTTCTATGATTTTCAATAGTCGGCATAGTGATGCCGACTTCAGGAAAATTGCTAATTTTTTGTATTAAGCTCAAATTCTACAAATTTGTTTATTACTCATCTCTCTTGACAATAGATTTGGAGAAAATGAGTTTGAAATGAGTTTACCCAATAGTCGGCACAGTTTTAATTGAGCATTTTAAGAACTGCCGAGTATAGGAGACCAAGCATGCTGAACTCGGCAGCAGCTTTTTATTTGACTGGAGATCGTTAAACAGAGTAATATTTAGAGATTCAGTAGGTATTATTAATTCTAACATCTTAGAATTCCAAATATGGACACTCCAGAAAAAAAACCCATGCACCAATATCCTGAAAAAGCCTTAAAATATTTTCTATGCGAGAGAAGGCCCGATTTCTGTATTAGGTGCCAGTAAACAATATGGAGTTCCGCGTTCAAAAATATAGGACAAATTATACGGTTGCGAAGGTCCTATGAGAATGGGGCCGCAAACAGTGTTATCTAATTCCAAAGAAAGTGAGGATTAACTTAACACGGTTCAATCAATCGTGAAGGAAGAGCAGCAAACCACACCATTTGTATATGATCTACCCGGAAAGAAATGGTATAAAGGGGTTTTTAAACTGTTCTCTCTAAAATAATCATGTAAGGTACCTTAATAAACAGGCTCTTTACTAAATCAGTTGAGAAAAGAAACGGATTTGGATCTAGCTTTTGAAATAGTCAACCGACTAGCTCCTAATATGAGCGTAGAATTGATTCCGATGACATTATCGAAGAGAACAATAACTTAAAAATAAATTATCAAACTATTGAAATTGTGAGTAATCTTACCATAGAGGCAGGCACGTTCATAATTAACAAGGAAAAGTTGAAAATATGGTAGTATCGCCAACTTTAGCTGCAGAAAATCACAATGAAACGTTGAAACCTATTCACTACTCATCTCCAACTTTATCAAATAATTATTCAAATACTTGGTTTCAGCCTTTTAACTGTTCAAGTCCAATCCCAACAAGTTGTAGTTGTACATTTCAAATGTTTTCAAAGTTTTTTAATAATAGTATGGTCACTGGGATATTGTATATGATTGCGGTAACCATAATATGTTTACGTTACCTTTAACATGATTGTAAATAAATATATATTTATGGCAATCATTTTCATGATAATGATTTATCATAATATGTTGATCTCAGAATATGATAACCATAATCCTAGAACAACACAATATGTTGAAGTATTACATCATAAACATGGTTGCCACAAACACATAAATATTTACTACAATCATATGTATATATGATTGCTACAATTATGTGAATGGTAACTTAAACATAAAATAAACATAAATGGTTACCGCAAACATATACATAATTACAGTGATAATAGAAAAATAAAATAAACCAAAACAAATTAAAAAAGGAAGATAAAACGAGTTAGGGGCACATGTGAAGAGGATTTGGACACAGATCCTGAGGATGATGGTCTAAAAACGTAGGATATGATATTTGCCCACAGTGGTTTCACCTCAAATGCACTAATTTATGTTTTTTATTAGTATTTATTTAAATGGCTGATATTTTAAATAAAAAATAACTTGAATTCTTTTAAGATTTTATTCTTTCCTTAATAAAAAATGCTATGCCGACAATTGGGTCACAAATTGCCGACATTAGGATCAAGGGTGCCGACTTCGGGTACAAATCGTGTTTTTTCAAAAAAACGTAAATTGCTCAAATTTAATAAAAACTGCTTGAAAAGAATTAATTGAGTCTAAAACTATACAAATTACTAAACAAGAATAACCCATTTACATCCCAATACCATGTTCGCACTCATAATGGTATCACTTTAAAAACTGAAAAAAGTTAAACTGCCGACTACTGGTGCATTCACCCTATACAAATTAACCATTTACGACCGATAAAGTATAACTTCGGGAGAACATTTGTATGGGTGCTAGGTGAAATAGTGGACCGAATTCAGTAATTTTCAATAGACTTCGTTCTCGGGCCGAAAAAATTTATGTACCAAATTTTATCGCAATATCTTCAAAATTGCGACTTGTACTTTGCACCAGTCATATGAACAAATAAAATAAAAATAGAACAAAAATTTGGGAGTAATTTTATTCAAATGAAAAAAGTGTTCAACAAACAGGTCAAAACAGGTCAACAAGTATATATAGGCTTAAAGAGGATACTTTGGACTTTCTCCTGGTTGTAAAATTTGTTTAACCCCTTTTGACCCTAAGCACTTTTATTCCATTGAAATTCAAATTTGGCTAAAATATAGTATCTGAGAAAAAAATTAATAACACATCAGGTGTAAACGGTAAAGTGACAAATCATATCAGCTCTTAAAGACTATTATCCTACCAACATAACAAAAGAAAAATCATCCAATTATCTGTAATAGTTTGCGAGTAATGATAATTTACTTCTGATCAAATTTACAAAAATCACATTTTTATAAAATGACATAAAATATTTGACTTTAACAGCATGCCACGCACACAATTGACAATATTTTTATCTAATTTTTTGGCTACCATAGTTTCAATGTGTTTACTATTGAATGGCATTAAAATTTTTGAAATCGGAGTTAACAAAAAGTTGGACCTTTGGCCGATGAAATTGAGATATGAGCCACCGTGCGCCGGTCGTCAAGTCAGTGAGTGAATTTAATTTTTTTTTAAATTTTATCATTTAATGCTGAAAAAAAGTAGTGTAAAAAAAATTGTGGTCGTCACAAAATCCAATAGTATGGTTTGGATCTGTGTAACATTTTGGTTCGATATCGATATTTTTAAGATTTTTATTTGGGTGAATGTGTTTTTCGCAATTTGTTCTTATATGTAACATGTAACAAATTATGGACCGATCTTTATAAAATTAGGTGTGGCGATACTTGCGTACTTAAGAGTTAAAAATTTAGCCATTAAAAAATTGTTTGCAGTTTAATTTGAAAGAATATAAATGTGTACGTAATTGTCGTTCTAATGATATATAAAATATCGCTGGCTTAACATGCAAAGGCTCTAAGTCCACTTTTTTAGAAATTGAGATTTTAATGCAGTAATGTACAATAAGTAAAAATACATTGATTACAAAGAAAAAAATTGGAGTTATCTCGCATTTTGTTGTTGTTTTGTAGTGATGAGCAAAAGCGCTTAGTCCAATTTAACACAATTTATCACAAGAAAAAGGTCTAACTCCCTATAAAAAGTACAGTTTAACCATTTCTGTCAAATTGTTCTATGACATTTATTAAAACAAGTAAGAAAAAATGGTCGGTCATGCCCAACCATTTTTTTCTTTTAAAACAAAGAAAAATACCAAAAAATTGCTTTTACAGAACTCAAAAATATTTACGCAAAAAAAAGTTTGAATGTTTTTTGTCTCTATTGTAAAATTTTAAAATATGGACAAAAATAAAAGACAAAAATTGGTTAAAAAATTTTAAAGTTATTAAAAATTTCCCAGGCTATTAACGTGTCTCAGGCCACTAGAACAAGAAATGTAAAAAAAAAATTAACATAGTTTTAGAAATCTTATATATAAATAGGCCACAAGTTTTTTTGTGGTACACTTTTAAGTATGTTATTGTCCTTTAATCATGGTTTAAAAGATTATTTAAAAAAAATTATTTCCATAAAAGTGTTAAAAAGCGTTCTAAACGTGAAAAAATATTTTTGCGTATACTCAAAGTAACTGTATAATTTCGTTATTAGTGGTCGAATTTTGACCACCAGGCGATCCTAGTATTAAAATATATGATTATATTTTCATGACTTAAAAAATTACACACAGTGTAATTTAAAATTTTTTTTCATTATTCTAAACCATCTAATAATGAGAAGTTCTCAAAATCATTGTTTTAAAATTCCAGAAAATTTTTAGTCTGACCTCGTAATTAAAAACATAAAGATGCTTAGAGTCATGAGCCAAGAACAAACACCCTGGTTCAAAGTCATTTAAAATGGCTGGTTGGTTACTTTAATGCGAATGGTTGGTTGGTTGGTTGACTTTGTATTTAATGACTTGACGACCGGCGCACGGTGGCTCATATCTCAATTTCATCGGCCAAAGGTCCAACTTTTTGTTAACTCCGATTTCAAAAATTTTAATGCCATTCAATAGTAAACACATTGAAACTATGGTAGCCAAAAAATTACTTGTATATGAGTTTTTGTCTCCGTAGGATACAATTAACCTATCCGCAGTTATGACCAACAAAATTTAATTTTTTTAATGGCAGTTTAAAAACGCCATTTTCAATTTATTAAAAATTTTGTTAAACAAATTTCATAATTCATCACATTCGGATTTACTGAGAACTAGCTGACCCGACAGACGATGTCCTGTGAAAATTAAAAAAATGATTGTGTTCGATTTGTGAATTTGAGAGAAGCAGTTTGAAATGGGTAAAAATAATTAAAAATAAAAAAAAACGTATTGTTGAATGATAATTTTTATTCATATGTATGTAGGTTTGGCTTATGTTGGATGTACAATGAATCTTATGGTCATGATTAAACGCTTATTGGCCAAGTTATTAGCGAATTGAGATATTTTTAGTTTATATATAAAAAATAAAAGTGATAACAGATCGAGCTCCTTTTCTGGATTCAAAGCTTATTGGCCAAGTTATTAGCGAATTTAGATATTTTGAGTTTTTATATAAACAAATCGATTTTTGTGTAAAATATGAGTGATCACAGATCGAGCTCTTTTTCTTGATTAAACTCTTATTGGCCAAGTTATTAGCGAATTTAGATATTTTGAGTTTTTATATATAAAAATCGATTTTTTGTGTGAAATATGAGTGATCACAAGGCCAAGTTATTAGCGAATTTAGATATTTTGAGTTTTTATATAAAAATCGATTTTTGTTCAGAAATATGAGTGATCACAGATCGAGCTCCAAGTTATTAGCGAATTTAGAATGTAGACAACACACATACTTTTAATTAGATTTTTAAAATTTAGGAACAAATTGAGACTTTTTGATTGGAATATAATAGCGACCCTATAATTCGTAAAGGGCATGTTGAGTTGATAATTTTCGTAGAATAAACTTATAGTCCAGCGGGTCTAAATTTTTGTTACAGTGAGAGAATTCTTATTGTCAGAGTTATATTGTGGAATTTTGTGGGGATGGCATTTTTGTGAAAGATCTTAAATCTCTATCTCCTCTCTTTAGGGGTCAATTTGACCCTTTGTTTCGAGAAAATAAAAAAAGTCCTTTCAAAAGGATATTTCTGTTCTACGAAAATTTTTGCCGGAAAATTTCAATGGGGGTCACCAAAGATACAAAAGTTGTAAATGAAGCAATTTATCATTCCGGAACATTTCAAAAAAATCTAGTCAATGTTGAAGATGGCAGTCGATCAACTCATAGTAATACATTCTCCTCAGTAAGTTACACTCTTTGTCCATTTTCCAGATGTGCGGCAATGAAAAAATGTGACATAGCGGTCCATATGAAATTGCCATGTCACTACCTTTAGTCACATATGTATATACAGATGCATTTGATAAGTGAGCTTATTAGTGGGCGTATTATTGGGCATATATATTTGTGGACTATTGCGAACTTTTTTAAAAAAATATCCATATCGGTCAAGGCGTTCTGCGATTTTAGATACATATATTGTTAAAAAGTGGGCGTGGTCAATTTTTCTTACGAGTTTTATTAGGAACACTTAAACAAAAAATTAGACAAATTTTTTTGTTCAATATTTAATTTTTTTTAATAAGCAATATATGCTAAATGGGTTTAGCACAATTTTAGCATAACCATGAATTAAAATAAGAAGGATGATTTTATTTGACCAGTTGGTTTTCGTTTCTTTCATATTTATATTCAGTTTGTCAGCATTTTTCTTCTGTTGTTATACTTGCATACATATGTATTAAAAAATATTTGTTTATCATGACTAAATAATAAAAAATTATGTAATAAATCAAACTTATTCAAATTTTTTATTTGTCTCCTTCATTTAAAATCATAAATAATGTTCTCTATTAAATGTTTTTAAAAAAATATCCTTGAATTCAAAATTGGTCTGGTCTGTCAAGGTCATTGTTAATAATAAAATGTGTTACTCAATAAACATTAAATATTTTTTTGCAATAAAAGGCCAGACATAGTAAAAGAAACAAGAAATCAGAAGTGAAACGATAAAAAAAATCTGACAAAAAACGCATTAAATACAAAGTCAACCAACCAACCAACCATTCGCATTAAAGTAACCAACCAGCCATTTTAAATGACTTTGAACCAGGGTGTTTGTTCTTGGCTCATGACTCTAAGCATCTTTATGTTTTTAATTACGAGGTCAGACTAAAAATTTTCTGGAATTTTAAAACAATGATTTTGAGAACTTCTCATTATTAGATGGTTTAGAATAATGAAAAAAAATTTTAAATTACACTGTGTGTAATTTTTTAAGTCATGAAAATATAATCATATACGGATACAACTACTTGATAAAATACCAAATAAAAAGACCCGTGTGTGCCAGTTTTGCCCAAATCATGCACTTTTTTTATGGGCCCCCAAAGATTTGGGGCCTCGGTGTCATTTTTGCAAAAAAGTTGTAATTTTCTCAGGCTCATATATTGCAAACCAATCGGAATTTTGATTTTTTTCTCAAAAATAGTGAACATATAAAATCAAAAAACTTCATTTCCAAGATAAAAAACTTTAAAAAAATTTTCGATTTTTTTTACCTTTATTCAGGTACACAGGTAGCAGCAAACCGTTCAAAATTCAAGTAAACAATTAACTACAAAAATGAGAAATCCAAATTTATATTGAGTATAACAATTTGATTATGAAAATTTAAATTTAAAATTGAGAATATACATACATATAAATAAACGATTTTCAATTTAAAAATTCAAAAAATAGTTGATTTTTGCTGGGCGCAAAAGGTGACTTAACTTTTCTTTTATTAAAAAGAAACTTTCGTTAAGAACATATAACAATTTTATATTTTTTGTAATGTATCTTTACGGAGAACATTTTGGTATAAAAAACATGCCCTATTTTTCGAACGTGTCAATATTTCAATTTTGATCCACATATTCTAAAATCCCAAAGCGGGGATCAAAAAACTGAAAGCAGCTTTAGAAACCCTGATGTGTTCCCTATTCCCAAAGTATTTTCTCAGCCACGAAGGAAATATGGACACTATGGACAACATTGTAAAAAATAGCATTTTTGGGTTTTTTGCTCCAATTTTTAGGAATTGCGGGATTCCCTTTGACCTTTATTTAGAACTAGTTGACCGCCCGGTAGCATTTACTAATGTTCTTTAAGTTTCTCCAACCCACATACACCTGCCTGTTCTTATTTATTTGCAAAGCTTATTTATTACAGTTGACTGGACTAAAAAAAAAAAAAATTCCGAGTTTTATCCGGAATTTTTTTTCTTTACAAACCATCTCCTGAAAATTTCGATATCATCAATTATGGACCGATCACCATGTCTATATGAAAGTTTAGTATGTTGAATTTTGTGAGTATACCAACATTTTTAAGCGATTTGCACGTTAAAGTGATTTTCGGAAGCGGGTCTATATGGGAGCTATGAATAATTATGGACCGATCGTAACAAAATTTGGTGACATGAATTTTGTATATATAAAAAATTATTTGGAGCGAAATTTGTGTAGAAACATATATAAATTAAACAATTATGACCGATAAAGTCCAATAATATGTTCAAATTTAATCGAAATATCTTCAAAATTGCGACCTGTACTCTGCGCACAAGGTTTACATGGACAGCCAGCCAGCCAACCAGACGGTCGGACGGACATTGTTTAATCGACTCAGAAAGTGATTCTAAGTCGATCGGTATACTTTAAGGTGGATGTTAGACTAATATTTTTGGCCGTTACAAACATCTGCACAAACGCATTATACCCTCTCCACTATGGTAGTGTAGGGTATAAAAATCGCTTTCGTGATAGGATATATTCATTGTGATAGAAAATATAAATAAAACTCTATATAGCCTTTCAAAATAATACGATACTTTTGGGGAACATTTTATGACCTACATATTTATAAAAATAAAATTAAAATGTACAAAATTTAGGAATAAGTATTTTAAAATATCCTAGCTTTGAGGATATTGTTTAAATATAATGGCTTATAAACTCTTTGAAAAATGGAAGATATCGTTTTTTTAAGATATTATTTGTTCCCGGACAATTTGTTGGTTCAATATACTGTGTTTAAAAGATTATCAGGGAAATATATTAAAACTAGGGTGACCAATACTGTACAAAATTAAAATTGTGCGATTTTACATTATTCATATGTAAAATTTCAACATTGACAGAAGAGAAAGCAAAGCAAATTTAACATTTTTTTAACAACTTCAAATTTTATATGTTTTTATAAATTTGGAACGAATTAGGTCCGAAGCCTTTTCGAAATATGTTGTTTCCTCCCAGTATGTACTTTTATCCAAATATTCATACAAAATTTTTAAATGTATAGATGGTTTACAAAACAAAATTTCGATAAAAAATTAGTATTATACTGTACATAAATTTCAATCCTATAAAACCCATTCAATTAATTAAAACTTTATATCTGACTATTCAGAGACGGTTATTACCAGTTTAAATTTCTACCCCCCATACTCATAATTATGTTTTAACGCTCTTTAAAATCGGCCCAAAAATATATAACATTTCGCTATCTTTCCATTAGAAATTCCAAATATTGAAAAATTTTACCATTGACCTTTACGATTTAAAGGTTAACGTTATCCAATTTCTGACTATATATACCTGGACTATAATATTATGAATAAGTTTTACTTAAAATTCTTAACATTAAGGAAATTGGTCTCATTCGCCAAATTATGGCCAAAACATCTGATTTTCTCGAAAATCGCAATATTTAAATCGTAGGTACAGAAAAACTTTAAAAATTTATTTTTATTATCTATTATAATCTCAATAAATCCCAATGTTTTTTTTTTTCAATTTTATTTTTTATTTATTGTGATGATCAACAAATTCTGAAATTAGTTTAATAAAATTTTTAAAAATTTGAAACTGAAGTTAAAAAAATTAAATTATACAAAATACGGATATATCGAGCCCTTGCGCCAAATTATCGTAAGCGACAATTAAATTTTTTTTTATTGCAAAAATTAAAATGTTATCATAGAATATCAAAATTATTAATAACTTCAAAATTAAGGGGGGTAAGATTTTATCGTAAGTCAATGTTTACATTTTACAGTAAACGAATTTTATCGTAAGATTTCAAAAAAATTACATATATAAAATCTTTTCATCGAGCGCTACAAAGTATAGTAGCTATCAATTATCTCTTATAGCTTAGGAGATATTCGCATTTGAAAATTAAATTTTCAACATTCTTACCCAACCTACTCCAGTTTTTTGATAACAGCGCATCCAAATATTTTCGGATTTTCCTTCATTAGAATAACAACATATGTATGTGTCAAATAGAAAAAGAACTGTTTCAAAATAATGACTAAGTCCAAAGTTATATGCATTTTAATTTAAAAAAAAAATTTTAAAAAGCTGATTTTTCGCAAATTTTTTGGCAAAAAAGAACTTTTTTTCTTTTTAAGTTATCGCAAAAAAATGCTAAAAGGATGTATAAGGAATTTATACTTTCTGAAAGCTAAGTTTTCATAAAATATTTTAATTGAAAAAAAATTAAAAAAATTTCTTACCGAGGCGAGGTCCATTCAAAAAACACCTATTTTTTATGTAAAAGTAAAATTTAGGGCAAAAATTTTAAAATCGCATATTCGATATCAAAATATAGTAACCTATTTTAGATGGCCCAATATGTTTCTAATTAATTTGTAAAGGATTCCGATATCCATACACTGGTATGGATATTATAGCTAAAAAACTAAAAATTTCCATTTTTGGGATTTTTCAAAAATGTTGTGGGAATTGCGGGATTTCTGATAATAAATTTAAAAATTCGTTTTTATTTTTCCATTTTAAATAGAAAATTTTACATAACTGTGAAATTTCATTAAAAACTATTCATAAATAACAATTTTATTTCATAAATAACAATTTTATTTCAAAATTCAATAAAAAACATTTTTTGTCATATTTTCCAATAAAGTATTCCATGAATTTTTTATTGTCAAAAGTTATAAATATTTTTGAAAAATAGACAAATAGCTTGAACGAAATTATATTATATCGCATCATAACATTTTTAATTTTATGTATAAATTTCAAAATAATCGAAAAAAAACTTCTCCTGTAAAATTTGTGTTTAGTCGCTTACAATAATTTGGCGCTAAGGGCTCGATATTTTAAGTAAAAATTACCTTTTATTTTAATATTTCTCAAAATACATATGTATGTTAATTTTTTCCCTAAATTTCTTGTTCATGTGGCCTGAGACACGTTAATGGTCTGAGGAATTTTTAATAACTTTAACATTTTTTAACCAATGTTTGTCATTTATATCTCATTATAACGACAATTACGTACATATTATTTAGTAGACAATTTTTTACAAAAACTGAAAATTTTGCATTTTTCCGAATTTTAGCGAAAATATACTTTGTGGGTCATTTTGACCAAAAGGAGATATAGGGATAATCTCCAAAAGATTTTTTGTACTGTAATTTTCATTAATATAAATAAATCTACATATTTCTGCAAAATATTGCAGAATGTTAAGGAGTTTTACAAATTTATTTCATATAAATAGTAAAATTTTGCATATTTCTGACCTTTGACCTCGATGCGCTTCCCGAAATCGTTGACTCAAGTTTTGTCACAATAATCACTTAAGAAACACTTTTCTGTCTACCCTCATAAACTGCATTTCAAAAATAAAAAAAAAATTGTTCATAGTTCGTTGTACGATCTATGACCTTAGGAAGTTATAGAAAAAAATTATCATTATCACAACCAGTATTGGTGCTACCAAAATCAGTAGTGGTAAAACAGCAGCCGTATGATACAAATGTACTATATTATATACAAATGAAACGTGTTAAGTTTGGATAAATTACACTCAACCCAACTCACAAAAGTATTTATTTATACTCTCGCATACTAAGGCGAATTTTCTATATAAACGGTAGGTTTTATTTAATTTATTCCAATCCAGTTAAAGTAACTCAAAGATTTTCTAATACATTATATACTTTTAGGAGTCTTATTTGCTAGAAAAAATGTTAAATACTGAAAGGAATAAAAACAACAACTCTTACACAGCTATAGGTAAACGATGAAGAGATGCTAAAAGGGAGAGAGAAGAAGTACATAGTACATATAGCCGAAGAAATATGGCTAGAAGTCATGCTCATAAAATATATTCGTTTTATACTACTGGCAATCACACAAACAACTGTATAAGAAAATAAACTACCAACAACAATAACAACTGTAAATAGAAAATACTCATTTATATGTTTGTAAAGAAAACAAAATTCAACCACATCTAAAAACAACAACATTTAACACACACACTTACCTACTTTACAAAACAAAGAGTTTGTATTGTTGTAGTTGCCCTTTTTTCCTTTTGTTTTGATTCTCTTTGTAATGTGCCTGTGTTTGTGCCAGTATGTGTGTTCTTTTGGCACCACCCACAAAAATGTTTGTGAGTCAGTGTGTTTATCTACTTGAGCTAAGGATGTTGATGATGAACACAACTAAACAAGAGCTGGAGACGTTGTCCAGGGGCAAGAAAAATAAATGTAGTACAAGTAAGTTAGTATTGTTAACAATAAATGCTCGTATTACCGGCTACCGGTTAAATTTCAGTTAAACTCTAAAGAGAGAGAGAGAGTGATGAGACAAATGAGTTCAAAATATTGAGCGCATACTCATAATTGAGTGAATGTTTTGTTGGCTAAAAAGCTTTTACTTTGAATGTAATGAATTCGTTTACAGCTGTGGAATTTGTTTGTTTTTAAAAATGGAATCTTGTGTTTCAACTTTAGTTTAGTTGTGTTAGGTTGCTGATGGTGTAAGGTAGTAGTAGGTATGATTTTGTTGGTGTTTGTTTTATTAAGGAATGTCCTGGCAAAAGGCGTATGTAATAAAAATTAAATTTTTATTTCAAAAAATGTATATTAGCTGATGAAAAATAGAATTTAATAAAAACAGTGTAAATATTTAATTAATTAACTGAAAAATAAAAATTGTAAACTTCTTCGAAAACATTGTTATATTCAAATGAAAGCTGAACTTCAGTAGATATTAAATTATTTTATTTTTTACATTTTAAAGTTGAATTCCACTGTACAAAGGAATAACTGCAAAAGCAGTGTCTTCAATGAAAATCTAAATCGTATTGAAAACAGCTCATATGATTTCAAAACTTTTGCCATTTTTGTATCCAGCATGTCAAAATTACATAGAAATTATGTGTTACTATTAGAGTTTTGCTTTTCCCGGGAAATAGGGATTAATTTTTAAAATTATGTATAAAGAGATAAACTGACTCGATTTCTAATTTTGGTTATATAAAAACAGTCACCATTTGTCATTTGTATCGGAATGGCTTCAATTTCCATTAGATTTTGTTATACCTTCGTTATATTTCAATTAATTCTGTTAATTCGCAAAAAATAAATCTTTTTTGTTGTATGAATCTTCTGCATTTGTTTTGGAGATTAAACAACTTTTAGAGAAAATCAAGTTCAAAAAACATCACATAAAACTAAGGAAAATAATTCCCGGGAATTCTCTCACAATTTCTCGGGATTTCGGGATTTCGTGTCCCGGGAATTCCCGTGAAAAACTCTAGTTACTATACTACTTATTCTGTAAATCTAAATTCTTCGTCAGTAATGTGGGATCTAAACTACAGTTCAGATTTAATTGAAACCTGGATCATCTATAGAGACAAAATTAAACGATATGTAACTTTAAAAAAGTAAAAATTTTACGTACTACGAAGAAATTAATGTTGGTTTAATATTAATTGTTACTAAATAAATATTACTCATACGCACCATAGTGTGGCAGAATCAAAATGTTTTGAAAATAAATGTGGCATTTCTAAACGGCTTTCCGATCGGGATTAAATTTGACGTGAGCAAGGAGTATTCGAGTTTAAGTTATTAAAATGGGCCCTACAAATGCTCCAGGGCGGCGCTATGGTGGCCCAAAGTAGGGTACCTTCGACATGTAAAATTTTTAAACAAGTGCCATTTTTTTGTTTCCCATCCGATATCAAAGATTTTTATATTTTTGAAAAGCGCTGGGCTAGGTCTTGAATGTGCTGTTTATCTATTCAAATTTGCGAGTTATAGGCAATTTAAATTTTAAAATTTTGCCATAACTTGGTCCGCTTTTTTAAAAATATAGGGCGTATTTTTGGACTCAAACTTTTTTTGTTAGTTATACAACTTTATTATGAAGAATATACAAAAGATTTTAGAGCAATATCAATTATGGATCCAAAAATAAACGATTTTGAGTTTAAAAATTCCAAAAAATAGTAGATGTTTGCTGTTTTTTGGACGAGTCACTCTTTTTTTATTTTTTTAAAAAAAAAATACTTTAAGAAGATATAAAAATTTTATATTTTTCTTTAAGGCATCTTTATAGAAAACATTTTGGTATAAAAAACTTTATTATCAAAAACTTTAAATTTGGGCCACATGTTCTAAAATCCCAAAGTTGGAAACAGAAAACAAAAAGCAGCTTTAGAAACCTTGATATGTTCCCTATTTTTCCAGCCCTAAAGGAAATGTGGACTCTATGGGCAAAATTGTAAAAAATAAAATTTTTGGGATTTTCGCTCCAATTTTTAGTAATTGCGGGATTCCCTTTGATCTTTTGAAAAGTTTTTTTTACAACTTGTTATTTAGAATAAATAATGATTTTATTACATATTACATATTTATTGAGTTTCTAAAACAAAAAATTAGAAACAATTTGATCCATATTTATCCGAACTAATTTTTATACCCTTCACCTTCGTGAGAAGGGTATATATAAGTTTGTCATTCCGTTTGTAATTTCTAAATTTTTCATTTCCGACCCTATCAAGTATATATATTCTGGATCCTTATAGATAGCGGAGTCGATTATATCGGTCCATAAATAACGGAGATATGAGCAAAAAACCGGGACAACCTCAATTTTTGACCTATTTTTTATCTATATCTAGATTACTAAGTCATTAATATAGACAATATGGATATCTAATGATAGATATTTCAAAGTCCATTGCAACGATGTAGATAAGGCTATAGTAAGTTGGACCTACAATGGATCAAAATCAGGAAAAATATTTTTTAACCCGAATTTTTTTTCATCAAAAAATATTTTTTGTCATACAATTATTTTCCAAACAAAAAAAATTTAAAAACTAAAAAAAAAAATTTTAAAAAATTTGGAAAAAACTTTTTTAAAAAAAATTAAAGAAATTCGCCACAGCCGAATATAGCTCTCTTACTTGTTTTATTTAGATTTAGTCAATATCTCAATTAGATTCAAAAATATGCAACATTAAAACTCCGTCCTTCAAAAATATCGCACTTTTTCATAGTATTTTTTTTTATAAATTTTCTTAATATTTAATTCAACAATTCAAATGCTTCGGTTATCGTAATGCATCCATTTTTCATCGCAAATAATGATTCGGTGCAAAAATCAATTGTTCAAGTATCATTTCAGATATGCAAAATCGTCTTTCAAGGTCTCTCGGCTTCAATTCAATTCGGCTGTAGCGTTCGCCATGGTAACGTTGGCACTGGTTTTGGAGTTAAAGACAAATGGGCCGATGACGTCTTCGATATATTTTATCTGGATGTAATGGTATTGTGTTCTCTCCAAAAAAGACAATTCTGCTTATTTACATACCCGTTTAGCCAGAAATGAGCCTCATCACTGAAGATGATTTGACGAAGTTTGGCGAACTGAGCCAAATAAATAAATTTATACGATTCGTAATCGTTGTGCTGCTGTAAGTCTTTGCATGGTGATTTGCCAAAGTGTACTGACCAAAACGTCAAACACTATTCATTATTATGACAGCTAATTTAACAGTTATCCCTATCAGAAGTTCTATACGTCCATTTATAAGACTTGTATTTGAGGTATTTGTACACAAAATTTTGATATTATTGACGACTTTTTATTTCCTACCACTTCGCTTATCAATTGTCACAAACATTTTTCTAAATTTTGTTTTAGATTAACCATGACTATTTAAGTAAATATTACTTGATATCAAAAAAATACATGGCATAAATGAAATTTGTCCCTTTTGCCAATAAAACTGCATTATGGATTCACACGATAAATGCAAGAAATAAATGATTTAATTATAACAGACACATTGTGTCAGAAAAAGATGTAAAAACAAAATATTTGTAATTGTGTAAAGATACACATATGTATTGTACAATGTACATATGTATATGAGTAAAAATACACATGTAAACAATACTCGGTTATGATGACATGAGTTTAATGTGTTACAAAAAAAAAATTAAACAGTCAACCCTTTAGAGAGTTTTACAACATTAACAAATAAAATATAGTTTATATTTGAGCAATTTAACAAAACATTTTAGGGAAATCTGTAGTAGTGCTGCTGCCTGCAATGGTGATGATGTTATGTTGTGATGTGACAATGACGACTAAAAATGTTGGGAAATGTTGGTAGGGTTTTGATAATGTTGAGTGACAACACACAATGTTAAGTATACGCCACAAAGGTAATCAAGCATGCAGCAACAATTACAAAAGCACATACACTCTTAGTCATATACATACATATATATTTCAACATATACCCAGCGGGAAAAAATGATAGGACTTCAGTTTGTAGGCCTTCTAAAAGGCATACTTACTCATTCTAAAAGATCCGATACTCATCCACTCTACCAGCTCTTAGATGTTGTTCAAGAATCCCTATGAATCCCCTTCGAATAACATGTGAGTAAATGAAAATAGTCTACATCACAAAATAAAATACTCTGCATCATTTGAATTGCTTGTTGGCTACCAGCAGCCCATCATTTTCACGCCGTGTACAATTGAAATGATTTTGCCATGCGGCAAGAAGTGCTTGTGTCTGCAAAATTAAGCATTTAAGAAGGCCTATTTACTGCATATTTTTCCCGCTGGGTGCATATACATACATAAGTATATGTGTGTGATAAATGGCAAATAATGCATGTTGATCGAATGAAATGTACAAAAATAAACCACAAATTGTTAATGCTTTATAATGTTGTTCTTGTTGATGTAATTTGGTGTATAAGTGTGTTTATTTTTCTTTTTTTTGAAATACATATATACTTTACACACAGAAGGTCATAAATAGTTCTCTGCCATCTGAAGACTAAGTGCAGAAAATTTGAGCAAAATCAGATAACTTATAGAGGTTGTAGCATGGACCTTGTTTGGGAGCTATGACCAATTATGTGCCGATCGTCATGAAATTTGGTGATTTATTTCTATACTAGCTGAACCCGGTCCGCGTTGCTGGCCTTTAGAAAAAATTTGTTTTATATTGCATCCTGATCTCGATTTTCATATACAGTGTCGGAAAAAGTCGGTAATCCAACCTTCAGCATTTCGGCTGGTTCCAATGAATTCAAAAATTAAGTAGGACAATTGACGACTTGTTCTTCGTTCATTACTGTGTCAATCGATTTGTTCCCAAAAGGCTTTTCAGAAGATTTCGTGAAAATTTTATCAAAATCGGTCCAGCCATTTTTGAGTCCATACGAACATACATACACACAACCATTTTTATGAAATATATGGCATTAGCGGTATAATATAAAAATTGGATTTTTACACGCCCCTCCGCCCACGGACCGAATATTAAAAATCTGACTACACAGTGTTATCCGCTGAAGATTCCCTGAAAATTTCATCAAAATCGGTCCAGCGGTTTTTATATATATAGATGGCATTAGCGGTATAATGTAAAAATTTGATTTTGCCACGCCCCTCCGCCCACAGACCGAAAATCAAAAATCTGACTTTAGAGTGTTACCTACTAGGCTATTCTCAAGATTCCCTGAAAATTTCATTGAAATCGGTCCAGTATATATAGATGAAAATGTTTGTATGACAAAATTCGAAAATCTTCTTTACGAAATCACCGAATGGACCTAATGTAGTATTTTAGGTGTCCGAAACCATATTCAGATACCAGTTTGGAGCTAATCGGTTGGATGGTCTCAGAGTCTATAACGGACATAGGTAGATTAAACTATTTGTGTTGATTTTTTCTGTATATCAAAATTTTTAGGAAGTAGGCCGATATTTACAAATTTCAATAAGCTTCGTTTTTAGACCGAAGGTAATACATGTGCTAAATTTTGTTCAGTCCAGGAGAACGTTAAATCGTCTCAGAAAATGATTCTGAGTCGATCGGTATATATACATATGGTGGTGTAAAGTATAATAATGTGGTTACAGGCGCTGATCCAGGTCAACCATTTGGGGAGGGGGAAATTAAAATTTGTAAAACATTTTATTTTTTTCTTCTTTTTTATATAAAAGCTTTTCGATTTTGGGGGGAATTCCTATTTCACCCCCTCTAGATCCGCGCCTATGATTATAACGCTAACATAACTGTTCACAATTTTGAATTTCGTAAGTACAAAAATGGTAAAATTTTTAAATTCTATTGATAGATTTTTTTAAAAACTTTTTTTCTAAAATTAGAATTTTTTAGATGTTTCTCCGCATAATTTATGATAACTCAAAATGGGTTAGTCCGAAAAGTTCAAAATTACATAACCTTCAATCTGTTTATATATTGCATTTTAATCAATTCAGTAGTTTCGGAGTTATAATAACAAATTGAAGCAAAAAATATATTTTTTACGTGAAAATAGTAAATTTTTGTATTTTAAAAAACTCATGAAAAATCGAAAACGGCAGAACTTGTTCAGGTTTATTACTTTGCCGCATATAATAGCAACAAAATGAGATATCGAAGATAAAAATCGATTGATTCTTTTTGAATTTATTCACAACTAGCTGATCCGACAGACGTTTTCCTGTCCAAATTAAAAAAATGCTTGTGTGTGATTTGTGAATTTGTGAGAATAAAATATACATAGAAGAGTTACTGAGAGACAAAGAACCTAAGTCTGTTGTCAATAACCTAAGACTTGCAACAACAAAATACATATAAATCAATGTATATATTTTGAGTTTTTATATAAGTAATAGAATTTTGGTCTGAAATATGAGTGATCACACATCGTGCTCCTTTTCTTGATTAAACGCTTGTTGGCCAAGTTGTTAGCAAATTTAGATATTTTGAGTTTTTATATTACAGAATCGATTTTCAGAAATATGAGTGATCACAGATCGAGCTCCGTTTCTTGATTAAACGCTTATTGGCCAAGTTACTAACGATTTTAGATATTTTGAGTTTTTATATAAAAAATAGATTTTTGTTCAGAAATATTAGTGACCACAGATCGAGCACCTTTTCTTGATTAAAGGCTTATTGGCCAAGTAATTAGAGAATTTAGATATTTTGAGTTTTTATATACAAAAATAGATTTTTTATCAGAAAAGTGATCACCAAATTACTAACGATTTTAGATATTGTGAGTTTTTATATAAAACATCGATTTTTGTTTAGAAATAGGAGTGATCACAGATCGAGCTCCTTTTCTTGATTAAACGCTTATTGGCCAAGTTATTAGCGAATTTAGATATTTTGCTTTGCGACAATGTAATAATCCTGAACAAGTTCAGTTGTTTTATATTTTCCATGAGTTTTTTAAAACACAAAAATTTTCCATTTTCACGTAAAAAATATATTTTTTGCTTCAATTTGTTATTATAACTCCGAAACTACTGAACCGATTAAAACGCTATATATAAACAGATTGAAGGCTATGTAAATTTGAACTTTTCTAAGTTTAGTTCAATAATATGGGAGTAATTCTTTTTGATTTATCATAAATTATGTGGAAAAACATCTAAAAAAATTGTTAATATTAGAAAAAAAATTTAAAAAAAATTAAACCATTTTTGTACTTAGGTAACCATGATACATCAAATCTATATAGTGGTTAGTGAAGCCTTCTAAAAAAAATCTAACCAGCTGTTCGCAATAAAACTGTATTAAATATTACCACTGTTTTCAGATCTTCTTAAAATTCCCTCTCTTCTTTAAAATTCCCTCTCTCTTTTTCCCACCACAACTGTAAATTATTATTAAATACCAAAAAAAAAACTACATATTTATACATTCAATTCACCAACTGCATAAAGTCAAAAGGTTAATACAATTAATACACAAATAATAAATGCAAAAAGAGAGTAGAGTCGATTTAACATCGGAAAAAACCAAAAAAAAACCTCAATGTGTATGTAGATTTATGTTTATATTAAACGTGCATGTGAGTATAATGATGTGCATATGTATATGTGTCGCGTTAAATTTAAATACAAAATAAAATCCATAAAAAAAATCGAGCATATAAATCCAGCACATTAAAAATGTTAACAATTGATTAACAGCAATTAGCCTTTGGTTGAATTACAGCAACAATAGCAATAATAAATACATAAAAGTTTTTTTTGTTTAAAGCAGGGCTGTAGCGGCTTAATTTAAAGTGCGAGGCCATAAAGGGAATTTTTAAGTGAATTGCACAGGAATCAGTTAATGAGAGAACTAAAACCATAGAGAAATTATAACTAGAAAAGAACGCAAACGAAAAAAATTACTGAAAAAACATACTTAGGGCCTGATTCAGAAACACGAAAGGAAAATAATCACTCAGTTTTTAATAATAGTTTTTGAGTGTTTTTCATAAAAAAATTTGAAAATTTTTTTCTTTCGTGTTTCTGAATCAGGGTGTTAAGTTTTTGACAATTGAGTTAGGTCTTTGACAGGAGAGTTTCAGAATGAAATAATATTCGATACAGCCAATTATATCAGTTTTAATTGTCCTTTATTTAGAACCTACAAAATTCCAAAAAAGAACCCGTAAAATAAACCTAAGGCCCTTTTACCTCACAAAACTAAAGCTCTTCTTAATTATCCCATATATTGACACTATTAAAAATTATTTACGTTTATAAAGAAAATTTAACAAACCATGAACACAAGTTAAATGTCAAAAACCATGTTTTTAAATACCTCCTTTTCCATTTTTTTTTGTTAATGTTTCTTTAGAGTCTAGTGGATTTTTTGTTAAAACGCCAATAATATGCCACATACTCCAACATTAACACTCACTACATTCAACAATTATTTACGCATTGTGCGTAAATGTATTTTAAATTTTCTCACACTGACAAATAAATAAAATGCAAACACATTTATTTAAACAATTAAGCACACAAACATACATTTAAAAAAAAAAGAAAAAATAAATCCAAACACACTCACACACAGCCATATATATAAATAATTGCAAAAAAAATACTTAATTTCGAACAAAAAAAACTTGATTCAAATACCGGAAGTGCAATTTAATACAAACACAATATTTAACAAACGGATGTGGCAACGCCATAACAATGTTGCCAATTAATAACAATACAAACAAACAAACAACAACAACACAAATAGGAAATCCATATATACACTCACACGGCAACAATAATAATAAATTTAATGGTCTCTTAATACACATTTTTAATGTATTTTTGGAAACTGGAAAAGAGCTAAAATTTTAAATAAAACCAATACTCATTCTAAATGAATAAATTGTTGCAATAAAAACAATTTATTTTTATAAATTATCAACGATTATTAGGTCTCTCAATTCGCATAATTTAGTGAGAAACGTGCAAATAAATAGAAATAAATTTCATTTCTATTTAGTTAAATTGTAGTTTGTATAGGATTTAATCTGTTTTTATAGGTATCTAGTATGTATGGATTTGTATAGTTGTTAACAGAGTGATAATTAATGTTTAATACAATACATATGTACATCTAGATTGTAGCTTTCTTTAATTTTTAGTCGTAGGTTATAAAGTCCTTTAAAAGCTTCAATCTTATGTTTTAAATTAGTATGAGGGAGGGACAAGAAGACCGTGACTTTTTGAATAAAAAATCATATTATTTTTCAACATAGTCTCCTTTGAGTTCTATACATTATTTCCAACGTTTCTCCATTTTTTTATCCCTTCCAAGAAATAGAATTTGTGGTGGTTATACAAGTAGGCATTTGATGGCCAATTCACCCCGATAAACCCACTATTTTGACTGCTGTTTTTGGTCTCTGGTGTATTGTGGTAGATCCACGTTTCATCCAAGGTTACGAAACTGCATAAAAATGCGCTTGAACAACGCTAAACACTTCTGCGAAGTTGTCACACGATTGTACAAATACAATCGATTGTTATAAAATGAAGCACCTATCTTGCGGATGGCCATAGGCATCTTACTGAGCCATGTAAGACTTGGGTTTATTTTTCATTTGAGCCAGTAGTTTACAAGAAATATTTGAATTACCATATCTTTATTAGATACGTATGAGTGATATTTAATTAATTGAATTAAATATTACATTTTTGAACAAAAGTATTTGTAGTTGCTTTCTTAATAATAGAGAATGAATATGTTATCATATAACATTCATACTTCAAAGGGTTTATCAACAGCAAATTAGAAGAACTCTTATATAGATACAATGTTAATGCAATCTACATTGAAAACTGTTTAGTTATATTGGTTCATTTGTAGAATATCAGCCCTTTTGAAATCAATCAATAGGGAATTGTTTTACCTTCAAATACAGAGAAACTTCAAAGGTGCCAAAATAAAAATGTTCCAAAATTACAACCATAAATTGATTGATTTTTCATTCTCACTTTGACACAAAGTATGTCATGATATACTTGAACTTAATAATTTACATGTTTATTATACCCTTCACCATGAGTGGCAAAGCATAAAGAAAAAATCAGGACAACCTAAATTTTTTTATCTATTTTTTTATATATATCTATATTACTAAGTCATTAACATAGACAATAAGGACATTCAATAATAGATATTTCAAAGACCTTTTCAATCCAAGGAAAGTCGGACCTACAATGGGTCAAAATCGGGAAAAATATTTTTTTCCCGAATTGTTTTTTTCACCAAAAAATAATTTTTTTGTTATACAATTTTTTTCACTAATAAATTATTTTTTTTAAATAAGAAGAAATTAAAAAAAAATATTTTCAAAATTTTTTTTTGCTAATAAATTCTAATAAACTTCATAATTATTTTTTTTTAAAAAATTAAAAAAAAAAATTATTTTAAAGTATAATTTGATGAAGGGTATATAAGATTAGGCACAGCCGAATATAGCTCTCTTAGGCTTAGATCCTGCTATATGATTTTCTCATGCATTGTTTTTCGATTGAAGCAGTTGTTTTCTAGACACCTGTAATGTAGAATGCTGAACACTTCAAGCTTTGGTTTCCTTAAGTTCCCCTTTATGGAGTACCTTAAGGGAACTAGCCGGAAGTTTCTCAGCACTTTTCACCTTTGTGACCTGTGCAGGTGACGGTGATGTCCTACTGCCATCCACAGCTGTTGCCTAAGCCCTGAGTGCTCCAGCAGTTGGAACACCAGTCTTAATTCACAGTGATATCTGTACATAAGAACTTGTAAAAACTTCTATCTAACATATTAGCGCGAATATCAGGAGTTAGTAAAAAAAAATTAACATATGTAGATTTTAGAAGTCGTTTTTAAATAACATTGTAAAATAAATTTTAGTTATTACTCTTAGAGTTAACGAAAAAACAGTTATTTCGCTCTCCTGTAAAATGTCGATTTTGATAATATCACTATTTGAACATAAATCCTCGAATATTTTTTATACCCTACACCACCATAGTGGGGAGGGTAATGTGTTTGTGCAGATGTTTGTAACGCCCAAAAATATTAGTCTAACACCCACATTAAAGCATAGCTGTTAATTTTGGATTACGATTAGTAATCAATTAGATTATTTTTTAAAAATAATTTAATGGATTATATAATTCTCTATAGAACAATTTCTGATTACTAATTGATTACGATTACAAATAATCAAAATATAATCAAGATTATTTGAAAATAATCAAAAATAATCAAAAGCAATCAAAAAATAATCCGACTATTTTCAAAAATTACTTTTGATTATTTTAGATTATTCTTAAAAAATTATACATATATTAATATTAATAACAACACAAACTATAACAATTTTTGTAAATCTCAACTCAACGAAAAGGGAAAAATACATGCATAAAATAATAAAGAAAAACAAATACATTCGCGTACATTAAATCATTTTACAAAAAAATGGGCTATAATTTACAAATAATTTGCTAATATTGCAATTGTCCTTCATAACAACTAATTTTTCAAATGAAATGATTGCCACCTTGCAATGTTGACGATCCCGGTAAAAGAAAACAGTCGTTCAACTGGAGCTGAAGATGCTAAGAGCGTGTTAAAAAAATAAATACATCCCTTAGCAAATCATATTTTTGCAAAATCTCATCAGTACTTGCATTATTATTTAAATAACTGAAGAACCCTCAAATTCAGAAGTTATTCTAAAATAACCGTTTTCAGTAGAGTTTCCAAAAAACCGAAGAATTTCAAAACCGCTGTTTCGGTTTTAAAAAAAATATACAACCGATCGGTTTCGGTCGGTTTTGCGATAATTTTTTAAATATCAAGTGTTATAGAAACAAAATCAGTTGATAATATAGGAAAAGAAACCTGATCACTCTTTTAAATGACTCTTCAAATTATACATTTGTATGCTATGAGTATTGATTTTGTTAAGATTGTAAAAGTAATTAAACTTTTCATTAACACCATTTTTTGTATTTCTCCCCAGCGCATATGAATAATAAACAAGTAACAGAGCTATATTTGGCTATAAGGTAAAGATTTTTGTTGGAAAAAATGTTTGTGTGAAAAAAAATTTATTTGAAAAAATCCTGTGTACCTAAAATCGATGTACCAAATTTTTGATGATCGGCCCATAATTAGTCATAGCCTCCATATAAGAACCACATTAACCTACACAAATATCCAAAAAAAGTATGTACTGAACCAAAATTTTACACCGATTTGTAATTTGTATTCAAGAATCATACTACAAGCTTTTTAAATATCGCTCCATAAAGCCATAACTCTTGATAATAGGGTTGTTTAAATGAAATTCTACAAAACTATCCCTCAAATACTTAGAAATCACCTTCCACTTGCGATAATATCTAGAATACAGGGACCGTAACGGTTATAAGGGATATCAAAAAAGTTATTTTATAACCGTTATTTTGTGATTTTCAAAATAAAAACCCATCTAAAACTGTTATTTTTCAACGTAAAAATAAAAAAATAAAAATAATAAATAAAAACATGTGTGTTTTTAATTTGTTATTGACATAGCTGTAAATTGTGAATATTTTTATTCAAAATATTTCCAAAAACTTAATTATTTTTGAATTTTAGTTATATTTAAAAAAACAAATTTATATTGAAATCATTCTATATTATTCAAAATAGGATACTAATTAATATATATCTATTTAGAATATAAAGCATTAAATATTATTTGATTTCAATAGAATACGATATTAAATAAATTATACTTAAAAGTTTTGAATAAACATTTATAAAATTATACTAATAGTATTTGTATTTTAGTAACAATAAGTTGTATTTTATTTATTATATATAGAATAGATTTTAAAATATTCTAATCAATATGAAAACATGTAATTATTTTCAAATTATATTTTTATAGTAAAAATGAAATATTAATTTAGTTTATTCAACTAGTTATGAATAAAATATTAATTTACTTATTCGAAAATTTGTTGATAGATTTTATTCAAAGCAATTTTCTTTGAATAATTTTATTTCTCCAAAAAAAAAGAATAATATTTAAATATTCAACAAAAAAATTTTAGAATACTTTTATTCATAGAAACTTTCTTTGAATAATTTTATTTGTGAAAATAAAGTCAAATATTTTAACAACAAATTTTTGAAAAATTTTATAAAAAAATATTTTTGTGTGTGAAAATGAGCTCGGATCGTTTGCTATAAATAAACAAAAACAATGCTCAAAAATAATTCAACGATATTTTGAACGTCTAATTTCATTTGCAGGGTTATTAAATAGCCCTAGGAGGAATGCCGTGTAAGACGATCATTTTGAACAACTAGTTACTTTAAAAGCAGTTTTTAAAAATAATTCATGAATTTTGTTCTTCACAATTTAAATTAGTAATAAACCTCCAATTGAAACCATTAATCTGTGTCCATATTCTAGTGATAATCAATGATTAAGTAGTAGTTTTTAAAAATAGAATATTAGATATCAGAGAACTAGGGTTCCAATTTCCCGGAATTTTTCCATTCCCAAACTAAGAAAAAACAAGTTAAATCTGAAAAAAATTTGCAATTCGTTTCGAAAATAGCTTTTTCAACTCAGAATGCAATCAGAAGACACTTTACATCAGTATTATTGTGAAATAAAAATATTCTTTAACATTTATTAGAATTATTTCTATTCAGTAATTTTTGGAAAAATAAATTTATTTGTTTCAAATTTGTGAGAAATAAAAATATTTCTAAAGTTTTATTAGAATTATTTCTATTCAATCATTTTTTGTTTGAATAATTGTAGTTTTTTGTATTTTGTATGAATAAATATTCCAAAGAAATTAGTTGATTTTGTTTGTATCTAAATGAAATAAATTTAAATTTTATTCAACTTTGTTTTATTTGAATATATAAAATTTTACTATTTTCTAAAAAAATATCAATATAGTTCAATTAAACTAATATAAAAATATTTTGTTTATAATTTATTTGGTTTTAAAAGATATAAATATGAATAAATTTAACTGTAAATATTATTAATAAATTAGACAAATACTTTATTTAACTAATAAATAATTTTGAAAATAAATATTTATAATTTTAAACAAAAACTAAAATAATATAAAAAATATTTATATTTTGTATTTTATTCACAAGTTACAGCTATGGTTATTGATTGATTCCTATTATTAAATTGTTTTTGTTTTTCGTATCTCTTTATTATTTATTAAATTGCGATACAAGGTGCTTACAAATAGTAATGATCTGATCAACGACAAGCAATTTACATAAAATGAGTTTTATTTTCTGACGGAAAAAATAAAAGTCCTCAAATGAGTTTTTTTCTGACGGAAAAAACAAAAGTCCTCAAAAGACTTTTATTTATGACGGATATTTAAAACTCTTTTTTTAACAGTTTCATCAGAACTTTTATTTTTACGTTAAAAAATAACTGTTAACTTTGGTGTTGGGATTATTTTTTTAATATCACCATAGATTCTGAAAGATCACGTCAATACGAATCTATTGGTATATAAGAGTATATGTGTCCGTTGACACTAACATAGTGATTTTTTGATTTCAAATTTTCTGGATAACCGTTATTTACGGTCTCTGCTAGAATACCTATGTTTTATTATAAAGATGAAATTCGATTAAAATAAATAGACATCACGTTAAAATATTTTATGACAATCGAATCACAATAGGTCATAGCTCCCTTGTAATATGATGTACTGAATCGTAATCAATAATAAAATCAATTTCGAATTTTTTGATGATACGTTGTTTTGCATTTTAGGTGAAATTTTGCATAAATTTTATATATACAAAATTCATGTCACCAAATTTTGTTATGATCGGTCCATAATTAGCCATAGCTCCCATATAGACCCGTTTCCGAAAATCAGTCATGAAAATAAATTATTGATATTTTAAAAGAAAAATGTTTTTGCACATTTACTTACTTTCTTACTTTTTTTTTTAATGTCTGACAGTAGTTTGTTTTAGTTGGGGAGCATCCTGATTTTAAACTACCGCCGCTCAGCCATTTTCAAACAGATTTTTATGATTTTTTTCTATAAAAAATATAAAATTGTAAAATTAGTTTCTAAAGAACACATTTATGATGTTTTAAATTTGTAACTTTATGACTACCGTTAGTTTTCTAAAACGAAGTGATTAAGAAATGTTGTAGCAGTTCCGTACTCTATAATCTCTCAAAAACCATAATTAGTACATGAGAACCCCTGTATATTTAAATCTGGTGCGTATGTGTAATATTTAATACATATAATTAATTAAATATCACTCATACGTATAGTTATAATAAGAACGTTAAAAAAAAGTTATTAACAAATGTCTTGGAAACTACTGGTGCAAATAAAAAACAATGTAAGAGAAAATAATAGAGGAGGACCTGAGCTTTCAATAAAACAAAGCAGTAAGTAATCTGTTTTAGTATAGGATGGGCTACAGGGTATCAAAGTTGACCATCTAACGTGTTAAATACTTTACATTTTGACATAAGGAGTGAGATTGAAAAAACCTTAAAAAACCTTAAATACTGTAAGTATTTCCGTACTCTATAATTTATCAAAAACAAAATTAGGAAATGAGAACCCCTGTATATTTATTTTGTATTGCTGTGTAATTAAATAATACATGTAATAATGTAATTAAATAATACACATACGCAACAAAATAAACTATTTCACGAAAATGCATTACTTCTGCTTACATTCGATTTGTATGACTTACGCTACATTTCACTGTATATATTACAGTTATTAATGTATTGTTATATATGGATAAATGTTATAATTTGTTTATAATTATGCTTATACACATACACTCAGCTTAGACTTAGCTAAAATACTTGCATTTATGAATTTTAATTTTTGTGGGAGACCTTTCTTTATTAAACAAAAAAATAATTTCAAAAAAAGTTTAAACAAAAACAAATTAATATAATTGCTAAAATTTTTTTTCGAATAATTTTCCCCCTAATTAAACATATTTATATGAATGTTGACATTGCTTTAATTTATACTCAAATATGTATAAAACATATTGTAATACGCCTCTTGCTCTTTTCTGAATAACAAATAAATATATTTATTATTATTTAAATATGCACACTTTTATAACATATATGTATGTATAGCAGCCGCATTTTAACATATGCTTTTGGGTATGTGAGTTGTAAGTGTGTATGTGTTTATTATTAACATTAAAAATTTAGGTCTAAGCTTTTAATTGTCTGGCTTTAAATTCAAACACACTCACTCACTTACATACATACTTGCTACAAAAATATGTATGTTTGCATATTAAATATATTTTATAAACATAAATATTTGCATGTGTTGGTATGTATATGTAAGTGTGTGTGTGTGTTAATATGTGTGTGTTTGTGTTTCACTTAATTCTGTAAAATATTTGTACGTGCCTTTGCTTATTTTATTATTATCAGTTTAATTTATTAATGAGATTTAAATTTATGTTTTTACCAACCATTTTGTTGGGTTGGTTTTTTTTTCAACACTTTCCTTTGTGATTTAATTTTGGCTAAATTAATGATTTAATTTAAAAATTAACCTTGTTGTTAGTTTGTTTTAATCTAAGTTAATAGCTGTTTTGTAATTGAGTAAAATTTTCTATTATTTTGAATACATTTTTGAGTAAAATGTTGTGTGAAATAGTTGAATTTGGTGCGTATGCGTAATATTTAATACATATAATTAATTAAATATCACTCATACGTATATATTATTTCGAAAATGCAGAAGGTTGCACAACATATTCCTATTGAATAAACTACAAAACCGAATCTGCATATTTTTTTTCGAATTTTTGCTATTTATTTGCTGATATTTTTTCTACGCGTATAGAAAACAAAACAATCCCTAAATGATTAAAAACTGTTGATTTTATTCGCAAAAGATTACACAAATACCCCCTAATATTTTAACAAAATACATAACATGCAGTAATTAGCTACATCTTGCAGTGATCTCCTATGTTTAGTATTATAAAACGACAAAATTCTATAAATTTTCTGTTTGCTGTTGATTTTGAATGTAAAAAAAATTGTATACAAATTTTTTAGTACGAAAAAGTGCAATATTTTTGAAGGACGGAGTTTTAAAGTGGCATATTTTTGAATCTAATTGAGACTTGAAATTTTTTTTGTAACGTGAAAAATTAACTTATCTAAACAAAAAAATATAGCTCGGAATAAATGTGGATCAAATTGTTCCTAATAATCCTATTAAAATTTTGATATAAATTTTAGTTTTAGAAACTCAATGAATATGTAATATGTAATAAAATCTTTATTTATTAACGAAACTCAATGAAATTTTTAGCTTCTCATTTTAAGTTTCTCATTCCAAATAAAAAGGTGTAAAAAAACTTGTCAAAAGATCAAAGGGAACCCCGCAATTTCTTAAAATTGGAGTGAAAATCCCAAAATTTGTACTTTTTACAATTTTGCCTGTAGGGTCCACATTTCCTTCGGGGCTGGGAAAATACTTTAAGGATAAATAGGGAACACATCAGGGTTTCCAAAGCTGCTTTCCGTTTTCTGATACCTGCTTTGGAATTTTAGAACATGTGGCCCAAAGTTGAAATTTTGATAAAAAATAGGTCAATTTCTAAAGACCGTAGGGCCTACATGTTCCAAAAATAGGACATGTTTTTAATACCAAAACGTTCTCCGTAAAGAAACTTTATAGAAAAACATAAAATTGTTATACGTTCTTAAAGTTGTTTTTTAATAAAAAAAGAGTTAAGTCACATTTTTGTCCAAAAAACAGCAAAAATATACTATTTTTTTAATTTTTAAATTGAAAATCGATTATTATTTGGATTCGTAATTGATATTGCTCTGAAATCTTTTGTATGTTGTTGGTAATTTAGTTTTCTAACTAACAAAAAAAAATATTAAAAAAGCGGACCAAGGAATGGCAAAATTTTAAAATTTCAATTTTTAAATGCCTATAACTAGGAAATTGTAAGAGATAAATAGCAAACGCAAGCATGTTTTTCAAGACCTAACCGAGTGCTTTCCAAAAATATAAAATCTTTGAAATCTTTGAAATCGGATGGGAAACAAAAAAGTGGCAGGTGTTTTAATATTTTACATGTCGAAGTTACCCTACTTTGAGCCCCCATAGCGCCGCCCTTGGAGTATTTGTAGATCCCGCTTTAATAACTTAAATTCGAATACTCGAATACTGGCTACGCCCAATTCAAATTTTATCCCGCTCGGACCAGCCGTTTAGAAATGCCAGATTTATTTCCAAAAAATGTCGATTCTGCCCCACTGTGCACTGGATTCAGGTTAACCCGCCCGGTGCCCCGCTTGACAGAATACAAAGTAATTTAACACTTTTTATTCTGTCAAGCACAGTGTTATTGAAGACTTTTGTAAGTAAAATGGCAAAAATGAAAAAAGTAAGACTTTTCGAACCATTCACATAAATTTAGTATCGGCTACGATTTTTTTAAAAGAAACATGCAAGCATTTGTATGAAATAAACTGAAAAAGTCGAAAAACATGTTATCACAAAAATTGTCATAACTCATTAATTTTTATTTACTTAAACATTTTGGAAAGCTAATTTAGTATGCTTTTTCACTAAAATAAGAAAAAAGTAAGTAATCTAACTGTAAGTAATCTGTTCAAGTATAGCATGAGTTCCACAACCTCGAGATTCAAAAACTTTTATGGTTTGTAACTTGTGCTAAATTATTAAAACAAAACGGACATATTTTAGATCAACAGAACGGAAATTGTGTCTATTTAAAAAAACAATATGTAAATGGTTGCTTTATCGAAATATATTGAAACATTTTTAAAGAAAAAAATAGGAACAAGATTTTTCGAAACTTTTACTCAAACTTCAATCTAAACATTGTAAAGGAATTCATATGTATTCCATTCTCAGTAAGACTAGTTTTGATTAAAATAAAGCAGATAAATAGCTGAATAATCGAGAAAAATTTGAATCCGCTTTTACCAATTTACCAGACTAATGTAGGTAAAGAAACTGAAATTTTAATTTTCAAATGAGAATTTATTGTAAGTTATAACAGGTAATATGTAGCAATATTAATCATCATCAAACTTAACCCTTAAATTTATGATTTTTACTTTTATTTGTCTATAAAGTATCAAATATTTATTTGGTTTTAATCTATATATATAAAAATGAAATGGTCCATGTATGTAATGTCATCACGTGAGAACGGCTGGAGCGATTTGGCTGATTTTTTTATATTCGATTCGAAATTTTCAGGAGATGGTTTGTAAAGAAAAAAATTTAAAAAATTACGGCTAAAACCGGCTTTTTTGAGTCCAGTCAACTGTAATAAAATAGCAACTAAAGTATGCAGTACAAATTTAGATATTCTATTTGCAAATAAATAAGAACAGGCAGGGTTGTAGAAACTTGACGAACATTAGGAAATGCTACCGGGCTAAGCCAGGGCGGTCAACTAGTTTATTATATTTCCTATAGCTTTAATTATACCCTTCACCTTCGTGAGAAGAGTATATATAAGTTTGTCATTCTGTTTGTAATTTCCACAATATCATTATCAGACCCTATAAAGTATATATATTCTGGATCCTTATAGATAGCGGAGTCGATTAAGCCATGTCCGTCTGTCAGTCTGTTGAAATCAATTTTCTGATGACCCCAGATATCTTCGGGATCCAAATCTTCAATAATTCTGTCAGACATGCTTTCGAGAAGTTTCCTATTTAAAATCAGCAAAATCGGTCCACAAATGGCTGAGATATGAGGAAGAACCCAGGACAACCTCGATTTTTGACCTATATCTGGATTACTAAGTCCTTACTATAGACAATATGGATATCTAATGATAGATATTTCAAAGACCTTTGCAATGACGTATATAAGACCATAGTAAGTTGGGCCTAAAATGGGTCAAAATCGGAAAAAATATTTTTTTACCCGAAATTTTTTTTTCACCAAAAAAAAAAATTTAAATTTAAAACAAAAATATTTTTTGAAAAATTAAAAAAAAAATTTAATATAAAATTTTTTCCAAAAAATGAAGAAAAAAAAACAACTTTGGAAAAAAAAAATAAATTTGTATTTTGAATTATAATTTGGTGAAGGGTATTAAGATTCGTCACAGCCGAATATAGCTCTCTTACTTGTTTAATTTAGAATTTCTTTAGCTGAAACTTATCTGTTGAATTGTTTAATTATACCCTACACCACCATAGTGGGGAGGGTATTATGCGTTTGTGCAGATGTTTGTAACGCCCAAAAATATTAGTCTAACACCCACCTTAAAGTATACCGATCGACTTAGAATCACTTTCTGAGTCGATTAAACGATGTCCGTCCGTCCGTCCGTCTGGTTGGCTGGCTGGCTGGCTGGCTGTCCATGTAAACCTTGTGCGCAGAGTACAGGTCGCAATTTTGAAGATATTTCGATCAAATTTGGTACATATTACTTTTTCGGCACAAGGACCAAGCCTATTGAAACTGGCTGAAATCGGTCCATTATTTCACCTAGCCCCCATACAAATGTCCCCTCGAAATTGGACTTTATCGGTCATAAATGTTTAATTTATCTATGTATCTACACAAATTTCGCTCCAAATAAGTTTTATATATACAAAATTCATGTCACCAAATTTTGTTACGATCGGTCCATAATTAGTCATAGCTCCCATATAGACCCGCTTCCGAAAATCACTTTAACGTGCATAAATCGCTTAAAAATGTTGGTATACACACAAAATTCAACATAGTTAACTTTAATATAGACATAAATCACACGACCTAATTTTATGGTGATCGGTCCATAATTGGTCATAGCTCCCATATAAGGCCCACTTCCGAAAATCACTCAAAAATAAAAATTATTAAAATTTTAAAAGAAAAATATTACTCATTTACTTGGTGTAGGGTATTATATGGTCGGGCTTGACCGACCATACTTTCTTACTTGTTTTATATTCAACTTAAATACTTTACTTTCAAATTTGTACTTTGTTTTTGAAAATCAATTTATCCATTGTGAAATATTAATTCTAGTTTTGTAAATTTTTCAATTTGATTTTTACTCTTTATCGAAACTTTGTTGAATAAACATTATTATATAAAAAAATATGCAGTTTATATTTTTAACATTATCGTTGAAGGAGAATCTGAATTAGCATCAAGCTTATGTTCGTCTAAAGTATGTGGAACTGGAATGTAGACAATTGGCAACAATATGCTCAATTTCACCTCCTCTATAACCACGGGCAATTTGTATTAAAATCGGAATATCCGTTAAGAAGTTACAGATTTATTTCCACATTATTAACACTGTGCAACGATTGAAGCTAATAAAATACTATACAAACCAACGATTGAAGCCAATAAAGGACTACGTAAAGGCTCACGATTGAAAATACTAAAATACTATATATAAATCCATGACTGAAGACAATAAAAAGAACTATGAATATAAAGGCTCATGTTTGAATCTAAAAAATACGATATAAAGACCCTCGACTGAAGTTAATAATAAACCCACGATTGAAGCCAATAATAATAGACTATAAAAAGGCTCACGATCGAATCTAATAAAATATAGACTTATAGAAAACCATATAAAGACCCACGATTGAAGCTAATAAAATACTAAGTGAAGATATACGATTGAATCTTATGAAAGACTTTATATAAAACTGTGATTGAAGATTATGAAAGACTTTATAATAGTCTTTATAAAGACCTGCGATTAAAATTTTAAACATTCTTTAGATCAACGATTGAAGCTTACAATAGTCTCTATAAGGATCTAAGATTGAAGCTTATAAAATACTACATATAGACCTACATTTGAAGCTTGTGCCAGACAATCAACTGACAAAACTATTATTTAGATTTTCCCAAATATTTCCTGCATTCACAACTTCATAACTTCAGCCTTTAACCTAGTACATCAAAAATATTAGCAAATTTTTAGTAAGTTCCTACTGAAACATTTTCAGATTTGCTGACACAGAAAATCAGGGTCACATACATATTTTGTAGCATTGTTAAACATAAGTTTACGATACTTTTTTGGTCAATTAAATCTTATTTGGTCATTTCACCCCATACATACGTTTACTTGCTACGAATTTGTAGGCATATAAATATTTATAATGTTTAAAAGCAGGCCACGACGACAGCAGTGGGGTGACTGGCAAACCAGACCAGGCAAACAACATTTGTTCTATGGTTGGTGTTGATGCTGCTGCTGGGTTGGTGGAGGTGGTGATGTTGTTGAATATTGGCGTTGATGATATGATGTGGTATGACTATGTTGGGGTCATGGTTGTTGATGTTGTCAGCCACATTTTGCACACCATTACTGATAACAAACCAGCAGGCCATAAACTGTATAAAAGACATAAATAGATAGACAAATAGATAGAACGAGAAGGTGGAGCAGGATATAACACAGAGAAATATGCTTACAGTAACCTATACAGTTACAACTATAATAGAAAATAGTTGCAAACAAACGATGTGTTGTTGTTGTTGTTGTTGTTTTGTTGTTGCTGTTGCCAATGTCAACGACACAGTTGAAAACACTTTCTCTTTATAAAAGAAAAGGCCACATCCACTCTACGCCTAAATGTATGCATGTGAGTAGTTATGTGTGTGAGTGTTAATGTCTGTGTTTTGTTCGGTTGTGCGAGCATGTATATGTGTGTTTTTGCTAGTTTATGTGTATGTGAAGGGGGTTAGTTGGTTTATATGCTGATGAGTGTTTGTGTCTGTGTTTTGGTCAGTTTAAGGGGTTTTCTAGGAAAATTCACACACAAATTTATTTATCCATTCTCATGCGCTCATACATTCTTATATCTATAGATATTTGCTCAAATATAATGTTACATTTGTTTGCTTCTAATATTCAGAACAATAGGCACAGTGGGGCAAAGAAAACAAAAATAAATATCTGTTAATGTGTTTAATATTGATTTTTGCATTTGATTTTAGAACGAACTAAACATTTTCCTTATCCCTTAGAAACCCTGACTTTATTTTCGAGTTTAGAAATTCTTTATCTATTAATAACACACGTCTACAAAACAAATATTTTGTTTGTTCATTAAATGGTTGTATGAGTAAAAATGAGAATTATTGAAATATTTGTACATTGTACTTTGTACAGTGGGGCATAATCATTTCTAAATGGCTGATCCAAAGGGGATAAACTTTGACGTGGGTGTAGAAAAGGAGCATTCGAGTTAAAATTTTTAAAATTAACTATGGAAATGCTACGGTGGCGGCGTTAGGGGGCTCAAAGTAGGGTACCTTGGAAATGTATTTTGTTTTTTTTTTTATATTTTTGGAAAGAGCTCAGTTAGTTCTTGAAAAAACATGTTTGTGTGTTTTAATTTTCGAGTTATAGTCATTTCAAAATTAAAATGGACTCGAATTGATTTTGTTGGTTAGACAACTAAATTACCTACAATAAACAAATGATTTCAGAGCAATATCAATTATGGATACAAAAATAAACGATTTTCAATTTTACAAGTAAGAGAGCTATATTCGAATCTTATATACCCCTCACCAAATTATAGTTCAAAATTCAAATTTTAAATATTTTTAGGTAAACAAAATTTATTTTTTTAATTTTAAATATTATCTATATATAGAAAAATGAAATGGTCCATGTATGTAATGTCATAACGTGAGAACGGCTGGAGCGATTTGGCTGACTTTTTTTTATTCGATTCGAAATTATCAGGAAAGAAAAAAAATTAGAAAATTACTGCTAAAACTGGCTTTTTTGAGTCCAGTCAACTGTAATAAAAAAGCCCCTAAAGTATGCAGTACAAAATTTTTTGGAAAAACATTTTTTTCGAATTGTCATTTAAAATTTAATTTTTTTAATTCTAAATTTTTTTTTAAATTTAATTTTTTTTTTTAATTTTAAAAATTTTTTTTTGTGTTTTAATTTTTTTTGATGAAAAAAAAATTAGGGTTAAAAAATATTTTTTCAGATTTTGACCCACTGTAGGTCCAACTTACTATTGTCTTATATATGTCGCTGCAAAGGTCTTTGAAATATCTATCATTATATATCCATATTGTCTATATTAATGACATAGTAATCCAGATATAGGTAAAAAATCGAGGTTGTCCTGGTTTTTTCCTCATATCTTAGCCATTTGTGGACCGACTTTGCTGATTTTAAATAGAAAACTTCTCGAAAGCATGTCTGACAGAATTATTGAAGATTTGGATCCCGAGGATATCTGAGCTCTTCAGAAAATTGATTTCAACAGACAGACGGACAGACAGACAGAGAGACATAGAGACTAGGGCGATCGATTCTTCGACATTTGAATTTTTTCTAAAAGTGAGTGGTATGAGTATTTTATGAATTTTATTTAATTTCAAATGTCAATTGGCAAAAAAAATATATATTTTCTATTTGAGTTAAATTTGACCCGAAGATCGTTAACCTTATGAAGGTTAAAATAATCTCTTAGGAATAAAACACAGTTTAAATGCTTTGGAGCATATGGATTTTTTCTTTTGGGTTCATAAAGCTAAACATTGAAAATGATCTTTCACTCAGTCTACTTGCAGGACATTACAAAGCATTGAGTAAGTTTTCAAGCTTTCCAGATCGCTTGTGACATTTATGAAAAATTTAGACAAATGTAAATATTAAAGGTGTTCTGAAATGGATGGAGTATTTGTTTTATAAAAATTTTATGGATTTTGAATAGTTTTTATTAAAAACTTTCTAATACACTAAAACTCATAAAAACACACTTGTAGAAAAAAACGGTTATTCGAGGAGAAAACTCCGGTTTCTTCGATATTCGAAATGTGAGCTTTTCAAAAAAACCGAAACCGACTTAACAAAAAAAACCGGGCCGATCACCCTAATAGAGACAGACAAACAAACAAACAAACAAACAAACAAACAAACAAACAAACAAACAAACAAACAAACAAACAAACAAACAAACAAACAAACAAACAAACAAACAAACAAACAAACAAACAAACAAACAAACAAACAAACAAACAACAAACAAACAAACAGACAGACATGGCTTAATCGACTCCGCTATCTATAATCCAGTGAGGCAAAACTTCCCAACCACTTCATTATAAATAGTTTTTAACAGGTATTGCAACATATGGCCGAGTGATGTCATGATGGAATTTTGCTGAAATTTTTAGGTGACATAAAAATCGTAAAATTTCAAAATAAAAGCCACCCCAATGTGCAGTGCATGCATGCTTGCGTTTACTTGTGTGTATTACTTCATTTGCAAAATAAATTACCTCACTTGACAAGCATGTCCTGCCAACAAACACAGCTCTTCTATCAACAACAGCAACAACAACTACTATATAACACTAACACACATACACACACCAACCTAACAAACAAGTCAGAGCATGAAAGAGTGTAAGAGGAAAAAGTGCAAAAAAATATATAACATTTTGACATTTGCTATTAAAACCATAAATGTCATAGCAAGTTAAGCTTCATAAGGCAACTATACCAGCAACAACAACAACTACAAAAAGAACAACAACAACAAACACCATGAACTAATACCATTAAATAGGTTCCTGTGTATGAGTTTGAAATCAAGTATTTATTAAAGTATTTGTGTGTATGTGTGTGTTTGGCTAGGCAAAAGATAACTTAAGCTAAAGTTTAAATACCTTTGGACAGCTTAAAAGTTAAAATAGAACAATTTTAGACCACTTTCCCAAAACAAAAACAACAATAACAAACTGTTTGTAAGACCATATTTAAAGCAAAGTATTTAAAATAGATTTTGTTTTTATTAAAGCATCAAGTTAGAGTTTTAAATACATCTACATACATATGTATGCGTGTCTGTTAGTGTTTGTTTGGAAAATATTTTCCAAACTTATGCTAGAAAATAGTGTCGTTATATTCTGAATGTTATAATTGTTACATGTTATGCAAGTAGAGGAAAGGAAGTTCTTACTCGGCTTTAATGTTTTTGATTTTAAATAGTTCTTTTGTCTTAAACACTTATGTAATAGGGTAAAGCAAAATATTAGGGTAAATACTATAAAAACAGCCAGGATCATATGGTCGGTCAAGCTCGACCATATGATACCCTACACCGAGAAGAGCAGTTTTCTTTTAAAATTAGGTGGCATGTCTTTTATATACATATATGAAGCTTATTTGTGTTGAATTTTATTTGTATACCAACATTTTTAAGAAATCTATACTCATTAAAGTGATTTTCGGAAGTGGATCTTATATGGGAGCTATGACTAATTATGTACCGATCGCACCAAAATTTGGTGTAATGACTTTTGTATATATACAACTTATATGTATTAAATTTTATTGGAATACCAACATTTTTAATAGGTTTATTGTTTAAAGTGATTTTCTGAAGTGGGCCTTATATGGGAGCTATGGCTAATTAATTATGGACCGATCATCACAAGATTTAGCGGTGCGAGTTAGGCTTATTTGTGCTGAATGTGGTTTGGATATCAATAGAGCTTAATTTTTTCAGATAGGGCAATCGTATAATTTACCTATTCTAAACAAATTCAATAGGCTCCGTCATTTTGGCAAGAGAAGAGCTTGTACCAAATTTTGTTTTATTAAATCTAAAGCAAAAATCATTTAAATTATATTCTTTTTATAAAAGTTTAATTCAGAAGATCTCACTAAAACCCTAAAAAACTCACACATCAATCAATTGATGCAACAACGTCATAATTCAAAAAAAGTCGCTTCGAGAAAAACGTCTTTGAATGTTTTATGACATTTTACTATTTCTTAAATAAATTTTCAACAAATCATGCGATTTCAGAAATATAAATAGTAGATGTTAATATCTTTCTAATCTGTATTTAACCCAAATTTTTAATTGTGAAATATACACTCTCACACAAAAAATAATTTACTTTTTTGAAAACTGATAAAACTATATGAAAGACTATAGAACAGCGCATATTTTGTATTACTCAGTTCAAAAAACACGAATTTTGAGTTATGACGTTGTTGCAGGAAATAGGCGATATGTTTAAAAAATGATCTCAAATACCTTATTTGCCGTTTTTTATGTTTTTGTACACAAAATTCGTTGTTGTATTTTCAATTTAAAATGAAAATAGAAATTATTCGGTTAATCGAATAATTTTAAATTAACCGATTATTAACCGAATAAATCTAAACCTCGATTAATTATTTGCTCGATTAACCGATTAAACCAGAAACCCGATTAATTGAATACCCTAGCACTAACCCAATAGGGTGGTGTAGGGTATAAAAGTACTATAAAAAGAGCCACGATTAAAGCTTAAAAATTACTGTAAAAGAGCTACTATAACAGCATAACATATATTATAACTATAAATACAAATACTATAAACAAATTACTATTTGAAAGACTATATAAAGATCCATTATTAAAGCTTATAGAGCACTATATAAAGACTTACGATTGAAGCTTATAAAAAACTATATAAAAGCCTATGAAGCTTATAACAGATAAATATAAAAAGATCCACGATTAAAGATTGAAAAATACTATAAAAAGAGCCAATATTAAAGCTTAAAAAATACTGAAAAAGATCCACGATAAATGGTTGAAAAATACTATAAAAAGAGTCACGATTAAAGATTAAAAAATACTTTAAAAGGAGCCACCATTAAAGCTTAAAAAATTCTATAAAAAGAGCCACCATTAAAGCTTAAAAAATACTATTAAAATAGCCACTAAAAATACTTTAAAAAGAGCCACGATTACAGCATAAAAAATACTATAAAAATAGCCATGATTAAAACTTAAAAAATACTATAGAAAGAGCCACGAGTAAAGTATAAAGAATACTATAAAAAAGCCACGATTAAAACTTAAAACATACTATAAAAAACGTTTGCGCTAAGGAGCAGGGCTGTCAGATGTGGCGATTTCTCGCCAAACGTGGTCTTTGGTGACCAAAATTTCCAATTGGCGACATGGCGATTTCTTTTATTATTATTAACCCAATTTATAATCTGATCATATGGATTCAGGTAGCATACATGATCAAATACTTTCGACAATATTAATTTTTTCTTCTAAAATCTTTAAGACGTCATTTCTAAATAATAATGTAAATATTGATAACTTAATATGCTCATTAAAATTGGCTATTGGTTCGACGGATTCTTTGGAATCAGGAATCTATCGATTTTGGCACAGAATTTGAAATGGAATTATAAAATATTAAAATGGAGGAATATGATGTAGAAATTTTAAAAGAAAATTGTTTTTTGTACTTAAAAAGCTTTCAAAAGAAATGCTTAAACGGTTACCAGAAAACATAACTCTTGTTAAAGTATATAATGAATTTTCAATATTGAAATGAAATGGAAATTTTCGGTAGTTCAAAATTCATTAACTTTATTTTTTAATCCAAATGTATCTGCAGGGGAATATGAAGTGCAATGGTCAAAATTACTCAGATCTTTAGATGTGAAATTCCAACAAAATTTGTTAGATTTTTGGCCACAAGTTTACAATTATTGAGATGCAGGTGGAACATTTCACTTTAAAGCATTGGCCCTTCTTAATATGTTAATTTTACCAATCAGCAACGCTTGCGTAGAAAGAGAATTTCAATAAGAACTTTTAGATTCATTGATAAGAATAGTAAGTTATATAAATGTTAATAAATTTTGCTGCAATTTTAATTGTAATACAATGTATACTTTTGATATCAATTTAATATAAATAACTAATGCACTAGATTTAAACCGAAATCAATTGACTTTATAATACATACAATAATTATGTATGTATTTTACAATAAAAAACTCAAAAAAAATATATTTTTGCGATATTTGGCGATTTTTCGTTTAGCTTTTGGCGATGGAGGTAAACAAATCTGACAACCCTGCTAAGGAGGCGAAATTGTATTGATTTGGATTGTGGTCTTACTTGGTGTCTTCATATCGAAGAGACTTCATGAAGTTAAAAGCCTCTAGCCTTCACTGGTTAATGAAAGACCCATAGAGAATTATACATAGAGACGAGACACTCCGACTTGTCAATCAAAAATACAACAAATCATATGTCTGATACAACAACAAAATACATTGACTAGAATGTATTTTGTTGTTGCCAGAGATAGGTTTTTGACAACAGACTTAGGTTTTTGATAATTACGTCTCGTCTCTATGTTACCCTATGGAATGACCAATCAAAATTAAGCCTATATAAGACAGTTCTACAATCAATTTTGACATATGGAATCCAATTACTGGGAACGAGCAGTATTGACCATTAAGAAAGGCCGTGATAAATATATACTGAAACTACAATGCCACCCGAATCCGTTTGCTCGACTTCTCGCAAAGACCCAAAGACTTCGTAGTACCGATCTACAAAATTTTGACAGACAAATATTGCCCAGACCAGCCAAAAAAAGTTTGAAGACCATGAATTGGAGGCATTACCACATGAATATTGTTTTCAATCTCAACAACAGCTTGAAAAATCATTGGTAGCTACTTAGCCCTTTGTCGACCGACGGTACTTATAAGTACCATAACAATAATAAGCTTACAAAATGAAAACAAAACCTATTTTGAACCTTTTTGCACAAAAGTATTTTGAAGTACACTATCGTCTTTGGAATAATAATTTTTTTGCCTATTGGTAAACCCGCTTACCCAGGATAACGGTGAATTATATCATGTTCTAATTGTTGTTTATTTATGTTGTAATGATAAAAAATACTGTTTCGTAAAATATCAAAAAATAGACCTGTAATAGAAAATTTTATAAAAGTTACAAAACTAATCAATATATTAATAAAATTTAAACAAAAATCTATGAGTTTTTTTTATCTTTTGGCTGATGTTGATCCCACGGTACCAGGTCCTTTTCGGATCCTTGCAGGTCCTTTTCGGTTTTTTTGCTGGTTCTCCACAAAGTTAAAATTTTGTAAATAACTTCCTGAAGTCCTTATTTCAATATTTCATAAAAAATAAAACTTTTCCAAAAGTAGGGAAATTAGGTACCATACGAATTGAAGCCGAGAAACCTTGAAAGATGATTTTGAATGTCCGAAAAGGTGTTTTAAAGTTATAAAAGAATAATTTGGAATAAATGTGGATCAAAATGCTCCTAATATTGCAATCCCATTAAAATTTTGATACAAATTTTAGTTTCAGAAACTCAATAAATAAATCTTTATTTACTAACAAATCTCAATAAAATTTTCAAAGTTTTTTAAACTTGTCATTCTAAATAAAAATAAAATTTTGCAAATAGAGTCCACATTTCCTTTGGGACTGGGAAAATACTTTGGAGATAAATATGGAATACACCAAGGTTTTCAAAACTACTTTCCGTTTTTTTATCACAGCTTTGGAATTTTAGAACTTGTGGGCCAAAGTTGAAATTTTTATAAAAAATAGGTCAAATTCCGAAGGGCGTAGGCGTAGAAATAGGACATTTTTTTGATATCAAAATGTTTTCCGTAAAGATACCTTACAGAAAAACATAAAATTGTTATATGTTCTTAAAGAAGGTTTTTTTTTAAATAAAAAAAGAATTAAGTCACCTTTTCGCCCAAAAAACAGAAAAACTCTACTATTTTTTTTAATTTTTAAATTGAAAAACGTTTATTTTTGGATTCATAATTGATATTGCTTTGAAATTTTTTATATATTATTAGTAATTTAGTTGTATAACTAATAAAAAAAATCGAGTCAATTCGGTTCAAAAGTACGGCCTATATTTTTATAAAAGCGAACCAAGGTATGGCAACATTTTTAAATTTCAATTTTCAAATGCCTATAACTCTAAAATTTTAAGAGATAAATAACACATGTAAGCATGATTTTTCAAATATAAAAATCTTTGAAATCGGATGGGAAACAAAAGAATGGCACATGTTTAAAAATTATATATGTCGAAGGTACCCTACTTTTAGCCCCCATAGTGCCGCTCCTGGACCATTTGTAGGGTCCATTTTAATAACTTCAACTCGAATACTCCTTGTTTACTCCCATGTCAAAGTTTATCCCACTCGGACCAGCCGTTTAGAAATGCCAGATTTATTTCCAAAAATTTTGATTCTGCCCCACTGTGCAACGAAAGACAGATCCATTACGATAACCTGAATCGTTAGAAATCGTACGTGAAGCCCGGCCAACCAGCCGGATCGACACCAAAGCCAAATATCCAATGCGCTAAGGTAATAATTTGTATTTGGTGGGGCCAAAAGGGACCTATCTATTATGAGCTGCTGAATGTGGCCAGACCATCACAGGACACCTGTACCCAACGCATCTGATTCGTTTATCGCGAGAAAAATTTCGAAAAACCGAAACGTGCAAAATAAGAACCATCCTAATATATATAGAACATAAAATTTGCACAATGTAAACTCTGAGTGTAAAATAAATTGTCAAAAATAGTTGGTTGTTGAAATTTGAAAAATTGCTGTCATTAAGCTGCAGGGTCACTTTTAATTACTTTCAAGAAGGTCATTGTGAATTAGTCACAAATAAGTGGTTGTTTTTGTTATTGTTCTCATACTATTTCTCGTAGATTTAAGTAGTAACTGTGTGGAAAGCAGCAACCAACTGATGCAATTATACTCATACTTAGACATATAAAAAGGATATAAAAAGGATGTAAATTCCAAGTATGTGTGTATATTCGTATTTGTGTAGTTATTTGTTAACAAACATAAAAAAGGTCATGTTCAATTCAGTTTTGAAATTTTTTTTCATTTCATTGTAATTTCTCAGTTTGGAATAACGGACTTTTGTAACAATTCTCAGGGGGTAATTTGCTTTCTATCGATTTTTTATAACTTCCTTACAAGTGGTTGTATGTATGTTAGTTTAGATAATTCTGTTAGTATGTTTGTGTATTTAAGTTATCTAGATGATGCTGTAATTAAAGTAAAACTTTTTACATTTCTGTCGGTAATTTTGTGGTTTTGTTTGTAATGAGTGTTAAGACTTGCCATCAATTTTGTTGTAAACAATTTTTATATAAAAAAAGAAAAAGAATTGAATGAGTCTGTTAAAGGAAATTGTTAAATTATGTTTAAATTAAATTATACAACTCATTAAATGTGTATTTATGGATATAATGTATGTAACAGGGAAAATATGTTTAAATAAACAAAATTAATTTTGTTAATTTGTGTGTAACACACAAAGGGGACTGACTGAACTTAACAAACAATTCTGAGTTTTAATGAATGCAGGATTTTATTTAAAATGCTTAAACAGCGATTGTTTGGGTAGGAAATATTGTAATTCATTTATTGCAATCATTAATGCATTTGTTAATTAATTGTATATGTTTATTTGTGCATTTATTAATGTTATTAATTATTTGATGGACAACAATGTTATTCTTTTATACAAAGAATGAATTAGTAAATATTTTTTTTTATAAACTGGCACAAACTACGAAGCCATTTGATTAGTCTGCTGAAATCTACTTAATCTATTGGGACAACTAATAAAAATCTAGTATTTTGATTGGGTTTAATATAAGTTTTAAGCGTTGTGACATTAAAGGTCCAAAATTGTTCCATCTTGTTTTTATTAATTTTTCTGACTAAAAACCTATTTGGAAATCATTCTCTTTATCACTGCTTACGAAAATGGCAATCTTCAATGCCAATGTAAAATTTATCCTTCGGTACGGCTGCCACTCGTAATATACAAAAAATGTAAGTATTCGTGAACCGCAGTCTTCGCAAGATCCTGGGAAAGAACAAGCCAACAAATCCTATCGATTGTAAAATGGAGACGAAAATGTCGTTTGATCGTCCGCACCCTAAGAAAGAAGACTAGACATCACTGGAACTTACATAGACTGAAAAGACAAGAGAACAGAAGAAAGGGAAGCCCAGCCCAGGGAAGGAGTAAATATCAGTGGCTAGAGTTGGGGAGAAGTTCAAACATTTTATTGAGGCCCTATGCTCCTTGTAGGAACGAAGGCAACTTATATGCACTTTATTTCTGTTTAACAGCACTGTAGTATAAAACGACAAACATAATTTCCCAATTCACAATCGGTGTCGTAGCGTTGCACAGTGGGCAGAATCAATTTTTTTGGAAATAAATCTGGCATTTCTAAACGGCTGGTCCGATCGGGATAAAATTTGACGTGGGCGTAGATAAGTATTCGAGTTTAAGTTATAAAAATGGGCCCTAAAAATGCTCCAGGGGCGGCGCTACTATGGTAGCTCAAAGTATGGTACCGTCGACATGTAAAATTTTTAAACACGTGCAATCTGTTTGTGTCCCATCCGATTTCAAAGATTTTTATACTTTGAAAGCGCTCGGCTAGGTCTTGGAAAAACATGCTTGCGTGTGCTATTTATCTTTTATTTCCGAGTTATAGGCATTTAAAAATTTAAATTTTAAAATTTTGCCATACTTTGGTCCGCTTTTTTAAAAATATAGGTCGTACTTTTGGACCGAATGAACTCTAATTTCGTTAGTTAGTTAGACAACTAAATCATGAATAACATAGAAAAGATTTCAGAGCAATATCAATTATGGATCCAAAAATAAACGATTTTCAATTTAAATATTAAAAAAATAGTTGATTTTTGCAGTTTTTTGGGCGAAAACTGTTTTTTTATTAAAAAAAAATTTCTTTAAGAATATATAACAATTTTTATATTTTTCTGTAAGGTATCTTTACGGAGAACATTTTGGTTTAAAAAACATGCCTTATTTTCGAATATTGTCGCCTCTACGCCCTTCGAAATTTGACCTATTTTTTTATAAAAATTTCAACTTTGGCCCACATGTTCTAAAATCCCAAAGCTGGGATCAGAAAATGGAAAGCAACTTTGTAAACCTTGATGTGTTTCCTATTTATTCCAAAGGATTTTCCCATCCCTAAAGGCAATGTGAACCCTATAGGCAAAATTGTAAAAAATACCATTTTTGGGATTTTAAATTTGACCTTTTGACAAGTTTTTTTACACTTTGTAATTTGGAATGATAAATTTAAAAAACGTTGAAAATTTCATTGAGTTTTGTTAATTTAAAAAGATTTTATTACATATTTATTGAGTTTCTATAACTAAAATTTGTATAAAAATGTTAATAGGATTGCAAATATTAGGAACAATTTGATATACATTTATTACAAATTATTTGTTTTTATTTAGATAAATTTTCTAATTATTTTATTCAACAACAAGTCAGTGGTTCTGACTTAGTCACATTTTATACTCAAATATGAAAAAGTGCAATATTTTTGAATACCCGGATACTCAAACGTCAATTGTTTACCACGGGAGGAAAATTCACCAAACTGTCCAGAACTTCGGCATGTGGAAAGGTATTGGGCGCTTGTAAAAAAAGAACTAAAGAACACAGAAATTGTATCCCAGAACATGCCCGATTTTAAGCGTAAGTGGACCACCTTCCCCAAATGGTAACGGAAGCAATTATAAAATCTTTAATATGAGGATTTCCGGAATGAATTTGTACAATATTTGAATAAATTTACGTATTTTTGAGAATTTTTGTATTGAACGGTTTATGTTGTACTTAAGTTTTCTCTTGCGCACTCTTTATGTACACTTCAAAATGACATATAAGTTATTAAAAACAAAAACTAAAGTAGAAAAAGTGCAAAATGGTCATCTTATATGAATCACTCTATTATATGTAAGTAAACTAGTTTCCATATGGTGTCTATCCCCGAACTAGTGATTTGTCCTACATTTTAGGATCACCGGTGGTTAGCTATATCGAGCCCTTAGCGCCAAATTATCGTATGCGACAAAACACAAATTTTACAGGAGAAGGTTTTTTTTTGATTATTTTGAAATTTATACATAGAATTAAAAATGTTATGATACGATATAATATAATTTCGTTCAAGCTATTTGTCTATTTTTCAAAAATATTTATAACTTATGACAATTGAAAATTCATGGAATACTTTATAGAAAAATATGACAAAAAAAGGTTAATATTGGATTTTTGCATAGATAAACATTTTTCGAATTGGAATTAAATGTTTATTTATAAATAGTTTTTAATGAAATTTCACAGATATGTAGTTTTTTCCATTTAAAATGGAAAAATAAAAACGAACTTTGAAATTTATTATCAGCAATCCCGCAATTCCCAAAAAAGTGTTGAAAAATTCAAAAAATGCTAATTTTTAGTTTTTTGGCTATAATATCCATACCAAGATCGGGGTTATCGGGACCCTTCGCAAACTAATTAGAAATATATTGAGCCACCTATAATCGGTTACTATATTTTGATATCGGATACGCGATTTGAGAATTTTTGCCCTAAAGTTTTATTTTACATAAAAAGTAGGTGTTTTTTGAAAGGACCTGGTACCCTCGGTAACAACAATTTTGAAATTGGTTTTCCTTTAAAATATTTTATGAAAACTTAGATTTCAGAAAGTAGAAATTTCTTATACATACTCTTAGAAATTTTTTGCGATAACTTAAAAGGAAAAAAGTTCTTTTTTCCCAAAAAATAGCGAAAAATCGCTTTTTAAATTTTTTTTAAATTCAAATGCATATAACTTTGGACTTAGTCATTATTTTTAAACAGTTCTTTTTTCATTTGACACATACATGTGTTGTTAGTCCAATAAAGGAAATCTGGAGAAAATCGGGAAATATTTAGATACGCTGCTATCAAAAAACTGGAGTAGGGTGGGTAAAAATGTTGAATATTTAATTTTCAAATGCGAATATCTCCTAAGCTATAATAGATAATTGATAGCTACGACGAGGAACTCAAACCAAGAAATAATATCATTTTAAAAATGTAACATACCCGAGGTGTCCTACTTTGATGGCTCTTGGTGGGCCCATGAGGTCTACGTTCAAAACTTAAACTCGAAAACACTTCTTCTTTGCGCATCTGGAATTTCATTCAAACCAATCTAACCATTTAGGAGTTACAGATTTATTTCCCTCTTTTTTTCTATACCACTATACCACTGTACGATAAAATTTGTTTACTGTAAAATATAAACATTGACTTACGATAAAATCTTACCCCCTATATTTTTGATGTTATTAACAATTTTGATATTCTGAGAACGCTAAAACATCAGTCGGTCCATAAAATTTTAATGTCTGCAATAAAACAAAAATTTTAAAAATGTCGCTTACGATAATTTGGCGCTAAGGGCTCGATATGTGTGGTTCAAAACAGCTTATATCTAAAGTCGTTTTTAACACACTTTTCTTCTTTAAATATACATTTTTAAGCCCTTTAATTTCAAAAGAACCTTGACTTAAAATATATTGGCTACAAACAAATAAACAAACAAACAGCCATAATATTAAAAAGTTTTTTGGAAAAAAACAGAGAAACAAAGAAACCCATTTCACTAATGGTTATAATAAATTTTAGTTTAAATTGAAACTTGTAATTTCTGGTTTGTTTTCCCTACTTATAAGTATTTTACTTTAAACAACAAACCAGCAAACAGTTCTCAAAAGAGTTACTCTGGAAAAACAAATATACAAACTAAGTGCTGGTTTACACACGTCAAGTTAACTTGAACAACAGTTGAGTTTATAGAAGAGAAAGCAGCACATATTGGAAATATTTTCATCTTTTTCTCTTTTCTATAAACTCAAGATTTGCTCAAGTAAACTTGACGTGTGTGAACCGGCTGTAACACTCACACGCCAAATCTTTAGCACCATTCTGTATAAGTGAAGAAATAATAACAACATTCAGAAATACGAACAAAAAAACTAACAAAGATTGTGACTTTGTTGTCATCTTAAGTTTGGCCTGCTTGTTAGCTAATGTTTCTTAACGACAACGACAGCAATAACAACAAATATAACAAAAATAGTCCTTGACTTGTTTTATTTACAAGAGAATGTTTTTTCTTCGTTTACCATCGAGATTTAAAACGCATCTTTATAAATATAAACACTCACTCTTACACACAGCAGGACTTAAAGTGGTACAACAATTGCAGTTTGTTTTACTGGAAATTGTGTAAGAAACTGAAAACTCCTTGTAATAAAAACAAGGAAAAAAACACTGTGTTGGAACATAAAGTCAACTTCAACTAAATAAACAAAACCAACAAACATACACCAACTAATTGTAATTACTTAAAGTTCTTTTCTTGTTATACCCTACACAATCATAGCATTAAAGGTATTATGAGTTTGTCCAGCTGTTTCTAACGCCCAAAGATATTAGTTCAACTCAGAATCACTATCTGGGTCGATTTAACAATGTTCATCCGTCGATTTAACAATGTTCATCCGGCTGGCCATGAAAACCTTGTCCACAAAGTACAGGCCGCAATTTGGAATATATTTCGATTAAATTTGGTCCAAGGACGAAGCCTATCGAAACTGGCTGAAATCAGTCCATTATTTCACCTAGCCCCATATAAATGTCCTCCAGAAATAGGATTCATTTTGTCATAAATGTCTGATTTATTTAGGTATCCACACAAATTTATACATTTTTTTTTTGGAATCTATCCATCATTGATCATAGCCTCATATAAAGCCCACTTCCGAAAATCACTATAACGAGCATACAAATGTTGCAATCCAAATAAAATGTAGAAAGAATAATGATTTGCTTACATTCTCAGTGTAGGGTATTATATGGTCAGCTTGAGCGCCTATACTTTCTTATTTGTTTTTATACCCTACACCACCATAGTGGGGAGGGTATTATGCGTTTGTGCAGATGTTTGTAACGCCCAAAAATATTAATCTAACACCCACCTTAAAGTATACCGATCGACTTAGAATCACTTTCTGAGTCGATTAAGCGATGTCCGTCCGTCCGTCCGTCTGGTTGGCTGGCTGGCTGTCCATGTAAACCTTGTGCGCAGAGTACAGGTCGCAATTTTGAAGATATTTCGATAAAATTTGGTACATATTATTTTTTTGGCCCAACGACCAAGCCTGTTGAAACTGGCTGAAATCGGTCCACTATTTCACCTAGCCCCCATACGAATGTCCTCCCGAAATTGGACTTTATCGGTCATAAATGTTTAATTTATATATGTATCTCCACAAATTCCGCTCCAAATAAGTTTTATATAAACAAAATTCATGTCACCAAATTTTGATACGATCGGTCCATAATTAGTCATAGCTCCCATATAGACCCGCTTCCGAAAATCACTTTAACGTGCATAAATCGCTTAAAAATGTTGGTAAACACACAAAATTCAACATAGTTAACTTTAATATAGACATAAATCACACGACCTAATTTCATGGTGATCGGTCCATAATTGGTCATAGCCTCCATATAACCCCACTCCGAAAATCACTCAAAAATATAAATTATTGAAATTTTAAAAGAAACATTTTTTTTGCTCTTTTACATAGTGTAGGGTATTATATGGTCGGGCTTGACCGACCATACTTTCTTACTTGTTTTTCTTATTATTTTGGCAAACAACTGAAGTGCGGTGAGACAGTGTAAAATACACCAAGTGCATGTTTGTGGAGCAGGCAAAGTCATAGTGGTTGATGTTAGTTAATATTTGCAGGGTTTCGAAGAACCACTAAAAGCAGACGCATTTTACTGAATAGTTGACTTTTTACAGTCTCATGCTTAAAAAAAAGTAACTAGTTTCAGTTTTTGATCACATGGTTACTGAAAACAGTTGACTGTGCACACACATTACAACAGCAAGCAGCAATCGATTTTGTTTTTTTCCAGCAGCCAAACGAATCAGCAGCCGCCATGTTTCAGTTTTCAACTCTACCGAACTGATTACACGACTTCAGCAGCAAAAACATTTCTGTGTGTGCTGCTTACGCATTGTCAGTTTCGAGTTTTGTTTTTCGTACTACGCAGCGTAACAAAAACTGCTAGCTCGACTGAATAGTACGACTGGCTAGTTTGGCTGGTTGCATAAAATGTGTGTACAACAACACACACTTTATGCAGCTAGGTTGAATCGTATGATTTTTTGGTTTTTGTGTTTACATATCACAGAGGAAATTTAAATGTTATTATTGTTAATAGAAATAAATAGGAAATTCTTATATTTATTATATCTTAATTAAAAATACTAAAAAATAAATTTAATAAAATTATTAATTAATAAATTTAGAATAAAAAATTATTGATATTTTTTTTATTATATTTTATATTGACTAACACAGTACAACATTTTTCAGTCCATTGCGCGTGAAAGTAGCCCCAAAAATAAGGACTTCTGTATCATTAGTTTTGTCAAGTTGGCTGCCATAATAATTTAATGGTCATACGAATTTTTTTCCTCAAGGTGGATTTTTATCACTTTTTCTATATTTTACCACGGTTATATCTCGTATGGAATATCTCTTTTGTGGCTGAAGCAAAGTTGTATATATTGAATAGTAGAAGAAAAGTACGGAACATACCTACCCGAAAAAGTTGCATCCAGTGCCTTAAAAATCGCAAAAATTAAAATTTTTACAAATTTTTCACCTTTTTTGCTCAATAACTGGATTACAAATCCAATTATGGACCGAACACCATGAAATTAGGTCGTGTGATTTGTGTTTATATGAAAGTTATTTATCATGAATTTTTCTTGTATACCATAATTTTTAACAGATTTATTCACTTTAAAGTGATTTTCGGAAGCGGGGCTTATATGGGAGCTATGAATAATTATGGACCGATCATAAACAAATTTGGTACATATAATTTTCTCGGCACAAGGACGAAGCCTGTTGAAGTTGGCTGAAATCTGTTCATTATTTCACCTAGCCCCCATACAAATGTCCTCCCGAAATTGGACTTTATCGGTCATAAATGTTTAATTTATATATGTATCTACACAAAATTTCGCTCCAAATAAGTTTTATATATACAAAATTCATGTCACCAAATTTTATTATGATTGGTCCATAATTATTCATAGCTCCCATATAAGACCCGCATCCGAAAATCACTTTAAAGTGAATAAATCTGTTAAAAATGATGGTATATAAGCAAAATTCATGGCATTTTTGCGATTTTTAAGGCACTGGATGCAACTTTTTCGGGTAGGTATGTTCCGTACTTTTCTTCTACTAAGGAGTGAGATCGAAAAATTCTTAACATACATATATGTTTATAAAAAAGAAACCACTAAACTTACAGCTTTAATTTTTTTTTTATTTGATTGAAATTATTATTACAATTTACAAAAAAAAATATTTTTATAGTTTTAATCACTAGTGATGAAATTTTGAACCTTTTTCGGAAACCCTTCCATTAACGTTTTTATAGTGCTTTCTGTCACTTTGCTCGAACATGTAGTCCATCTCCGTTTAAAATCTACCACACTTTTGGACACCTTTTTTGTACTCTTCAATTCTCTTTTAACAAGAGCCCAATATCTCTCCACTGGCCTTAGCTCCGGGCAGTTTGGAGGATTTGCCTCTCTTGGTACAAATACCACATTATTGTTCTTGTACCACTCAAGGGCTTGTTTGCCATAGTGACAGGATGCCAAGTCAGGCCAAAAATAAGTGGACACATTATGAAGTCTTATGAATGGAAGCAGCCTTTTTTGTAAACATTCCTTGATGTAAATTTCGGTATTTATAGAGCCCGTTGTAACAAATGAGTGGCTTCTTTTGCCGCAACTGCATATTGCTTGCCATACCAAGAACTTTCTGGGAAATTTTGTCTGCTTTTGGGTCCTAAACTTTTCTTCAACATTCCCTCGAGCATCAGCAACATAAAATTTTTGACCTGGAAGTTGCGAAAAATCTGCCAGAACATACGTTTCGTCATCCATTATGCAGCAAGAATATTTTTTTATAAAACTTGACTTCAATTTCCGTGCTCTGTTTTTGGCCTCTAAATTTTTAGTAGCGTTCCTGTCAGGAACTTTTTGAGCCTTGTATGTTTTTAAACCTGCATTAGCTTTAACTTTTCGTACCAAATAGTCCGAGCACTGAGCTAACCGGGCTGCTTTCCTACCGGATGTGTTGGGAGCTCTTTTGAAAATGCGTTCTATTTTTTTGGCTTTAGAAACATCATGTGGACCATTCCTTCTACCTGAACCAGGTTTTCTATCAACTGACAAGTTCTCCCGGTACTGTTTAATAACATTGGAAACAGTTTGACGGCAGACCTTTGTATGCTTGGCCAACTTTTTGTAAGACCAAGTTGGGTTTTGTTGAAAATATTTAATAATTTCAGTACGCACTTTTTTCTGGTCACTCATTTTAATCAGATTAACAAAAAAATTAATATAATTGACATTACACATAATAACTGACATGTTTTTCAAAGGTAACTTGATCAAAAAAAAATTCAAATAATACTTGGGTTAAAAAATGTAATGAAAAACGTGTGTTAAGAATTTTTCGATCTCACTCCTTATTCAATATATACAACTTTGCTTCAGCCACAAAAGAGATATTCCGTACGGTATACGAGATATAACCGTGGTAAAATATAGAAAAAGTGATAAAAATCAACCTTGAGGAAAAAAATTCGTATGGCCATTAAATTATTATGGCAGCCAACTTGACAAAAAAAATATATCAATGTAAAAAGGGTATATTAAATAACTTCATTGAAATAAAAATAAATATATTTTAAATGAGAAATAAAATGTGAAGTGTCTTCTTATTCAAAATTGCATTAAAACTTTTCTTGTGTCTAAAATTTTACGGATTTTATTAAGTTTTTTCCTTCTCCAGTAAATTAACAAAAAATCGAGTTACGCCTTTTTTATATTAAGCCATCGATATGTAGTAATTTTATTTATTAATTTAATTTTTAATAATGAAAAATTATGAAATTTATAAATGTAATGAAATCAAATTTAATGTTAATCGAATATATATATGCATATTGAATTTTTTTCTGAAAAAACAAGAATTTTGCATTTATCTCTATTAACAATAACAATACTTAAATTTTCTCTGTGAAATGTAAACACAAAAACCATACGATACAACTTAGCTTCACAAAGTGTATACAAAAACAAATTCTAACCAACCAGCCAAACTAGCCAGTCGTACTATTCAGTCGAGCTAGCAGTTTTTGTTACGCTGCGTAGTACGAAAAACAAAACTTGAAACTGACAATGCGTAAGCAGCACACACAGAAATGTTTTTGCTGCTGAAGTCGTGTAATCAGTTCGGTAGAATTGAAAACTGAAACATGGCGGCTGCTGATTCGTTTGGCTGCTGGAAAAAAACAAAATCGATTGCTGCTTGCTGTTGTAATGTGTGTGCACAGTCAACTGTTTTCAGTAAGCAAATTGTTGAAATTGAAGACTTAAACTTTTTTCAGTTCAGTCGTTACATGAGGCTATTTATTTTGGTGCTGAATATTAAACCCTGAATATTTGTGAGTGTACAAGTGTATTTTTTCTAGAGTAAACTAAGAGTCTTAGTAAAAGTTATGTTAAGTTATGTTTGTCTTAATTTTACTGTTTTTGTTATTGTCGTTGCTATTATAATAATTGTAGGCTCATAATTCGTGTTGGCATTTAAAAGTTGTCGTTTGATTTTCGTTTCATTTTCTGGGGGGAGTTTTGGAGTATTTTAGACTTTTCAGAGGCTTTGTTGTTAACAGAGATAATAAAATCTACGATTTTTATTCGGGAACTTCATAACTCATTTAAACAGGAGAGGAAGTGGGTTCCTAGATGTGTCTAGGCTCTGCAAAGGTCTGCTTCCTTTGAAATATTTACCGCAGAGCTGTCTTGGATCTTTGGAATATGTTTGTTAATGGGCGAAACTTCTAATAGAGGATTCGACGAGATAAACGATTCCAATACAATTGGTTTGTTTATTGTGTAACATGAACAATTATATTTGCTGGTGGAGTTGAGGGAATTTCTACAATTTTTACTTTAGACGGTATAGGGTTTTCTTCGCCAGCTTCATCATCATCGTTGTCTTCAGCTTCTACTTCTTGATCTTTCACCTCTTCTTTCTCGAGAGCCTCATCTACTTCAACAACTTTTTGATTCGAGATCGCCTGCATTGCTGTTTTCCGAGGATAATACCACTGTTTTATTTGCCGATTGTTGTTCACGGTTATTACATGACTTATCGCATTACAAGGGCCTTGGATGTCATTGAACGCAGTTTTTGCACTCGTGAAAAATGACTCCAAAACATTTTCCTGGTTTGGTGCTATGAAACTCCGATTTACGGACGGGAATAAGTTTTAAATACCAAGACCCGAAACATTCAACCCAACACCGTCGATACTTAACTCTACTTGTCTTCTTCATAGGAAGTCCATTCCTTAGATAACTGGCTCAGCTAAGTTAGGTAAATCCGATGCCAGCAAATGAGTTGGTTGTCCGTTGAAATTTACGCTTATCTGGTAAACGTTCACTTTCTCGATACAAGTTCCATTCGCTAATTGTACGGCTCTATGCCTTATACGCGGACGAATATGACTTTTCTGGAGATATAGTCGCAAGATTTCACCTAAGTAAGTTAATGTAGAGCCTGTAACTATTAAAGCTCTGATCGGTAAGTCATTTACGATTATGGAGAGGTAATAACGACCGTCACTTCTTGTCTCCTCTTTCGCTAGAGGAATAGACTCGGGAAAATACGTCGTCCTTTCCACATCTAGAGTAGACGAGTCGTTGGCCGTTTTTGCATTGTGTTCTATAATGCCCTTGTTTGCACCACCAACAGGTATTAAGGATCACTACCATCCTTCATTACCATCAGACCCCATCTTCTTATGGTGGAGATAACATCGCTATCACTTGGTGAACTTTGAAACGTATTACTGGGTACCTTAGATGGAACTGGTTCCTCATTAACGGGTTTCCTCTCTTACTCTAATGCTTTCTCCTCCAAAGTTTGCAGTAAATTTTCCGATGAAGCACGTTCTCGCTTCCTACGAATCAACTCTCCCAGTACACGTCTAAATTGATCTACTGTTGCTCCTTCCATTTGTCCTTTCTTAAGAGGTAAATCCACCTGACCTAGTCCGTTTGAAGGGTATAAGAATTTCCAAGACTGCTATGGTGGTTATTCTTTGGATCCACTAGATTCGGGTTTGGAGTAGGGTGCCTTTTGATGTAGTTTTTGTTTCCATCCGGGGTATGCTTAGTCTGTACAGTTTTTTCAAAGGTCTGCATCCTTTGAAATATTTACCACAGAGCTGCCTGGAATATGATAGTTAATGAGCGAAACTTCTAACTTCGGTGAGAAGCATTCAACAACAATAATCCATTAAACAATATGGGTTTAACAACTACATTAAAGATCCAATTGATACCTTTCGGTTCAATACCCCATTTAGTACCAATTGTCCTCTAGTAGAGTAGATGGCCTTGTTAATCCTCTTCTGAATATTTAAGTTCCAGGATAATATTTTATCTAGGATGATGCAAAGGTACTTTGCATTATCCCTGATTTCAAGATTGATTTCATACTTTTTGTACCTCTTTGTTGCGTATTCTCAGGGCTCACACAAAAACCACTCGAAACACTCCGCCTTATTAATGCTTTTCTGAATATTCAGGTTCCTGGATAATCTTTTATCTAGAATGATGCCGAGGTACTTTTTATTATCACTGATTTCAAGACTGATTCCATTTAGTATTGGTGGTCTAAAGTTATCAATTTTGTAAACTTTGTACCTCCATGTGAAGAGAAACAGTTCCTTCTTTTGGGAGTTCACACCATAGAGAACATAGAGCGGAAACTCGAAAAAAACTCAAACAAAAAAATTACTCAAAAAAGTTACACATACGAGTGTTGTTTTTGTTTTCACATATTTTTTTAACTAATACATTCTCACCACTTACGTTTTTGACAACTGAGTTAGGTCTTTGACAGGAGAGTTTCCGCTCTATGTGTTTTCTCTATGGTTCACACTAAGTCCACTCCATCAGTTGCTATTTTTAAAAAATTTCAGTTTTAACATTTCTTAAATTAAAAACTAAACACACATTTTCCCTAGACTCAGTAGAGTAAGCTTAATAACAAAATTTAAAGTATGTATTTTCATTAAGGTGAAAAATTATCATCCATAATTTGTTTTCTCATACTTCTAGCTACTCGTTTAGTCAGGTCTAGTCATTGGGGTATAAAAATAACAATTTAAATATAAAACTGAACTCCATATGTCCTTGGCTTAAGCAAATTTGTTGCCTCTAACTAATTTTAATTTAAGAAATTCTAAAATGTGTTCCTTGCTGCTCATAATATTTTATTGGCGAATATATTTTGTTGTGCCTTTTTGGAGAGTTGGTTGTTTGGAACATTAGACTATCACTTCCTATGGGCTGTCATCATAAATCTAAGTCTTTTTGGGTGATGTTTAATTTTCTCCTAGTAACATACATATATGTGGGTTTCACCTTATTTAAGTCTTAAGTTTATGGTTTAATATTACTATCAAACCCACCATAGATATAACAAGAACTCCTTGTAAATTTTGTTTTACCAGGCAGTCAGTTGTGAGAATACCAAGAAGAAAAAAAAAGAGCAAAGATGGATCGTTATCGTTTAAAGATAAGTATTTTAAAATGTTTTAACATTTCTTGAAGTCGTTGTTAAATTATGTAGGCAAAATGTGTGTGTGTGAGTGTCTGTATAAAAGGTTTCTTTATCATAAATAAATGTTGTAATTTGATTATGGCTTTTGGTTGTTAGGCAAGTAGTAACCCCTGAATTGTAGACTGCTGTATGGCTTTTCCATATGGTTGTCTGTTGGCTGTGTTATTTAGTGTTTAGTCTCGAAGAAGTTGGTATTTTTGCTTCTATGAAGAAAGACCTGAATGGAGGTGATAAAATATTTGGTTTTTTTTCAAACATTCTTCTTTGAGTAAAAAATGGGCAAAAGCCTAGAAAATTATATAATTTTTAAGGCAGCATTAGAGGCAACTTGTAAGAAAATTAGGCAAAATAAATGTTTAGTGGTTCATAGAAATATTTAAAAAGGTCTTGTTCAAATTTAAGAGACATTTATATTGGAATTATTAAAGGCAGTTTTAAAGCAGGAGTGATATTTATTAATTTCAAACAAAATATTAGTTTTGCTTAATAAAAATATTTCGAAAAGTTAGTTAAAACAGCTAAATAAAATTAGATATGTTACCCTAAGTTTTTACTAAAATTTATTATAAGAGCTCATCGTGTGAAACAAATAATTTAATGTTTTTCTTAAGAATTAATTAAAATTCTTAATTAAATACTCCAAGGAAAACGTAAATAAAATGATTTTATCAACCATGTATTTAAACTGTCAGTTTATGGATTTTCATACAATTGCATAAATACAAATGACATACATACGTATGTACGAAAAAAATCTATTTAGAAGCATTTGAAATCCCTAAGCGCCAAAACTGTATAGAATTCTATATGCATTTGTATGGTTATGTAGTAACCCAGCAGTTAAGCAAGTAGTCAATGTATCCTTTACAGACAGTAATTGTCACTAATGTTTGATCACTTGACTGACTCCAATTTATGTATTTTGGGTAATTAAATAAATAAAATAAATTAAAGAAAATAAATTTAATGTGTCTCTTTGTAGTGTAGCTACAAGTCAATTGATTACTTTATACATCCCAGGTAATTTAGCGTGAAGACAATTGTCACTTAATTGTCTCTAAGTAATCTAGAGTGTGCCTGCCGAAATAAGGCGTAGAAGAATGCATGATCCAATAGTCATCGGAGGAGACTTCAATGTCTGGGCACAGGGTTGGGGTAGTCGGAGAACAAACACAATATGAAGTCCAGGATGCCTTTTCAAGGCCAGATGTTGTCATCGCAAACAGAGGGGAATGTAACTTTCCACACTCCGATTTCGAGAGACTAATAGACAATTTGGTGAGGGGGGCGGTTCATCGGAGGAAACTTCAATGCCGGAACAGTGGAGAACAAACATAAGAAGAAGAGCTGGATCAAGGCTGGATGTTGTTCAGTTCTAGTTCAGTTCTAGTTCAGTTCTAGTTCAGTTCTAGTTCAGTTCTAGTTCAGTTCTAGTTCAGTTCTAGTTCAGTTCTAGTTCAGTTCTAGTTCAGTTCTAGTTCAGTTCTAGTTCAGTTCTAGTTCAGTTCTAGTTCAGTTCTAGTTCAGTTCTAGTTCTAGTTCAGTTCTAGTTCTAGTTCAGTTCTAGTTCTAGTTCAGTTCTAGTTCAGTTCTAGTTCAGTTCTAGTTCAGTTCTAGTTCAGTTCTAGTTCAGTTCTAGTTCTAGTTCAGTTCTAGTTCAGTTCTAGTTCAGTTCTAGTTCAGTTCTAGTTCAGTTCTAGTTCAGTTCTAGTTCAGTTCTAGTTCTAGTTCAGTTCTAGTTCTAGTTCAGTTCTAGTTCTAGTTCAGTTCTAGTTCAGTTCTAGTTCAGTTCTAGTTCAGTTCTAGTTCAGTTCTAGTTCAGTTCTAGTTCAGTTCTAGTTCAGTTCTAGTTCAGTTCTAGTTCAGTTCTAGTTCAGTTCTAGTTCAGTTCTAGTTCAGTTCTAGTTCAGTTCTAGTTCAGTTCTAGTTCAGTTCTAGTTCAGTTCTAGTTCAGTTCTAGTTCAGTTCTAGTTCAGTTCTAGTTCAGTTCTAGTTCAGTTCTAGTTCAGTTCTAGTTCAGTTCTAGTTCAGTTCTAGTTCAGTTCTAGTTCAGTTCTAGTACAGTTCTAGTTCAGTTCTAGTTCAGTTCTAGTTCAGTTCTAGTTCAGTTCTAGTACAGTTCTAGTTCAGTTCTAGTTCAGTTCTAGTTCAGTTCTAGTTCAGTTCTAGTTCAGTTCTAGTTCAGTTCTAGTTCAGTTCTAGTTCAGTTCTAGTTCAGTTCTAGTTCAGTTCTAGTTCAGTTCTAGTTCAGTTCTAGTTCAGTTCTAGTTCAGTTCTAGTTCAGTTCTAGTTCAGTTCTAGTACAGTTCTAGTTCAGTTCTAGTTCAGTTCTAGTTCAGTTCTAGTTCAGTTCTAGTACAGTTCTAGTTCAGTTCTAGTTCAGTTCTAGTTCAGTTCTAGTTCAGTTCTAGTTCAGTTCTAGTTCAGTTCTAGTTCAGTTCTAGTTCAGTTCTAGTTCAGTTCTAGTTCAGTTCTAGTTCAGTTCTAGTTCAGTTCTAGTTCAGTTCTAGTTCAGTTCTAGTTCAGTTCTAGTTCAGTTCTAGTTCAGTTCTAGTTCAGTTCTAGTTCAGTTCTAGTTCAGTTCTAGTTCAGTTCTAGTTCAGTTCTAGTTCAGTTCTAGTTCAGTTCTAGTTCAGTTCTAGTTCAGTTCTAGTTCAGTTCTAGTTCAGTTCTAGTTCAGTTCTAGTTCAGTTCTAGTTCAGTTCTAGTTCAGTTCTAGTTCAGTTCTAGTTCAGTTCTAGTTCAGTTCTAGTTCAGTTCTAGTTCAGTTCTAGTTCAGTTCTAGTTCAGTTCTAGTTCAGTTCTAGTTCAGTTCTAGTTCAGTTCTAGTTCAGTTCTAGTTCAGTTCTAGTTCAGTTCTAGTTCAGTTCTAGTTCAGTTCTAGTTCAGTTCTAGTTCAGTTCTAGTTCAGTTCTAGTTCAGTTCTAGTTCAGTTCTAGTTCAGTTCTAGTTCAGTTCTAGTTCAGTTCTAGTTCAGTTCTAGTTCAGTTCTAGTTCAGTTCTAGTTCAGTTCTAGTTCAGTTCTAGTTCAGTTCTAGTTCAGTTCTAGTTCAGTTCTAGTTCAGTTCTAGTTCAGTTCTAGTTCAGTTCTAGTTCAGTTCTAGTTCAGTTCTAGTTCAGTTCTAGTTCAGTTCTAGTTCAGTTCTAGTTCAGTTCTAGTTCAGTTCTAGTTCAGTTCTAGTTCAGTTCTAGTTCAGTTCTAGTTCAGTTCTAGTTCAGTTCTAGTTCAGTTCTAGTTCAGTTCTAGTTCAGTTCTAGTTCAGTTCTAGTTCAGTTCTAGTTCAGTTCTAGTTCAGTTCTAGTTCAGTTCTAGTTCAGTTCTAGTTCAGTTCTAGTTCAGTTCTAGTTCAGTTCTAGTTCAGTTCTAGTTCAGTTCTAGTTCAGTTCTAGTTCAGTTCTAGTTCAGTTCTAGTTCAGTTCTAGTTCAGTTCTAGTTCAGTTCTAGTTCAGTTCTAGTTCAGTTCTAGTTCAGTTCTAGTTCAGTTCTAGTTCAGTTCTAGTTCAGTTCTAGTTCAGTTCTAGTTCAGTTCTAGTTCAGTTCTAGTTCAGTTCTAGTTCAGTTCTAGTTCAGTTCTAGTTCAGTTCTAGTTCAGTTCTAGTTCAGTTCTAGTTCAGTTCTAGTTCAGTTCTAGTTCAGTTCTAGTTCAGTTCTAGTTCAGTTCTAGTTCAGTTCTAGTTCAATTCTAGTTCAGTTCTAGTTTAGTTCTAGTTCAGTTCTAGTTCAGTTCTAGTTCAGTTCTAGTTCAGTTCTAGTTCAGTTCTAGTTCAGTTCTAGTTCAGTTCTAGTTCAGTTCTAGTTCAGTTCTAGTTCAGTTCTAGTTCAGTTCTAGTTCAGTTCTAGTTCAGTTCTAGTTCAGTTCTAGTTCAGTTCTAGTTCAGTTCTAGTTCAGTTCTAGTTCAGTTCTAGTTCAGTTCTAGTTCAGTTCTAGTTCAGTTCTAGTTCAGTTCTAGTTCAGTTCTAGTTCAGTTCTAGTTCAGTTCTAGTTCAGTTCTAGTTCAGTTCTAGTTCAGTTCTAGTTCAGTTCTAGTTCAGTTCTAGTTCAGTTCTAGTTCAGTTCTAGTTCAGTTCTAGTTCAGTTCTAGTTCAGTTCTAGTTCAGTTCTAGTTCAGTTCTAGTTCAGTTCTAGTTCAGTTCTAGTTCAGTTCTAGTTCAGTTCTAGTTCAGTTCTAGTTCAGTTCTAGTTCAGTTCTAGTTCAGTTCTAGTTCAGTTCTAGTTCAGTTCTAGTTCAGTTCTAGTTCAGTTCTAGTTCAGTTCTAGTTCAGTTCTAGTTCAGTTCTAGTTCAGTTCTAGTTCAGTTCTAGTTCAGTTCTAGTTCAGTTCTAGTTCAGTTCTAGTTCAGTTCTAGTTCAGTTCTAGTTCAGTTCTAGTTCAGTTCTAGTTCAGTTCTAGTTCAGTTCTAGTTCAGTTCTAGTTCAGTTCTAGTTCAGTTCTAGTTCAGTTCTAGTTCAGTTCTAGTTCAGTTCTAGTTCAGTTCTAGTTCAGTTCTAGTTCAGTTCTAGTTCAGTTCTAGTTCAGTTCTAGTTCAGTTCTAGTTCAGTTCTAGTTCAGTTCTAGTTCAGTTCTAGTTCAGTTCTAGTTCAGTTCTAGTTCAGTTCTAGTTCAGTTCTAGTTCAGTTCTAGTTCAGTTCTAGTTCAGTTCTAGTTCAGTTCTAGTTCAGTTCTAGTTCAGTTCTAGTTCAGTTCTAGTTCAGTTCTAGTTCAGTTCTAGTTCAGTTCTAGTTCAGTTCTAGTTCAGTTCTAGTTCAGTTCTAGTTCAGTTCTAGTTCAGTTCTAGTTCAGTTCTAGTTCAGTTCTAGTTCAGTTCTAGTTCAGTTCTAGTTCAGTTCTAGTTCAGTTCTAGTTCAGTTCTAGTTCAGTTCTAGTTCAGTTCTAGTTCAGTTCTAGTTCAGTTCTAGTTCAGTTCTAGTTCAGTTCTAGTTCAGTTCTAGTTCAGTTCTAGTTCAGTTCTAGTTCAGTTCTAGTTCAGTTCTAGTTCAGTTCTAGTTCAGTTCTAGTTCAGTTCTAGTTCAGTTCTAGTTCAGTTCTAGTTCAGTTCTAGTTCAGTTCTAGTTCAGTTCTAGTTCAGTTCTAGTTCAGTTCTAGTTCAGTTCTAGTTCAGTTCTAGTTCAGTTCTAGTTCAGTTCTAGTTCAGTTCTAGTTCTAGTTCAGTTCTAGTTCAGTTCTAGTTCAGTTCTAGTTCAGTTCTAGTTCAGTTCTAGTTCAGTTCTAGTTCAGTTCTAGTTCAGTTCTAGTTCAGTTCTAGTTCAGTTCTAGTTCAGTTCTAGTTCAGTTCTAGTTCAGTTCTAGTTCAGTTCTAGTTCAGTTCTAGTTCAGTTCTAGTTCAGTTCTAGTTCAGTTCTAGTTCAGTTCTAGTTCAGTTCTAGTTCAGTTCTAGTTCAGTTCTAGTTCAGTTCTAGTTCAGTTCTAGTTCAGTTCTAGTTCAGTTCTAGTTCAGTTCTAGTTCAGTTCTAGTTCAGTTCTAGTTCAGTTCTAGTTCAGTTCTAGTTCAGTTCTAGTTCAGTTCTAGTTCAGTTCTAGTTCAGTTCTAGTTCAGTTCTAGTTCAGTTCTAGTTCAGTTCTAGTTCAGTTCTAGTTCAGTTCTAGTTCAGTTCTAGTTCAGTTCTAGTTCAGTTCTAGTTCAGTTCTAGTTCAGTTCTAGTTCAGTTCTAGTTCAGTTCTAGTTCAGTTCTAGTTCAGTTCTAGTTCAGTTCTAGTTCAGTTCTAGTTCAGTTCTAGTTCAGTTCTAGTTCAGTTCTAGTTCAGTTCTAGTTCAGTTCTAGTTCAGTTCTAGTTCAGTTCTAGTTCAGTTCTAGTTCAGTTCTAGTTCAGTTCTAGTTCAGTTCTAGTTCAGTTCTAGTTCAGTTCTAGTTCAGTTCTAGTTCAGTTCTAGTTCAGTTCTAGTTCAGTTCTAGTTCAGTTCTAGTTCAGTTCTAGTTCAGTCAAGAAGGCAAAAAGCGGCGAAGGCAAGGAAAGAAGGTACTGCGCTGTCATAACACTTGATATTAAAAATGCTTTTAACACTGATGGAAGAATATAGTTGATAAATATTAATGCTCCAGAGTAGAAAGTAGCTACTTTACACACCAGAAGTAATCTATTGTAAAGTTATCGGAGGAATGTTTGTTTACGAGCAATCGGTAATTGCACTGTCCATGAGATGTTTTTTTAACTGACTATTTGAGATCAACTTGCAACCATAAATGTTAAAAAAACTAGTTATGCAGCTGATCAAGTAACCAGTTAGGTAACTAGTAGGGAAACAAAATCTATGTTACCCATATGTCTCATTGTAATCCAAAAGGTTGAATTGACCCTTGCTTAGGATATACACGTATTAAAATAACTAGTCACGAAGCTAGTTGTCACTCTAAATGAGAGGTAAATCAATAGTTCGGGATAGTCTCCTAGAACTGTTGGGATATAAGTATTTATAATTACATATTGTATTTGTTTAGTTAGAACACGACTGTCATTTCAACGTTTTCTATTTATATTTGTTTTACCTACCCTCCTTCCCAACTCCATCGCCGCCACAATAGTCTCTATAGACAAATGCAATTAAAAATTGCATTATTCTACAAGTTGGTTTTGTAAAGGAAGTGAGAATGAGAATATGAGAAAACAAACTGAAAAAAAGAGAAAATTATTTTTCTAATTACAGTTATTATTATCATCATTATTATTATCTTTCTTTATATGACTTTGTCAAAAAATGAAAATCTGAGTACATTTTTATTTTATTTCTTACTGTTTGTGTTTTGTCTGAAAAGGTTCAAGGAATAGTTTAATGGTGTTTAAATGTTGGCTATTGGTTGTATTTTAGTAGTTTAAGATGCTTAAAAATGACTTCAGTTATAAATTTATTATGGTTAAAAATATTTTCTACAGAAAATTTGATTATTCGCAGGATTTTCAACAGAAAATGTTCGTTCGCATTTAGAGAAACAGGCAGTTGATTATTTCAATATCTTCTATAGAAAACTTGATTTTTTAAAGAGAAATTTATTTTCTACTAGCTCATCATTAAAATTTCCATGATTTTCCATTGAAAAATTGTTTTTCATTGAATACTCGATTTTTGAAATTTTTTAAAACTTGATTATCGGCTAAAGTTTCTATAGGATACTTGAACAAATTCGAGATTTTCTATAGTTAACTTCAGCAACCATAAAATTTGTATAAGAATACTTTTACAAACGAATTACTTTCTATATTAATCTTGGATCGATTGATGTGGATCTTGGATTGTAGTAGAATTTTTTAAATAAAGATTCACGATTGATGAAATCCATGATTTATACAAAAACATATTCACAATTTAAGTAAAATTTTTATTAAAAAAGATACACGATTGATATAGATTCTTAGTCGGAGTAACATTTCTACTTAAAAGATTTACGATTGCTGTAGATTCTGGATTAAAATAAAATTTACACTTATACAAATGCACGATTGCTGTAGATTCTGGATAAAAGTAAAATTTTTATTTGAAAAGATCCATGGTCAGTAGACCGTACCACCTTACTCGCCATACCCCCTAATATGAAGTATTTCAGCAAGGTAGTTACGAAACATTTTTTTATTTTTTTTGCCGAATGTTCTGTAAATGGAAAAGATATAATGAAAAATGTAAAATAAAAAGGCATCCCCTACTTTCGGCAAAAGAATAAAAAAAAAATTTGTTGGAAACTGCCTTGCAGAAATACATCATATTAGAGGGTGTAGGGGGAACTTTTTTTTGAGGTACGGTCTAATGGTCAGTGTACAGAGAAAACAGATTCGTTGTGATGACCAAATTTGTGGCCAATAGACAGATTATATTGGTCTGGCAAAAGAATGTAAATTGAGAAAGAGGAATTATAAAACCGTTACAGACGTCCGAATTTCTGTTTGACCAATGACATGGATTGCTGTTGTTTGTGTCTTATTCCCATAGACCAGCAACTTAAGAACCCCACGAGCTCGGTTACCATTTCACGTCTCCTCCACGTGAGATGACCATGCCCTTAAATTGCTCCTTCTGAGTGCCCAATGAGCTGTGTGACATGTAGCGCCATCCTATTGAAACCGCCTGTCGTTGGTGTCCATATCATCCAAAGGAGTTGGTATTTATCGACCTATAGAGCTCGTCGTTGACGGTGATGGCCTGGCCAACGTTTCTCTGAAACAAATATGGACCGATGACATTGGATTGGTATCGTCCCAAATTCGACAATTTTATTTGTTGACGTACGAATTTATCCAGAAATGGGACTCATCGTAAAATAAGCGAAGCGCGCGGAACGTTGCACGAACAGAAAACCCATTTTGATGAAACAATTTTGTCAGACCATGGTGATCTGGCAGAACAGACTGAATAAATGACAGCCAATTCGACAGATGTAGATTGAACAAATTGACCGCTATCAACTGTCAAAGTTCGGAAGATCCTATTGGAAGACCCTTCAGAGAACTCAAACATCCTGCCAAGATTTCCTATTTGAAAAGTGCCATTAGAAGCAAAAATAACTGAGCTGGTAATAGGCAGTAACCAGATATAAAAAATCCAAGAAAATGTTGAAAATAGTTTTTTATTTATTAAAAAAACAAAATTTTTATACTCTTTACAATGAGTGGCAAGGGTATATATAAGTTTCTCATTCCGTTTGTAATTTCTACATTTTTTATTTGGGACCCCACAAAGTATATATGTTCATGATCGTTATAGATATTGAAGCCGATATAGCCATGTCCTCTGTATGTTGAAATCAACTGTCTGTCTGTATGTCTGTCTGTATGTTGAAATCAACTGTCTGTCTGTATGTTGAAATCAACTTTCTGTAGGCCTCAAATAACTTACATACATGATTCATACATCAATATATCGGTAAGTCTTCCGTCTCGGTTGCTATTTAAAATCGTAAAAATCGGCCCACAAATAGCTGAGATAAAAAAAAACGTGACAACCTCCATATATATCAGAATTACTAAGTCATTAATATAGACAATATGGATATCTAATGATAGATATTTTAAAGTCCATTGCAACGATATATATAAGACTATAGTAATTGGAAAAAATATTTTTTAATCTTTTTTTTAGATCAAAAAAATTTGTTTGTCATAAATTCTTTTTCCAAAAAAAAATTTGGAAAAATCATTTTTAAAAAAAATTATAAAACAATTTCGAAAATAAAATTTAAAAAAAAAATTAAATTTAGTTTACCTAAAACTATTTAAAAAAAATTGAATTCTAAGTATAATTTGGTGAATGGTAAATAAGATTCGGCACAGTTGAATATAGCTCTCTTACTTGCTTTTTAATATAACGCTACATTATTTCCCTAAAGCAAATTAAAATTTGTCAATCAACTACAATTACATCTCTTTCAGATACTTTATTGATAAAAATACATTTTAATGTTTGAACTTAAACTCCAGTAATATTATGTATTAAGATTTAAGTATCAGCTGTTTAAATTAAGTTTTCTGCCACACATTGAAAATTATCAGCAAGAAGATGCACCAAAAAAAAAACATCTTCTAACACATTTTTCAATTCTAATCAAAATCTGTTACTTTTGAACTCGAACGTATGCTGTCGTTTGTACACAAACATAATCAACATACATATTTAAAATACATGCAGTAATTTTAGCTCAATACCTTGAAAAGAAATGAATTTTTCTTTAATCACCCACCTTAGCTGTGGAAAAGGCGGTAAAGTCACAGCAAAGGTGTTTTGCTTAAATTTTGCACTTCACTTCAAAATCTCAAGGAGGTTGGGGATTCGTGATACAAGTCATTGCTAAACGTTGTTGTCATAATATTCATGTACTTTGATCGGAGGAAAAGGGCGGTTTGAAAAGATAATAGTTTGAATTACAATGGAATATTTCTACTGATTTCAATATTGATAGTTAAAGATGATACTATAATTTGAGGATAAATGTACGCGTTTGTCAAATAATTCAATTAAACATTTAACAAGTGAATTTCATTATTGCTGGTAAAATTTTAATGTGAATATTTTGTTATAACAAAACACTTCCTTCTGATTTTCCCTTTGTGTATTTGATTTCGCAAAAAAAACAAAGGTTGCACATTTTGTGCGATTTGCATATGCATACTTGCTTGTATTTTTGTTTGCTATAGAGGGAAGATAAAATATTTATGTTTTTTCTTACTTGATTCTCTTTTTTTTTTGTTCTTGGAATTTTAAATTCAAGTGGGAATATGTAAATTTGTGCAGTTCCATGAGGGGAATGTATACACTGAGCTGAGCTGCAAACACACACACGAAAAGCTCCCTAAACAATTGTGATGTAATTATATGCGACAGTTAGAATGCGTGTTAGAAAGTGTGTTTGTGTGCATGTGAGCGAGCGATAAAATATGTTACCGTTTAATTTTGTTACGCAGCAGATAAATGACAATATAAAGTGTTGCAATTTAAAGTGAAACATTAAATTAGTTTTTATTAAACATTTCAAATTAAATTTAATTAAATGTTCGAGAATAAATAAGGGGTGCATTACAAGATACTAAGCGTATGATTGATGTTGATTAAAAAACAGTAAATTAAATATTACTCATACGTATGGTTTTAATTTTATCATATAAACAAAGTTACTTCATGCAATATTCTGATTTGAATGGCATTTTTTATTATTTAAGATTCCCGATTCAGGTAGATCCACGACTGAAGTAAAATTTGTACTAAAGAAGATCCACAATTGAAGTAGATCCTTGATGTAAACTTTGTAGTAAATAATATCAATGATTGATATAGATCCTGAATTGAGGTAAAGTTTGTACTAAAACGATTTATGATTGGTGTACGTCTTGGATTGAAGTAAAATTTGTACTAAATAAGATTTATGATTGATCTACATCCTGGATTGAAGTGAAATTTGTAATAAAATAGATTCAGGAGTAATGTAGATCCTGGATTGATGTAGAATTTATACTAAAATAGATTCATGATTACTGTGGATCCCCGATTGAAGAAAAATTGTACTAAAATATATTAATGATTACTTTAGATCCGGGATTGAAGTAAAATTTGTATTAAAACAGATCCACGCTTGATGTAGATCTTGGCTTGATGTAAAATTTGTACTAAAAAAGATCTGCGAATCCACTATTATGAATTGAATTAAATTTTGTACGAAACCAGTAATATTCGGTTGTGACGAATCTTATGCCCTTCATCAAAATATACTTTAAGACAATAATTGATATTTTAAGATGAAATATTTTTTTTATAAACAAAATTTTAGTAGAAAAAAAATGATCGTTAAAATTTTTTTTTTTGGTAAAAAAAAATTCGATTTAAAAATATTTTTCGATATTTTGACTCATTGCTGTGGCGTTATACGTCGATGGAAAGATCTTTGAAATATCTGTAGTTAGATATCCATATTTTCTATATTTCTCAGCCATTTATGAACCGATTTTCTCGATTTTAAATACCAACCGAACCGGAACTATAGCAGATATATTGATGTATGAATCATGTATGTAATTTATTTGAGAGTTTCGAAAAATTGATTTCAGCAAACAGATGGACAGGAGAACAAGGCTTTATCGACACCGCTATCTGTAATGATCCATAATATTTATACTTTATGGGATCGTAAATGAAATATGTAGAAATTACAGACTAATGGTGAAGGATATAAAAATATCCACGATTGATATAATTCTTGGATTGAAGTAAAATTTGTACATAAAAAGATCCAGGATTGATGTATGTATATTCTTGAAGTGAAGCGTTTCCCAGAAAGAGCGTTCAATATCGAACCAAACAAATAGTAATCGGACGGAGCTAGGTCTGGACTTTAAGGCCACTTCTTTTTAAATAGTTTTAAACAGGTATGCCCGAATATGGTCTAGCGTTGTCATGATGAATATTACGGTTTCATATCTGGCAGCATATTCTGCGAGTTTTTAGGACAAGGCTCACTTCAAATACACATCGAAAGTAATGATTCGGTGCAAAACTGATTTTCTTTTACAGCGTTAAAGTTGCATTTCAGACATACCAAATTGTCTTTCAAGGTATCTTAGCTTTAATTTGTATAGTACCCAATTTCCCTGCTGGCTGATGAATCCAGTTGCTTGTAAACGTTTTTAGATCAATGATTTTGCAAGCTCTTATTAAGTTTGACAACAATCTGCATAGAGTAACGCCTCCAATTCTTGGTCTTCAAACTTGTTTGGCTGCCCTGGGCGAAATTTGACTTCCGTGTCAAAATCACCACTTCTGAACAGCACAAACAATCTTTTGCACATTGAAACCGATGGAACACATTCACCATAAGCTTCGGTGAGTAAAAACGTAACAATATTTTAAAAGATTTTTGGAAAAAAGAATAATAATTATGTTTGATTTCATATTTATTTGTATATTAAATCTAAAGAAAACTTTAATATCAAATCTATATATATACAACAAGTAAGGAAGTACGGTCGGTCAAGCCCGACCATATAATATCCTACACTAAGTAAAAGAGCAAAAACATTTTTCATTTAAAATTTCAATAATTTATATTTTTGAGTGACTTTCGGAAGGGGGCCTTATATGGGGGCTATGACCAATTATGGACCGATCACCATGAAATTAGGTAGTGTGATTTATGTCTATATTAAAGTTATTTATGTTAAATTTTGTGTGTATACCAAAATTTTTAAGCGATTTATGCACGTTATACTGATTTTCGGAAGCGGGTCTATATGGGAGCTACGACTAATTATGGACCGATCATAACAAAATTTGGTGACATGAATTTTGTGTATATAAAACTTATTTGGAGCGGAATTTGTGAAGATACATATATAAATTAAATATTTATGACCGATAAAGTCCAATTTCGGGAGGACATTTGTATGGGGGCTAGGTGATATAATGGACCGATTCCAGTCAGTTTCAATAGGCTTGGTCCTTGGGCCGAAAAAGTAATATGTACCAAATTTGATCGAAATATCTTCAAAATTGCGACCTGTACTCTGCGCACAAGGTTTACATGGACAGCCAGCCAGCCAGCCAGCCAACCAGACGGACGGACGGACATCGTTTAATCGACTCAGAAAGTGATTCTAAGGCGATCGGTATACTTTAAGGTGGGTGTTAGACTAATATTTTTGGGCGTTACAAACATCTGCACAAACGCATAATACCCTCCCCACTATGGTGGTTTAGGGTATAAAAATGAAATGGTCCATGTATATAATGACATCACTTGAGAACGGCTGGAGTGATTTGGCTGATTTTTTATTTATTCGATTAGAAATTTTCAGGAGATGGTTTGTAAAGAAAAAAAATTAAAAAATTCCGTGTAAAACTCCGATCTTTTTTTTAGTCCAGTCAACTGTAATAAAAAAGCTCCCTAAAGTATGCAGTACAAATTTAGATATTTTATTTGCAAATAAATAAAAACAGGCAGGTGTATGTGGGTTGGAGAAACTTGAAGAACTAACATTAGTAAATGCTACCGGGCGAAGCCTGGGCGGTCAACTAGTATAAAATAAAAGTGAAATATTTGAATCATAATTAAAATTTATTCTTGGATGATATTTTGATTTGCTTAATTTTTGGCGAATTTATTTGAATTTAGAAAGGGTTTTAGAATGAATTATAAATTACTTTTGTTTAATAAATAGCGAAAATTACATTCACTTTGATCTAGTGAATTCAAAATTTATTTATAATTTGCTAAGTAGTTTTAATATTACACTTACGTATACTTAACATTAATTCATTTAAATAAATCATATACGCCACATAGTGAGATCTATGGAAAAAAGTTATAAACAGGGTAAATTTAAATATGCACACAACAATTTAAAATAAGCAAGCAAAAAAGCTAAAAAAACATATGCAGAAAAAGAATGGATATTCATAGGAAAAACCAAAAATAAAAGTTTAAATTAATTTTTATTGTATGAAAAGTCACCATTGCATTTCTCTGTGAGAAAAATTAGCTGAAATGTGCCCTTCAGGACTAGGATGCCGCTTAGTAGTTGCATTTAATTCATAGAAATTGGGTCTAATCACTTAATATTAATGAAAAGCCATTTATTTTTATATAGTCCTGAGCCAAGTCTACTGCTTTTTAATTTTTTTTATTGTATATAAAATAATTCCTAAATCACTGAATCATAAAAACTTTAAATATTTGTTTTATTTAATTAATTTTTCCATGAAATCAAAATTCAATTTAATTTTTCTAAAGTCTTTAAAGACTTAAAGGAACAAAAATTTACATAAACTTAATCACCTGGTCTTCTGTTAAATTTCATTTCCTGCTACAAAAAATAAGAAAATCTACATCTACATTTTGAAGCCACATCCTCCGCATCTTAAGCAAAAAAAATAAAAGAAAACCAGAAAATCCTATTTCTTCTTGTACAACTATTTTGAATACATTTTGAACATGGTCACGTATATTTAACGTCATTCAAATACACTTAATCTTACAATCACACACGAACGCATTTAAACACTTGCATATATACAAACATACACAGAAACACAGACGGACGGACAGACAATCACTACAAAGAAAAATAACGGTCTTTAAGTTTAAAAGTTGTTCTCAAGTGTTTTTTGTTTATTTATTTACACACGCACCACTCACAGACACAGTTCCACATAAAAGGCAACAAACATTTACTAAAGCAGAGAACAGGAAGAGAAAAAAATACCACAAGATGAAATAAATATTTACTCGTAAAACACTTTTAAATGTCAAGGTAATTTTTAAAGTGTTTCCGAAAATTTAAAACCAGTGTCACAGAAACTGTTTTTAAATCTTAAAATAATAAAAAGCGGCTTTTGAACTTTCTGAAAGAAAGTTTATAAATGTTTATTTATTTTAATATTTTAAACAAGTTTTATTTATATTCAACCTAAATAAATATTTTACACAAACTTATTTAGAGGAAGAGCAGTGTCAGCAGATTAGGGAGTGAGTTAATGTTCAATATGACGCCACTTTATAATATTCTTGAATGCTATATTTTTTTGTTTATTATTTGAAGGGTAATCACCCCTACCTACTTTGCTTGCCAACTATTCAAATGTGTTTTTTATAAAAGTTTGTCTATTTATATTTCAGACATAATATTTCTTTACTTACACACTCCTCTACTCATATTTGTATTGGAGTTCATATGTTTAAACTCATATTCGTTTCCTTGTTTTAGTTACATTTTGAAAACGTGCTGCTGAATCAAATGTGATGCTCAAGCGTGTGAAAATACCAAAAAGACGTGTTACAACCATCAAATGTTTATTATGAAATGATGTTTAAAGTATCAGGAATATGATATGATACATACAACTGCTTGCTATATTTCTATGTATTTTATTATATTTCTTAAAAAAGGATTGTGTATTTTAAAGGAATATATCCACAAGAAAACATTATAACATTTGTCGTTTGTTTGTAAGTAATTGAAGATTTTATATGGTAAATTTGTTTTATTTAAGATTTTATGAGAATTTGACTTAAAGAGGAAATTAAATTGTATTTGTATTTGAATGCAACTATAACTATACTGCTGGTTTAAAGTTGCATCATGTTTTTAGAATGAATTGTAATGTACTATTGTTTAAGAAGTAGTGAAAAATACATTCACTTCGAATTACTTCCAAATTTTTTTTTCTGAGTAGTTTTAATATTACACCTACGTATACTTAACATTAATTCAATTAAATAATACGTATACGCCACATATTGCTAGCTATAGAAGAAGTGGTTACAAACTGTTGCAAGTTTATATATGCACACAAATTTAAAATAAAAAACAAAATGCTAAAAAAATCGGAAAAATATCCACACAAATATTATTCTATGGATATCGGAGAATCATATGTATAGGAAAAAAATGAAAAATAAAAGTGTAATTTAATTTTATTTGGTCTGTTCAATAACAAAAAACTATTACGAATTATCACAAATTGTTTATAAATTTTTCAGTTTTTCAATACAAATTTAAAATTTTTGTGTGAATATTTGTAATAATTCGTAATAGGTTTTTGTTATTGAACAGACCAATTGTAATAAATTTTTTTACAAAGAACAGTAAAGTGTTTTTCCACATTCTAAACTAAAATTATATTCATTTGCTATAAAAATAAAATGTTTTAAAAAAAAACTTTATAAAATGAAATTTTATGACAAAAATTATTTTTTTATTTGTATTTTTTATTTGGTCCTTATTTCCATAAGGACCCAAAACTATATATTGTGGGATCTACAACCAATACTCAACCAATCAAATGTCTGGTTGTGACTAAAAAACTCAAAAGCAATGTTTTCATTAAATAAAATGTAGTCGATGTGTGAAATATGCATAGTAGGGTATTCATTCGACTAATGATCGTTCGATTGATCGAATAATTTCTTACGAATAATTATTCGAACAATTTAAAAATGGCCATTTTCGAATAACGAATAATTCGAACAATTTTATGTAGAATAATCGAATAAAACGAATAAATGTTCATATATATTTAAATTTATTAAATTGCTTAAAATTTTTCATAATTTCAAATTTAAATAAGTAATAATGACTCACAAAAATTGTACTGTTTCTGAAATTCGACAAATAACTAAAGACAAAGGGACCTTCGATCACTGTAAATGAGTGTTCCTTCTATAAATATTACTGCAAGAAGTTACAATTCTAAAAAAAAATCTTTCAAAATTTTTAACTTAGGACTTGAACCAATGAAAATAAAAGGTACGGAATAAAATATTTGTTATTTAGCTGGCGAAATATTAGAAGAATCGCAATTAATAATCAAAATATTAATTTAGATTATAGTGAAGTTGAATGTGATGGTGAATGTGATTTTGAAACGGTCGTCGAAAGTGATATTGAGAATGACACTCATAATGATTACATTGAAATAGATGAAGGCCATGATCTTAAAATATATGTATATAAGTGACCTCAAATTAGCCACGTTCACTGACAATGATATCAAACTTTGGACAGATTCCCTTTATTATGTAATTCCCCAAGACCACTTTATTAAGCAAAGATTCGGCAACGTTGAAAGAGCTTGATGTATAATACAATTTGTTATAAATAATTTAAAAAAAGTGAATAATTAATTTATTAAGGAGTTAGTTACTCAATTTAAAACCCGAATTAATGAACGACATAAAAAAGTCCTTAATACGTTTATATTGTATTTGAATTCAGGATCATGTCCAACTAGCTCAAATTTTTTAAAGCATAGCTCCAAAACGGAAACTAAAGGGTTTGCTAGTCAATTGTTGTGTGCAGATTGTTCGGGAGTTAATCTGATCAGAATATTTCTGTTGAAAATTTAAAAGTCCATCTTTTTCGAATGTTTTTTAACATTATCAATACTAGAATTGTTAACTTTAACGTTATTTTTTGTTTTTCCTTATCAATAAAATATTAAAAATCCGACATCACAACTTCATTCTTCACTTTTTTTAAAAAAAATTTAAATTATTCGAATAATTCGATTAATTTTAAACGTGTGATCGAATTATTCGAACAAGTTAAAATCTCTTATTCGAATTATTCGTTTTATTCGAACAAGAGAAAAATCGAATAATTCGAATACCCTAATGCATAGGTAGTGATGGCATACGTAACCAAAGATGAATTATGTTACCTCACATCCGTTTTTAGCCTAGTTCAAAGACACAGTCAGGAGCACTTCATAGTTAGATTCTTAGAATAATTAAATCACTGTAAACTATATAAATATAAGGGCGGCATGAAATAACCCCCCACGAAATAACACCCCGAAAAATAAAATAAAATAACCCCTCAAAATTTGAGGCCTTATTTCATATGCAATAAAACTCCAATTTTGAAAATGAAATAAGACCCCAAGGAAATGAAATATGACCCCAACGAAATGAAATAATACCCCGTTATTGCGATCTTACTTCATATGAAATAGAACCCCAATTTTTAAAATGAAATAAGTCCCCAAATACGGTGAATGTGATCCAAAACAATCACCCTAACTATAAAAGAAATTTTAAAGTTAATTTTTGTTAAAGTCGACTTTATTTTAAAATAGAACTTTTGTTTTTTTCGTACTATAAGAAATATTACAAAAAAAGCATTCAAAACATTTTCTAACACATGCATTCAATTAAATGAAAATATTTTTCAATGAATGTAAAGAAAAAAAAAATTTCAACAATTAAAAAAACAAAATGTAAATCAAAGTTAAAAACAAAAAGTTTTTTTTGAAAATAATAAAACAACATTTTAAATTATATTTGAAATTTGTTTTATGGTACGAAATTTAAAATAATTGTCAACTTTATGGACTTAAAATTGAGTTATGGTGAATGTGTTTCATAGGCTTCAATTTGTGCGGTTCAGAAGTGGAGAGATTTTGACACGGAAGGCAAAGATCGCCCAGGTCAGCCAAAAGCGTTTGAAGACCAAGAATTTGGGGCATTAATCCATAAAGATTGTTGTAAAACTCAACAAAAGCTTGCAAAATCATTGGGAGCTACTCAAGCAGCTATTTCAAAATATTGGCGAGCAGGAGGATTCGTCAAAAAGTAGGGAATTTGGGTACCATACGAATTGAAGCCGAGATACATTGAAGGAGAAAATATCACGAATTTTACGAAATATAACTTTAACAGAACCACAATTTTCGTAATTGTTTTTCATTAGTTTAATGAGATTTTCCATTAAAATTTAATTTATTGTAACAATTGCCAATGCATGTACTACTAATAAGTCTAAAAACTAAATGTCAAAGCTATCATATGGTTGGCATTGCCACAATTGAAAAACCAAGTTTTTGTTGAAAACCCCTGTATTATGAGCTGCTGAAATCTAGCCAAACCATCACAAAGAACTTGTATCGAACGCAACTGATTCGTTTGAAGCGAGCATTTGCCAGATGAAATCGTTATATTAAATCATGACAACACTCGGCCACATGTTGCAGTACCTGTTGAAACTATTTATAATGAAGTGGTTGGGAAGTTTTGCTTTACTCGCATTATAGCCCAGACCTTCCGACTATAATTTATTTCGATCAATGCAAAATGCTCTTACTGGGATACGCTTCACTTCAGATCAGAGTATCTTGATTCGTTCTTGGCTTCAAAAGTTGAGCAGTTCATTTAGCTCGTAATCTATATGTTGCTAGAAAGATTTAAAAAGGTCATAGCTAACTTTGAATAAATTTATATTGTATAAATGTTTCAAAATAAAAGCTAACCATTTTAAAAATCCCGCATTTTTAAGTCATGGACCCAATATATAGAGAGAAGGATGATGCAAAGATTGATATAAATGAAAAAGAAGGAAGATCTATCACAATCATCGGTAATATATGCCCCTGATTCCCTTTGTATACATTTTGATTTTTTCTAGGTTGCTACCAGATATTTCCTCAATTCCATCGGAAGGACTACACAGGCATATAAGTCAACGACAATAATATGTTCTATTGTCTCTATTTCCTCGACATCCTCACACATATTGCTAAAACTAATTCTGACTCTTATCAGGCAATGATCCATAATTGCCCCTTCTATAATTGTAAGGCTAATTTTGTCCAAACCTAAGAGTAACTTACTACCTGCAAGTATTGTTATGTTTGCTTTATCGACTTGCGGCTCACATAATGGCTATATCCCTATAAAAGTGACAATTAATTGGAAATTTGTTTGCATATGATGCGAAAATTGCATATTAATCCTTAATACCAAAATATAAAATGATTACGTCTAAGAGGTGCATAATCTATGTATTTTGGACTCATACAAACGTGGTCATCTTACTGATCATGTTCATATTTTACATTACTTAGTAATATTGCCAATGGAATATCACTTGTTGCTTGTAACCAAACATAATTTATATAACCAATTCCCTTTGCATAAAATCAAATAATCAGAACTTACTTTTATTACAAATGCTAAACTAAATAAAGTATCCCATTTACATAATTGATAATAATTTTGACACCTAATTACCCCTGAAAAAAGAACAATAAAATCCAATTAAATGAATTTATTTTACAACTGATAGCATCACTCGAATTAATACAACAACACATGTTATCAATTTTCACTTAAATTCGTTAAGCTCTTTCCGGTTTCCTTTTCTCCTTTCGCTTTCTTTTTTGTGTAAAAACTGTTTACATACAAAAAAATGGTAGTCGTAGACTTGTAAAATACCTGAACATGCATAAACAGTATTTAAGCTTTTTATGGTTCGTTACTTCTTAAAGAAGTGTGAAAAATTGAAATTATTTGTCCTGCGGGATTTACTCACACTTTTTTTTGAGCCGTTTTCGCACAGTGCTTTTTTGTTGTTGGTGTTCTTTTGTATGTAAAGGGTCTTGCAATAGTTACAACCGAAATGCATTTGTCGAATAGGCTGTCCTTTATTCCGTAAATCAACATGGATGGATATAGTGTTGCACGAAAATGACATGTGTTTGCTCAATGGGCCCTGGTGCAGTTGGAAACTGACCCTAATTTTCATCAAAAACTCATATTCAGCGATGAGGCCCATTTCTGGAAGAAAAATTACGTCAACAAACAAAATGTTCGGATTTGGGGCGATACCAATCAACATGAGATCCAAGAGCGTCCAATACATGCCGAAAAAATCAATGTTTGGTGTTGATTTTGGGCTAGCGGCGTCAGCGGATGAATAACGGCGATCGTTCTAGGTCACCAACTTCATTTGTTGGGATGATATGGACAATAATGTGGTTTCAACAGGATGGCGCTACGTGCCACACAGCTCACGCCAAATTGGACATTCTACATGAGCGATTTGAGGGCATGGTCATGTCACGAGAAGGTGATATCTGTTACGCGCCGGCTAGAATCTCGAATAATAAAAATTGCAAACAATTTCTAGCATATTCAAACATACATAACCGAACAAGATCCTACAATGGTTAAGGGGCATGAAAATGTTAACCCGCTAGCTCTATACTATGTATCGTTGGTTCTCAACCCGAGTCTTGACGCGTAAACACATAACATACTCTCACACCCATAGAGTATGCAAATTGAACAGAGAATAATTTAATTAGAAAAACAAATTTTAAGAAATGAGTCTATGGCGAGATGGTATGCCAATTAGGGTACATTGTTCCCTCCCAACTGTTCAAAAACAGACACCTATGACAGATCTAATACCCTGAAATTGAAATCTGTCCCTATAATAGACATAATTTTTAAACCATACTTACATATATCCTATAGCTATCTTTCCCATACTAATTAATTTAGAGTTTCATTTTCTTAAAAATCAAAATTAACAAATGTTTATTAAATTAAAGGGGAAAAGAATAATGGTATATAATAAAGACATTTGATCGTTACTCATTGAGTAAAACGTTCATACTAAATTAACAATATTTAATTAGAATGTAAAGAGTATTGTTTTAAATTTATAATTCGGACTATGGGGACAAATATGAATCGGACTGACAAAATAAGAATTTACAAAATAGGAATAATATAAAAGAGATAATCAAAAATAAATAATAGAGAGAAACATCACTTACAAAAACATTGTTTATTTCATTCCACTTCGATTGAGATGATGGGCCCAGCAATCAATGAGTGTTGTTGTTGTTGATGGTGATCTCTGCTACTTGTAAAGAATTATTAGTTTTTTATGATATTTACATTTTTTTACAAAATAAAGAAATAAAGATAATAAAAAAACTTAAGTAAAAAGTAAAGATATATTGTACACTCGAAGTGAAAAGTTAGTTAATTATAATTATATTATATAAATGAAAGCAAATAATGATTATGACTAAATATCCAAATTCAAATAATGAAATGTTATAAAATATTATAACATTATATAAACTAGGAGAAAATAGTTAGTAATTAATAATATTGAATTCAAATTTAATTACATTAAAATTTAGCAATAGTGTATATAAATATAAAAAAAGTAATTATAATAAGATTATCATTATAGATTTGAAATAGTTCTTAAATTCTAAATTATGAAAATGCAATTTAAATATAATTAATATTCAATAATATAATAGTTATAATAATATGTTAATAGATATATAAATGATTTATAGTTTTAATTAGTGAATAAAGAATAGTTATAATTAGTTAATTAAGATTAGGTTGTAAGTATTTTAAATAATTTTAATTAGTAAACTTAAGATCAATTGTATATAAATGAAATAGATATAATTAGTTAATCTAGTATAGGTTTATAGTATTTTAAATAGTTCAATTGTAGATTTTTAATTAGCAAATTTAGAATAGTTTGTAAATATTTCAATAATGTAATTCATTTTAAGGTAAATTGATTTGATTTAGAGTTGACAATTTGCATAAATTTGGATTTATATGTTAGAAAATTTGTGCTAAATACGAGTATATAATGATGTGTAATATTTTATAGAAAATTTTGTGAAAATCAGAATTTGATGATTTTGGAGATGTCACTTATATTTGAATAGACTTTTGCCTTTGGTGAAAATATGGATACTTTATAGTTGTTAAATTTTGGTTTCTATCGGTCAATATGATGTGGACTTTTGGACGTTTTATACCATGTGGTTTTTGCTACTTATGCAAATTGACGTGAATATATAACACCTACACATGGTTCCACATGTAATACAAAAATGATATCGAAATAGATATATGTCAATATAGCTTTTCCAAATACACGTGTGCAACTTCTTTTGTGGGATTTTAGGTTAAGATCGAGGTGGTGTGTTACACCACTAGATTCGTGGGACCTTTTTCCTAGGTTTGTGGGACCTTTTTCACCCAGTATAACGTTGATGTGATACACAGCGCTCGCAAATGTATGAAAAGAGGCTCCTTGGAGAAGGAAAAATGGTCTTATTATCACTCGCGGACAACGTTTAACAATAAACTTCTTACCTTTTGAAAAAATCACTTTATGATTTAAATATTATATTATTGTGGCTTGATTACACAATTTATATTAATTAAATTTAATTAATTTGATTAATGTCACTATTTTATTTTATTTAATTGACTATAAAAAAAAACTTTGAGAATATGATGGTTAAGTTAAGCACATATTTAAAAGATCTTTATTACTTGTTGACTATACCACACTTTTCTTTGTAATGATCTCAACTTGACAACGATAGAAATATTTAATATTGTTCTTAATTGCGTTTTATATTTGTCAAGGAGACTTTAATGACAATGGAAATATCAATAAATCCCTTAAGGTGGAGAAAGACAGAGATATTACCATAAAAGGAATGAAGTTTTTAGAGTGTAACACTCTCAGTATAAACATACATACGTATATAAATATCTACATGCAAATATATGTATGAACTCATGTTCATTTAGTTACTCTTTCTCCCGTATTAAAAGAATTTGTAGCATGCTAGAAAAATATTTGTATTAGAATAAATGAGGTATAATCATAATAAGTAAACCACCCAGCGAACAATTTTTATCAGATACAATTTGTTATATGTTTTCATTATGATTTATTTTCTCTATTTCTATACAAATAAAAGCATAAAAAAAATCATTATCTTACAATTTGCAAAGGGAAAAAAAAACGTTTGAAATAGGTACATGAAACAAAATTCGCAACAAAACTGCTTCGTTCCGAAAATATACTATTTTTAGGACGAACAGTAAAAAGATTTTGTTTAAACGATTTTGTGCAATTTTTATTATTCGTTTGTACACGTGGGGCACGACCCACAAAAGCCGTGTAAAATATCATGTTCTCAAATCTGAAGTATGGTATTTGCCAACATATTTCCCTTTTAAATCTTCTATGCCATATAGATTGTTACCAATTTTTTTGCTAATTTTGCACTTAACGAATTTGGGCATGAATTTTCGATTTATCTGCTTTGACGTATTGCTAAGAATGTGGTTTTTTCTATATACGGTCTGGCCCACCTGGAATTCTATTGGCCTACTCCTCAGGTTATATGTTTTCGTGGCTTTCTCATGTGCAGTGTTTAAGTTTTCTCTAATTCTCTCTCTTATTTTGGTCAATTTGTCAACATTCTGTTGCACACTAAAATCTTCACCAGTCAAACATCCTATTTTCTCCAAAATTGTATATGATGAGCCATGCTGAATCATGTTCTGACCAAATGCAGCATAGTAAGGGGAACACTTAATCGAGGAATGGTAGTCGCTTCTCAGAATTGCTAAAATCTGGGGAATGAATTTATCCCAATCTGAATGTTCTTTGTGGTCCTTTAAAAAACATCGAATTTTAGTGATAACTTCTCGATTAGCCCTTTCGGAGGCGTTTGAATGGGGTGCATAAAATCCTGTGGTAATATGTTGTATTTCGTACAGCTTAAAAAAATCAGACATTTCTCTTGATATAAATTGTTTTCCGTTATCACTGTGCACATATTTCGGAACGCCATATGTTGGAAATATTTCCGTTTGAAAAAACAGGATAACGCTGGCAGATGTGGCCGATTTAAGTGGTTTTAGAAAGATAAATTTTGTTAAATGGTCCAAACAAATAAAAATTACTGAGTTTTTAGCTTTCGTGAATGGATATGGTCCAAGAAAGTCACAGTAAAACCTTTCAAACGGTCTGTTTGTCACAAATTGTTCACCCATAAGAGGTCTCGAAATTTTATTTGTGGATTTAACACACTTGCATATGTCACAATTTTCAATAAACAATTTAACGTCCTGTACCATTTTGGGCCAAAAATACTTTTGCCGTATTCTGGACAAAGTCTTAGCGAAGCCACCATGACATGAAATGTTTGTGTCATGTGCTAATCTTATTATATTTTGGGAAAGTGATTTTGGAATCCAAAGACGCCATAATTCATCTTCGCTTTCTTCGCCACTTTGCCTAAACTTAACCCTCTTCAGCACATGATTCCCTGAAATCTTAAGATCTGGCAGTAAGTCTCTATTTTTGGAGATAGTTTCCCTTAGGTTTTTGTATTCTTCGTCATTGAACTCTGGGGACAATAGATCAATTTCAAATGCTATGTCAGTGAGTGTCACCTCGTTGACATCCATTCTCGATAGGCAATCTGGTACCACATTCAGAGAACCTTTACGGTGTTCAATGACGAAATCGTATCTTTGTAATTGAAGACTCCAGCGGGCCAATCTTCCGCTCAAATCCTTTTGTGACATGAGCCATCTTAAGGAGGAATGGTCCGTTACTATACGGAAAGGGAGTCCATCAATATAAGGACGAAACTTCTTAACACACACTATTGCGGCCAGGCATTCAAGTTCCGTAACAGTGTAATTAGTTTGTGATTTGCTCAATTTCTGAGAGACATATGCGATTGGGTGTTCTTTACCATAGTCATCGTACTGAAATAAAACCCCACCAACTCCAACTTTAGAAGCATCACACTGTACAATGAATTCCTTCTGAAAGTTAGGCTGAGCTAGTACAGGTGCGCATGAAAGGGCTGACTTAAGTTTCTCGAAAGAGCACACTGCGAGATCTGTCAAATGAAATGGTTTCTGCGATTTTCTCAAGCAGTCCGTTAATGGACCAGCAAGATCCGAAAAATTTTGTATAAAGGACCTATACCAGTTGGTCATGCCGATAAATCGACGTAACTGTCTCGGTGTTTTCGGCAAAGGAAAATCTACAATTGATTGCACTTTCTCAGGATCTACTTTTAGGCATCCGTTACCAACTATGTAGCCTAAATACCGAATTTCCTTTTGGCAAAATTTACTTTTACCGACATTAATGGTCAATTTGGCGGTCTTCAAACAGGAAGCGACTTCGGACAAAAGTTTCATGTGGGATTTAAAATCTGGGCTACATACGAGCAAGTCGTCGAGATATACGAAAACATTTTCCCTCATACGCGAAGGAATGACCTTGTCCATGAGCCGACTCATGGTTTGTGGCCCATTACAAAGCCCGAATGGCATATACTTGTAGTGGTATAGCGGTTTTCCCGGAATCGCAAAAGCCGTTTTCTCTTTTGAAGATTCGGTAAGTTTTATTTGTAAAAAGGCATCCTTAAGGTCGATCCCACTTATAAAAAACGTGTCTTTCAGCCTACTTAACAAACCATTAATGTGTGGCAAGGGGTATGAGTCTTTTTTTGTAACTGAATTCAGTTTTCTACAATCTATACACAACCTTACCTTACCCGGTTTTTGTACCAAAACGGCAGGAGAACACCAAGGCGAATTCGACTCTTCTATTACTCCCATACTTAATAATCTGTCAATTTCTTTATATGCTTCTTCCTGTCTCGGTGGTGACAGTGGATAATGTCTACATTTAATTGGGACAGCATCACCAGTATCAATGTGATGTTCCAAAAGATCTGTGCAACCTAAACCGAGTTTTTCATAAGATGGGAATGATAGAATTGTCTTTTCGAAAATCAATTTCTCTTCTGCAGAAAGGTTATGAAGATTGTCATTATCGCTTGAATCAGCACAACGCAACTCGGAAACATTATATGTAACACAAGGAACTATTTCCGGTGCCAAAGCAAATTCTCGCCAAAAGTCAATTCCGAAATACGCATCCTGACTTAATGATGGGACTAAATAAAAATTTATATTTTTGGTAACACCTTTAAAATATATTGGTAAAGTACATAATCCAATAACATTCTGTTTTGCATTATTAGCAGTTCTAATTGATGAATTCATAGATTTGTATGAAATATTAATTTTTCTCAAAAATTCTAAGCAAGATTTCCCTAAAACGGACACATTTGCCCCTGAATCCAGCAGTCCAACTAAAGTCTCGCTAATAACATTTACCTTCGCAAAAGGCCTGTCATCAGTACCATGAATAATGGTTGATTCCAACATTTTCCGAAAATGCCTTCGCTTTTTATACCGAAGCCTACATTTAATTATCTTGAGCTTGGTTTTCTTTTTTAACGAGTACTTGAAATTAACATTAGGTAAATCAGTTTGTGTAGATATGCAATTTGTTTTTCTTACTGCAGAATTTTCAGGAATGTTATTAGAATAATTTAAAATGTTAGAGTCTAGTTTAAACTCGGGGTTTTGTGGGATGGACGAGTGTCCCCGGTAGCCAGTACGCCCATTTTGTTGTTTCCCTGATTGTGGTTGTTAGGACACTTTGGTGTCAATACGCCCTTATTACCACATTTGAAACAAAAAGATTTCTTTATCTCTTCCGGACAATAAATGTACGAGTGCCCATATGAAGAGCAATTCCAACAGAGAATTTTTGAGTAATCATACTTTGATCTTCTCTGTGTAAAAGTAACGGCCTCAATTTGAGGGTCTGAAAAATCAGAGTCCTCCGACTCGGATAATGAAGCCTCAATCTCATTTACGTTCCTAGACGATATTGCAGGATTTTGAAATTTAGTGTCCCTTATTACTTTCTCAGCCTTTCTAGCTGTATCACGAAATTGATTAATGTCTATTGAATCGGCGTTAAACAACAAAAATCGTAAATTGGAGTTTAGGTTTTTCTTTAAAATATCTATAATTGTCACATCTGGTAAGGGATTTTGAAGTCTAAGATTCATTGATGTAATCGCTGAATGAAAGTCATCATATGACTCCTTCAATTGTTGTTTACGTAAAGACATTTTCAACAAAATGTCATGGTCAGACTCCAAATGACCAAACTCTTTTGTAAGAGCATGACGTAACATAGGATATGTGACACTTCTGTTCTGTCTGGTGAAAAGCCAGTACCAATTTTCAGCCTTTCCTTCTAAAAGGACATGAAAATTTGACAACAAGTGTTCGTCTGAGCACTTGGATCGGGAAGAAAGTGTTTCTACTTTAAAAATGAAATCGGCAACTGACCCCGAACCATCGTACGAGATTTTCCACTTTTCTAGCTTTACGTTGTTGTCTATATTTCGGTATACGTCACTTTGGTTATTCGAAGATCTATTAGTATTTGAAATGGGTGTACCTGAGTTTGTATAATTATGCGGTAATTCTGGTGGTCTAAATGCATTTGATTGATTAGTGACGCCAATTTGAGAAATACTGTCTCTTATTGAACTAAGCTCTTTTCTGAACTCTTCTCGAGTATTTCTCATTGATTGTTCCATAAGAGCTATTAGAGAATCAAAAGGTGTACATGTGTTTGAATTTATATTATTGTTTGAAACTATAGGAGCATTGTTATCTTGACCCACAGGTAGTTGATATTGGGGATTTGTAACAATGTTTGGAACTGTGTCCGAAACTCTTCCACAAGGTGGAACAAAAACATTTGCATTAGCGGATAACTCTGGGTTGTCCATGATTGCAATGTCTTGAAAAAGTGAGGATGAAGGTAAACTACCTGAACTCTGACTTCTTTCTACAAGTTTCTGTGCAGATGTACTGGCAGAATTATTGCTTAACCTATTAGAGCTCTGTGTCCTTTCTAAAGAAGCCGATTTACTGGCGGAAAATAAATTCAAACTATCTGAGCCCTGAGTTTGCTCGACCGGTTGATTTTTTTGCAATGGTGTATTGGTTTTTGGGGAGTGTAGAACTTTTGGTTTCGGTCTGGGTATATTGTCTTGCAGTTCTATGGAAATGTTGTTTCTAGAAGCAGAAGAACTTCTTGCACTTCGCCCTCGATTACCAATATTGCTTATATTGCCACGAGCTGTATTTCTCGTATTCATTACGATTATAAAGAAAATTTAAAAAATCTAAGTCAAGTATGACAAAGATATAAAAATGAAATCACGTAAGTCGTTCTTTACAAAGAAAAATCATAAAAATACCAAAATTGCACGCAATTAAATTTATTATAAAAAAAAATTAGAAGAAGTTTACAAAAATATAAAAATGTAAAACAAATTTGTTTCAAGAAAACAAAAACCCACAAAAATTTTCAAAAATAATCAAAGTAAATGTTAAATTTTCAAAAAAAAAATCAATATATATTGATACTTTAAGATAAATATTTCATGTGAATAATGGGAAAGATAAACTATAGAATAATGTTTATAAGGGTTAAAAATCATGTCTCAATTGAAAAAAAGTGCAGCGTGATTCTATTATTTTTATACAAAATCACGGATCTACTTATTCACAATTATATTCTGTGCTATAAATTGTAATCTACAACATTAACTACCCTGATATAAGTAAGTCTAACGGACTTTACTACTATCTACAGCATATAGAGCTTGACTGTATTAAATGCAGCAAGATTTAAATTTATAAATTCAGAACTCTTTAAAACAGACAAACTACTTATGGTTGGTAATTAATATCTACTTCAATACTAAATTTCTAATGTCGCAAATAGGTTCAGAGATTTTGTTATCTATAAGAAACCTATGACTTACATAAAAAAAAAATCGTATTGATAGTAAAATTAACAGGAACTTTACTATTTAAATACTGAAACCAACTTGAAATATCATTTAATTAAAACTGTTTATTCTATCACCATAAGATTTTGTTTTGGTGCTATAAAAACTAAGCCATATACACTTTAAAATTATAAACTCTTTTTTTTATGCTTTTGTTGGCCTTACAAAAGCCTTTACGTTGGGCGCCATATATGTTACGCGCCGGCTAGAATCTCGAATAATAAAAATTGCAAACAATTTCTAGCATATTCAAACATACATAACCGAACAAGATCCTACAATGGTTAAGGGGCATGAAAATGTTAACCCGCTAGCTCTATACTATGTATCGTTGGTTCTCAACCCGAGTCTTGACGCGTAAACACATAACATACTCTCACACCCATAGAGTATGCAAATTGAACAGAGAATAATTTAATTAGAAAAACAAATTTTAAGAAATGAGTCTATGGCGAGATGGTATGCCAATTAGGGTACATTGTTCCCTCCCAACTGTTCAAAAACAGACACCTATGACAGATCTAATACCCTGAAATTGAAATCTGTCCCTATAATAGACATAATTTTTAAACCATACTTACATATATCCTATAGCTATCTTTCCCATACTAATTAATTTAGAGTTTCATTTTCTTAAAAATCAAAATTAACAAATGTTTATTAAATTAAAGGGGAAAAGAATAATGGTATATAATAAAGACATTTGATCGTTACTCATTGAGTAAAACGTTCATACTAAATTAACAATATTTAATTAGAATGTAAAGAGTATTGTTTTAAATTTATAATTCGGACTATGGGGACAAATATGAATCGGACTGACAAAATAAGAATTTACAAAATAGGAATAATATAAAAGAGATAATCAAAAATAAATAATAGAGAGAAACATCACTTACAAAAACATTGTTTATTTCATTCCACTTCGATTGAGATGATGGGCCCAGCAATCAATGAGTGTTGTTGTTGTTGATGGTGATCTCTGCTACTTGTAAAGAATTATTAGTTTTTTATGATATTTACATTTTTTTACAAAATAAAGAAATAAAGATAATAAAAAAACTTAAGTAAAAAGTAAAGATATATTGTACACTCGAAGTGAAAAGTTAGTTAATTATAATTATATTATATAAATGAAAGCAAATAATGATTATGACTAAATATCCAAATTCAAATAATGAAATGTTATAAAATATTATAACATTATATAAACTAGGAGAAAATAGTTAGTAATTAATAATATTGAATTCAAATTTAATTACATTAAAATTTAGCAATAGTGTATATAAATATAAAAAAAGTAATTATAATAAGATTATCATTATAGATTTGAAATAGTTCTTAAATTCTAAATTATGAAAATGCAATTTAAATATAATTAATATTCAATAATATAATAGTTATAATAATATGTTAATAGATATATAAATGATTTATAGTTTTAATTAGTGAATAAAGAATAGTTATAATTAGTTAATTAAGATTAGGTTGTAAGTATTTTAAATAATTTTAATTAGTAAACTTAAGATCAATTGTATATAAATGAAATAGATATAATTAGTTAATCTAGTATAGGTTTATAGTATTTTAAATAGTTCAATTGTAGATTTTTAATTAGCAAATTTAGAATAGTTTGTAAATATTTCAATAATGTAATTCATTTTAAGGTAAATTGATTTGATTTAGAGTTGACAATTTGCATAAATTTGGATTTATATGTTAGAAAATTTGTGCTAAATACGAGTATATAATGATGTGTAATATTTTATAGAAAATTTTGTGAAAATCAGAATTTGATGATTTTGGAGATGTCACTTATATTTGAATAGACTTTTGCCTTTGGTGAAAATATGGATACTTTATAGTTGTTAAATTTTGGTTTCTATCGGTCAATATGATGTGGACTTTTGGACGTTTTATACCATGTGGTTTTTGCTACTTATGCAAATTGACGTGAATATATAACACCTACACATGGTTCCACATGTAATACAAAAATGATATCGAAATAGATATATGTCAATATAGCTTTTCCAAATACACGTGTGCAACTTCTTTTGTGGGATTTTAGGTTAAGATCGAGGTGGTGTGTTACACCACTAGATTCGTGGGACCTTTTTCCTAGGTTTGTGGGACCTTTTTCACCCAGTATAACGTTGATGTGATACACAGCGCTCGCAAATGTATGAAAAGAGGCTCCTTGGAGAAGGAAAAATGGTCTTATTATCACTCGCGGACAACGTTTAACAATAAACTTCTTACCTTTTGAAAAAATCACTTTATGATTTAAATATTATATTATTGTGGCTTGATTACACAATTTATATTAATTAAATTTAATTAATTTGATTAATGTCACTATTTTATTTTATTTAATTGACTATAAAAAAAAACTTTGAGAATATGATGGTTAAGTTAAGCACATATTTAAAAGATCTTTATTACTTGTTGACTATACCACACTTTTCTTTGTAATGATCTCAACTTGACAACGATAGAAATATTTAATATTGTTCTTAATTGCGTTTTATATTTGTCAAGGAGACTTTAATGACAATGGAAATATCAATAAATCCCTTAAGGTGGAGAAAGACAGAGATATTACCATAAAAGGAATGAAGTTTTTAGAGTGTAACACTCTCAGTATAAACATACATACGTATATAAATATCTACATGCAAATATATGTATGAACTCATGTTCATTTAGTTACTCTTTCTCCCGTATTAAAAGAATTTGTAGCATGCTAGAAAAATATTTGTATTAGAATAAATGAGGTATAATCATAATAAGTAAACCACCCAGCGAACAATTTTTATCAGATACAATTTGTTATATGTTTTCATTATGATTTATTTTCTCTATTTCTATACAAATAAAAGCATAAAAAAAATCATTATCTTACAATTTGCAAAGGGAAAAAAAAACGTTTGAAATAGGTACATGAAACAAAATTCGCAACATATCATGCTATTTGACTCCGTTAACCTTTTTCTTGTGGGGTTTTCTCAACTCACAGGTCTTGTTTTATTTAAATTTAAAGACAGGAAGCTCTTAATACAAGACCCTTTATTACATCCAAATGCATAAGAGTATAAGTAAGAGTACGGCCACAATGGTATTTTAAGTTTTCATTTATCTACTCACCGTTTCTGTAGAAAAGCCGGTACACAGTTGCTTTCAAACTTTTTTTTTGTATATTTTTTGTCTTTATTGTGTTTTATTTTTGAGGTTGTTGTTGGTTTTTTTTTTTATTTCCGCTGCTGTTGTGTATTTATACAGTTGGTTTTTATTTTAAATATTTGAATGTGCTCTTTTTACGGTATAAAAATTGCGGTTATTTGGTCTATTTGTTTTTGTGAATGGCTGTTTTGTGCTGGGGTTTTCTTTGTTTGTAGTTTTTTTTTATATTTTTTTTGGAGACACTTGGGATTTAAATAATAAAAATATGAGAGTCTATTTTTTATTTGTTTTTAAAAGTGTGGAATAAAAAAAAGCTGGGTAGTATGTTTTTGTTTTTTTTTTTGTAGGTTTCTAGGTATGATGTTGAATTTGTTAACATTATTATGATGACAGGTTAATATTAATTTGGGTTTTTGTTATTATTATTTTCTTTCTATTTACCTTAAAATTTCACTTTTATTTGAAAATAAAGTTAAAACATTTTTATAAGAAATTTAGCTCATGGAAAAAGAGTTTAAAATTTTTAATTATTTCAACTCTATATATAGATAAATTATTGCTTCTCATCGATATTATTGTTTTAATTTTGTTTTGTTTTATCCCAGTTATATTTGGCAGATGTTTGCAAAAAAAACTTTTATGATAAAAGTTTTCGCTGCTTTTTAATTTAACAATTTTTTTATTGCAATTTCTTATTCAGTCGACATTTATTGTCATCCAGTGAAGGTCACTTTTTTGTTATTTTTGCATGGAAAACAAGCAAAAAATCAATATTAAACATATTGCAAAAATATATTAAAATAATAATTTAAGAGTAAATAAATAAAACAGCTATATATGGCTAAGGAGACTTTTAAGTAACCTTCAATTTAGATTTTGTTTAAATAAAATGTTGCGTTTTAGTACAAAATACTATAATTAGAAACCGATTTTTTTTATAACACGGCAGTCTTAAATAAAAACGTGAGCTATGCCGAATCTTATATACCATTTACCAAGTTATACTTTAAAACAAATATTTTTAGCTCAACAAAATTTTAGTTTTTTTTTTTTAAATTTAAAAAAAAAATTTTTTAAATTTTTTTTGAATTAAAATTTTTTTTATTTTTTGTAAAATGAATTTATGACAAAAAAAAATTTTTAATGAAAAAAAAATTTGGGTTAAAAAATATTTTTTCCGATTTTGACACATTGTAGGTTCAACTTACTATAGCCTTATATATCGTTGCAATGGTCTTTGAAATATCTATCATTAGATATTAGGGTATTCATTCGACTAATGATCGTTCGATTAATCGAATAATTTCTTACGAATAATTATTCGAATAATTTATAAAATTACCATTTTCGAATAACGAATAATTCGAACAATTTTATACACGAATAAATTTAAATATATATGATTTAAATTTATTAAATTGCTTAAAATTTTTCATAATTTCTAATTTAAATAAGTAATCACAAAATTTGTATTGTTGCTGAAGTTCGACAAATAACTAAAGACAAAGGGACTTTCGATCACTGTAGATGAGTGTTCCGATAGCTCCTTCTATAAATATATAAATATTACTGCAAGAAGTTACAATTCGAAAAACAAATCTTTAAAAATTTTTAACTTAGCACTTGAACCAATGAAAATAAAAGGTACGGAATAAAATATTTGTTATTTAGCTGGCGAAATATTAGAAGAATCGCAATTAATAATCAAAATATTAGCTTTGATTAAAATGGAGTTGAATGTGGTGGAGAATGTGATTTTGAAACGGTCGTCGAAAGTGATATTAAGGATGACATTTATAATGATTACATTGAAATAGATGAAGGCCATGATTTTAAAATATATGTATATAAGTGATGTTACTTAAGTGTTGCAAAATATTTAATAAATCGAATGATAAACACAAATATTGCAAAGTAACGTTTTGTTCCAAGCATGGAGTTCGTCTTATACATGATTTTGGACATCGTTGAACATCTTTGTCTAACATGGAAATAAACTTTTTGCGTATTTGTAAATGCGTCAATCATGCACTGCCTGACTTCAAATTAGCCACGTTCACTGACAACGATATCAAACTTTGGACAGATTCCCTTTATTGTGTAATTCCCCAAGACCACTTTATTAAGCAAAGATGTGGAAACGTTGATAGAGCTTGATGTATAATACAATTTGTTATAAATAAATTAAAAATAGTGAATAATTAATTTACTAAAGAATTAGTTACTCAATTTAAAACCTTAATAAATTAACGACATGCAAAAGCTCTTAATACGTTTATATTGTATTTGAATTCAGGATCATGTCCAACTAGCTCAAATTTTTTAAAGCATAGCTCCAAAACCGAAACTAAAGGGTTTGCTAGTCAATTGTTTTGTAGATTGTTCGGGAGTTAATCTGAGCAAAATATTTCTGTTGATAATTTAATGATGGACTTTGTTTTCAAGACTTGAATTGTTAACTTTAACATTATTTATTGGTTTTCTTTAACAATAAAATATTAAAAAACCGACATCAAAACTTCAATCTTTACTTTTTTTAAAAAATGTAAATTATTCGAATAATTCGATTAATTTTAAACGAATTTTTTAAAAAAATTTAAATTATTCGAATAATTCGATTAATTTTAAACGTGTGATCAAATTATTCGAACAAGTTAAAATCGAATAATTCGAATACCCTATTAGATATCCATATTGTCTATATTAATGACTTAGTAATCCAGATATATGTAGGTCAAAAATAGGCCAAAAATCGAGGTTGTTCCGGTTTTTTCCTTATATCTCAGCCATTTGTGGGCTGATTTAGTCGATTTTTAATAGCAACCGAGCTGGAAAAATTCCTGTTATATTGATGTATCATGTAAGTAATTTTTTTGGGGCTACGGAAAGTTGATTTTTATATACAGACGGACATGGCTATATCGATTTCGCTATCGATATACTTTGTGGAGTCGCAAATGAAAAATGGAATCACAAACTTATACATACCCTTGCCACTCATGGTGAAGGGTATAAAAAGGAAGCAGAATTGTTATAAATACGGTAGTAGTCTTTAAAATAAAGAAACGGTAGTAGTATTTAGTTTAGAGATACTGTAGTAGTCTATAGACACGTTAGTAGTCTAAGGACACGGCAGTAGTCTTTAGTATAAAACACGGTAGTAGTATTTAGTATAAATACACTATAGTACTCTGTAAAGATACTCCCAGCAAAAACTTTACTTACTTAGTAAGCCAGCAAGTAATATTGACTGAAACACTACTTACCTTTGTTCGAGATTTTTAAAAAAAATCATGGGTCAAGCTTACAAATGTACTTACAATCAGTTATGAAATAAGTAGTAAATTCACAACAAGAATATGTAGCTAAAAAAAACAAAAAAATATTGCCTTATGTGGGAATCGAACAGTCACATTATTTGCTTGTGTTTGATAGTCAAGCTGCTAACTCACTGCTCCATGTACGAGTTATTTTATTGGAAGTTAACAATAGTTTTAACATCAACATATAAATGAATATGATATGAACAAAAAAATGAATGGCTTTGACTGGTGGCGAACCACTAACCTCCCGTTTTCCAGTCAAACACACTAGATAGCTGTGCTAAATGCAAAAGTTCATTACCAACCTGTATAAAAATAAGTACTTATTCTAGTAAATAAAATAATGTGCTGGGTAACCACCACTCATTACAAAATAATGCATAACATAACTAGTTATCATTACAAAAATTCACAAAATTTTTGCTGGGCTGTAGTAGTGTTTAGTATAAAAACAATTAAGAGAGCTATATTCGGCTGTGCCGAATCTTATATACCCTTCACCAAATTATACTTCAAAATACAAATTTTAAATATTTTTAGGTAAAGAAAATTTTTTTTCACAAAGTTGTTTTTTTTTTCAATTTTTTGGAAATTTTTTTCTTTCGAAATGTTATTTAAATTTTTTTTCTTAAAATTTCTAAAATTTTTTTTTTTAAATTTCAAATTTGAAAAAAAAAAATTTTCCGATTTTGACCCATTGTAGGCCAAACTTACTATGGTCTTATATACGTTGCAAAGGTCTTTGAAATATCTATCATTAGATATCCATATTGTCTATATTAATGACATCGATATGTCAAACATCGAGATTGTCCTGGTTTTTTCCTCATATCTCAGCCATTTGTTGACAGCTTTTTTCTGATTTTAAGTAGGAAATATCTCGAAGGCATGTCTGACAGAATTATTGAAGATTTGGATCCCGAAGATATCTGGGGTCTTCAGAAAATTGATTTCAACAGACAGACAGATGGACATGGCTTATTCGACTCCGCTATCATAATATATATACTTTATATGGTCGGAAAATTATATTGTGGAAATTACAAACGGAATGACAAACTTATATATACCCTTCTCAAGAAGCTGAAGGGTATATCAAGGTAGTACTGTTTAATATAAAGACTTGATAGTAGTCTTAAGTATAAAGACACGGTGTAGGCTTTAGTATAAATACGGTGGTAGACTTTAGTATAAAAACAGTAGTAATCTTTAGTATAAATACTCGATAGTAGTATTTAGTATTAAGGTAGTCTTTAGTATAAAGACACGGTAGTATAATGACACGTTAGTAGGATTTAGTATAAAGACACGGTAGTAGACTTTAGTGTAATGACATAGCAGTAGTCATCATTACTACTGCCGTGTCATTATACTAAAGACTAATATCGTGTCATTATCTAAAGACTGCTATCGTGTCTTTATACTAAAGACTACTAGCGTGTTTTATACTTTAGAATAATAAGGCACGATATTAGTCTTTAGTAGAAAGACTCGGTAATAGTCTTTAGTATAATGACACGGCAGTAGTCTTTAGTATAATGCCACGGCAGTAGTCTTTAGTATAATGAAACGGCAGGAGTTTTTAGTATAAAGACAATGTGTAAAGACACGGTAGTAGTGTTTAGTATAAAGACAAGGTAGTAGTCTTTAGTATAATGACACGATAGTAGTCTTTAGTATAGAGACACTGTAGTGGTCTTTAGTATAATTTCACGTTAGTAGGATTTAGTATAAAAACACAGTAGTAGTATTTAGTATAAAGACACGGTAGCAGACAAAATTTTATAAATTACAAAAGCAATGATAAACTTTTGACAACGGTTTTATTGTGATGGAGTAGCGTATCAAAATAGAATAAGCAATAAACATAACAAAAAATAATTGTGTTTAAGTGATTTTAATTAATTATATACATATACATATCAACATCAACAAATTAATAATAATAATAAGGACTGGTTTCAGTCAAGCAAGTGCAAAAAGCAAACAGCAGAAAAGATTTAAATATAAATTTTAATAATGGAAAATTAAAATTTGCACAAAAAGATGAAGCTGCTGTCTAATCATAATGCAATTCAGATATATGAAAGTTTTTGAAATCACAGTTCCATACATTCAACTTTAGCAAGTATTGCTAGAAAAATTTATAAGTTATCATGCTACTATGATATACTCATCAGCGCATAACTCGTGTTATTTTATAAAAATATTAATAGTTTTTAACAGATATATTTTGTAGCATTCTGAATATATACATATGTATGTATATAAAAAAATTTTAAAAATCCTAGCAACACGACAAACTGAAAAAATAACAAATTTCTACAAAAATACTATGAAAAAATAAAATAATTTATTAAATTAAATGCAGTTTGCATAAATTATTATTTATTTATGGTATAAAAATACCAACAAAAAAAATCGGATTTAAATGCAATACAGGCATTATTTCAATCACATCGCATCACAATAAGCAAATAAACACAAAAACATTTAAATCAATACATTTATCATGCAATGACCATTGATTTCAATCAACTTCTCTACCACACTGGCACACAAACACTTTAATACAATCAGCAGCCATAATTTGCTACAATGTCATCATCATAATCGTCATCATTTAAATCATCATCGCATTAATTGTATTCGACACATCCATCCAATCACATAATACAATATAATATTTATATTCATGGATACAATGTTGTAAATTAAGCGATTTTCAATAAACCAAAAAAAGCAATATTTCAGTTGGAGTTTTTTTTTGGATAAACCTGCTTGATAAGTGCGTTTCACTATAAAGTCATCTCAATTAAATTTTCTTGAAAAAGTCTACATTTATCTTATGATTTTACCAACTATTAAGGCAAAGTGATCGTTGCGACGTTAGAGCTGATGCACAAGTGATCGCGCTTGAGATTATTTTTCATCAAGTATGCAATTTCAAATATGCAATTTCATGTTTAGTGTTCTCAATTTGACATGTAATGTGTGTGACTAGTAAACATAAGTTGTGAGTAATCGAATCAGTGGAAATTGTGTTTCAAATTTGAATTTATTTTCAAAATAAATAGTTGACATTACTGCATGAACACACCACTCACCGTTACACTGTACGACAAGAGTCAATTGATAAGTATTTAATCAAATTAAATACTTTTTTGTTTTTATTATTATTATTGTTATTGTTTTCATTATTGTTTGTTAATGTAAATTGTTAATAAAAACGATTATACAGATTTATTTATATACTCTTACATACATACAGACATAAATTAAACTTTTCACATATGCATACTGTTGCTGTTTTTGTTTTTAATATATGAATGTATATTTGTTGATGTGGTAATATTCAATGGCAATTAAAAAAATGCTATCACTCATTAAAAAAAAAACAGCAAAATGGCAAAAGGGTTAAACTAAATATGACTAAAGTTGTTATTGTTGTGACCTGCAGTTAAATCCATTATAGAGCTACTTAATGGCAGCTGGAATAATATAATGTATTATATTTAAATTATTATACATTCGTGTAATGATTCAATATGTTAAATTCAAAGGGACGAAACTATGAAAATATTAACAAAAGACAAGTTACTAGGGGTGGTGATAGATTGGAGATTGATTTGGAAGGAAGCTATTGAACATGGGTTAGAAAGGTTAGTTAGAAACTTTATACTAATGACTCCATCGTCTTTATACTAAAGACTCTAACGTTTTTATATGACAGACTTTAACGTCTTTATACTAAAGACTTACAGTCTTTATACTAAAGACTTACAGTCTTTATACTAAAGACTTACAGTCTTTATACTAAAGACTTACAGTCTTTATACTAAAGACTTACAGTCTTTATACTAAAGACTTACAGTCTTTATACTAAAGACTTACAGTCTTTATACTAAAGACTTACAGTCTTTATACTAAAGACTTACAGTCTTTATACTAAAGACTTACAGTCTTTATACTAAAGACTTACAGTCTTTATACTAAAGACTTACAGTCTTTATACTAAAGACTTACAGTCTTTATACTAAAGACTTACAGTCTTTATACTAAAGACTTATAGTCTTTATACTAAAGACTTACAGTCTTTATACTAAAGACTTACAGTCTTTATACTAAAGACTTTTAGTCTTTATACTAAAGACTTTTAGTCTTTATACTAAAGACTTTTAGTCTTTATACTAAAGACTTTTAGTCTTTATACTAAAGACTTTTAGTCTTTATACTAAAGACTTTTAGTCTTTATACTAAAGACTTTTAGTCTTTATACTAAAGACTTTTAGTCTTTATACTAAAGACTTTTATACTAAAGACTTTTAGTCTTTATACTAAAGACTTTTAGTCTTTATACTAAAGACTTTTAGTCTTTATACTAAAGACTTTTAGTCTTTATACTAAAGACTTTTAGTCTTTATACTAAAGACTTTTAGTCTTTATACTAAAGACTTTTAGTCTTTATACTAAAGACTTTTAGTCTTTATACTAAAGACTTTTAGTCTTTATACTAAAGACTTTTAGTCTTTATACTAAAGACTTTTAGTCTTTATACTAAAGACTTTTAGTCTTTATACTAAAGACTTTTAGTCTTTATACTAAAGACTTTTAGTCTTTATACTAAAGACTTTTAGTCTTTATACTAAAGACTTTTAGTCTTTATACTAAAGACTTTTAGTCTTTATACTAAAGACTTTTAGTCTTTATACTAAAGACTTTTAGTCTTTATACTAAAGACTTTTAGTCTTTATACTAAAGACTTTTAGTCTTTATACTAAAGACTTTTAGTCTTTATACTAAAGACTTTTAGTCTTTATACTAAAGACTTTTAGTCTTTATACTAAGGACTTTCAGTCTTTATACTAAAGACTTTTAATCTGTATACTAAAGTCTATACCGTATTTATACTAAAGACTATAACGTCTTTATACTAAAGATTCAAACATGTTTATACTAAAGACCCTAATGTCTTTATGCTAATGAATTCTATTGATATATTCTATTGGTAGATCTATATTGATGTGTTTGTCCAGGTAAATGGATATTTAACAACTATCCATTTTTTCAATATTTCTCGACTTTCTATATATGCCATATTTTCAAAATGTTTGATTATTCCTTTACCTAATAAAAAATTCACTGCTGCCCTTCCTTGTCCCATTTTTTTCTAGAGGTCAAATTTTTAAAAAAAGACATTGTTTTACAAAAAAATTAAGAAATATATTAAAACAAGTAAGAGCGATATATTCGGCTGTGCCGAATCTTATATACCGTTCACCAAATTATACTTTAAAATAAAATTGTTCAATATTTTTAGGTAAACAAAATTTAATTTTTTTGGTGAAAAAAAAAATCGGGTTAAAAAATATTTTTCCCGATTTTGACCCATTTGTAGGTCCAACTTACTATAGCCTTATATACATCGCACAGTGGGTTCAATGGTACCTAAAGTGGCGATTAATTCATAGAAGCCGTAGTTTTAAAATATTATATTTTTTATTGATGTTTTTATAAGCACATAAAAACACAGCATTTTAGGGGTCTTCAGAAAATTGATTTCAACTAACAGACAGACAGACGGACATGGCTTAATCGACTCCGCTATCTATAAGAATCCAGAATATATATACTTTATAGGGTCAGAAATGAAAAATGTAGAAATTACAAACGGAATGACAAACTTATATATACCCTTCTCACGAAGGTGAAGGGTATAAAAAGTTAAAAATTAATTTTATTTAACTGACCAGTATCTAAGACTTTTGAGTAGAACGAAGCTCTTGATGACTATCTGTGATATTGTACAGAATTTGTTACATAACATGTGATAAAATTGAACTGGAATAAAATTCAATGTAAAGAGAAAGCAGACGATTAAAATGAGCAACTGAAACAGATAAGGATACAAACATAGCCCATGAATGCATATATCCAGGACTTGATTGTATAACTACACAGAGAAAACATATTCGTTATTGCAACCGAATTTGTCGCCAATCGAATTTTGTCGGTTGCACGTACTATCTCAGAATTCGACTGAAGCAACTGAATATATGGTACGAGCACAAATCAATTGCTGAATTAATGGTACACGCAACTATTAAGAATTAAGGACTGATATGTAGGTAGGGGTAGCTAAAATATTTTTTTTATTTTAAGAACAAATTATATGCAAATGTATTTTTTCCCAATTTATTTATTCTTAATATATAAACATAATCTTAAGATTAAACTAATAATTTTTAGTATTACAATGAAACAAATGATGCAAATATTCAGCTATTCTTGTCGACGAGAAGCTGATAGTGATTTGTAAAAGTCAAATTAACTGATATTGTTGGGTTTCTATTCAGACCTCAGTCATGTTGTTAAATTCCAAGGCAAAGTTGAAAGTAGAATAAAAGCAAACAAGCACCATTTAAAAATACAAGCGGATTTAAGAGATTCTCGTGTTCTAAGTTAAATGAAGGTCCCAAAGATTATTAGACTCCGAAAGATAAATCGTACATTTTTGTAAAAAGCAGCAATTTTCCTACGGGGATTTCTTAATGGAGTCCATATTTACTTCCATATATTCCTTGTTCACATTAAGGCTGATAGTGATTAGAAAAACTCAACCATATGTATCTCTTCTATTTGGAGCTCTCCAAATTCATCCAAATTTACTAGCATTTTTTGATGCAGGAATTTATTTCCGTGTTAGTAAATCTGAAATTGATTTAAACACGTTATTAATACATAGTTATATTCACGATTTTAAGAAAAGATAAAGCTAATATACTTACCCATTCATGTCCATCAGCTAATTTTAAATTTTTAAATTTAAAATTCAATAAAATTTATCGTATTTTGTATTTTTCATTTTCAATTTATTTTATTTTAGAAATGTTATACAAAAATGTCAGACAATTTTCTGTCGGTTGAGAACACCGAATTTGATTTTCTTAAATCATTATCGAATTTTCGATTACATGAACTAATAATTGGAAATGAAGTACATATTGCTGAATTATAGTTAATTATTGTAGACGAATTCATAACATACAGTTTATTTCATATACATATTGGTTCATCTAACTAACATTAGAGTTGTTAGTACCATAATTCGATTCAAATTAGCCCTTTTCTATTCATAACATAGAAAGTTAGTCGAGTTTATAATCTTTTAATAATAACTATAAAATTTCAGTTCATTTGATTAACTGATTTCCAATCGATCTGTTTTCTGTGTGTAGATTGGTAAGGGATAAGATTAAAATTCGATGTGGAATCATTAAAATCTAGAGATATCAAGACATTGAAAATTGAAACATGTGAACGTAGAATGTAAATAGGTTTTGATTTTGGGTCATATCTCTTTAAGATGTAAATACGTTTACGAAATTAGGATATTTGCAGTTGGAGTAATGACTGGAAAACTTTCGCCTATAACTATTTATAGATTATTTGGGGTATAAATCAATATTAGTATGAATATCCACAATAATACAGAATCGACAATAGCCAAATATAACATTGTAAACTGATCTAATATGGGGAAATAATAGGATATAGAGTCTAGTGATGCCTTTCATTCTCGATCAGTAATAATGATCTTGTACGTACACTCAGTTAACAATTGTGTGAACCTGGAGAAACATGCTATTTTAAAAGTTTGAATTTCGTTGTCGTTGTTGAATGAAATGGTTGCCGCAAACATATATTTGTTTATTGTTACCACAATCGTATAAATGGTTAATGTGACTTTAATATAGTTAAAAAACTTGTAACAATATTGAAATGGTTACAGTAACCATGCCCAACTATATTTTTTCTTTTCGTGTGCACATGTTAGTTCGCTGCTTAATTATTATCAGTTGATACTTAGGGTATAACAATAAGTTGTATAGTATATTTTGTTTTGTTTCACAACAATCTCTTTACAGTAGGATTATTTATGTAAAAATAAAATTACTAAAGAGGATTATAGTACATAGACTAAATACTAAATAAATTTCGCATTCATAGTAATGTAAATTTAATATATTTAATCAGTTTGTAATTGGAATAGTTTAAGAACTGCCAGTTGCAGTTTCTCAATTTTTCACACACAAAATTGGTTTGCTTTGGAAACAGGGAATATCCAATATCTCAAATATTTACAATGCCATAAATCTGATAATATCAACGTTAATCTTTACAAAATACCATTTCTGACAAACTTTTAATTATTTCAAGAGTGCTTTTAACATTCGACACAACATTACAATTTTTGTTAACATTTTCTTGACTCGAACTCATGCCTGTAAACTAAAGATAACCGAGCAGGAACATGCAGTATTTAGTTGAGTAATAAAAGGAAACTTATTATAAGAAAATTACTTATTTTTTTATTGCTACTTATAAACATGATACCAAAATAAAGTCATGCAATAATTTATAAAAAAATACACCATCACATACATATAAACTTATAAATATGACAACATTTAATAAGCTGAACTTAGTCGACAAAAAGAAAAATCACCCAACTACTTACAAATAGGCAGCTTGTCTTCTCTTTTTTTCTACTTCAAAAAACACTTTATAAAACAGCATAAGATGCAACAACGTTTAAGAAGAAGTGGTGATATATATTTTTCCCAAAAGTTTTTTAAGTTGGTTGGGTGCTTTTGCTTGTAATAATATTAAAACAGACAATGCCCAAGAACAACTAACATGTAGACCAACAGACATTCTGGTAGACAGTGAGACAAACAGGAAATAAAGTTAAGTACCAAACGGAAAATAAAGCTGGTAATAGTGGTGTCGAATACATGTGTGCAAATAATAGTAGATATGAATGTTTTTGTCTCTATGTGCTGGCGGTATTTTTTAGTTATAAATGTTGTAATAAGACCTTCTTTTCGTAGGCAGAAATAACTTCAGTTTGGGTATGTGCTTTTGTGTGTTTCAGTGTATGAATTTTCTGTTTACGAAAGTGTGCACATTATTTATGAGCAAAACTTTTTCACAGCTTATCTGATCAAGCTGCATGTAAAGTTAAGAATGAGTTGAAAATATGTATATGGAAACCTACAAATACATGTCTATACGTGGAAGACTTATGGCTGAACTGGAAAAGTATATTGTAACGGAATTAGTCGACTTTAGAAATGCTTCTCTCAGTATTAAACAAAACATCCAGAGTAACATGTTTTATATAGAGATCCTGTAAGGTTTTTTATAGAAAACTTTAGACTGTGTGAGACACACGGGTCTAGATATTTCTGAAGACTATTGTACACGGTCTTTATGCTAAAGACTACCACCAACTTTATTCTAAAGGGTACTACCACTACACTACCACTGTCATTGTGCTAAAACTTGAACTCTGTGTGGTTAGGTTAGGTTAGGTTCCATGAACATTCACTCGTGAGTCCATTAAAAACTGATCCCATTGTGATACCCAAGAAGTAAACTGCGGGGTATTTATAATACGTCGCACAGTGGCGCCCGTAGAACAAGTGAGGTTGCAAAAATTTCATGTGTCCCTAAAAAATATTGAATAAACCTGTTTTACAGTAAATTGTTCAACGATTTCAAAAATGCTACTCTTATTAAAATTTTTGGTTCAGAAGATATAGCCCTGCAAAGTTGACTGATTTTCAGTTTTCAAAAAAACAGACCATTTTTAGGTCATTTGTTCTTTGATTACTCCTTTACCTAATGCAAAAAATTTCCAGCTGCCCCTTCATGCCCCATTTTTTGCTAGAGGTAAAATTTTGGAAAAAGATATGGTTTCAAAAATGACATATGACCGTGAAAAACCAACCAAAATTTTTTTTTTAAAATTTTTTTTTTGTAATCTTTTTCAGAACCGGACATTGGAAGAATAGGTGGAACAGAATAGGTTTCGACAGCTTCTACAGTAATCGTTGTACTGTAGGCTTAGTCTTGTATCATGTGTCCCGATTATACAATGTCCTGCAAAGGAAACAATTAGCCACATTTGCTCACTACGGAATTTCACAAGTAAATTCGTCCTACCAGCATCATAAACGGGCCAAGTCTTGATCCTCTAGCCATGTTCCACAGAAGTAGTAATAGTAAACCTCCCTGCGGGGTTTCTCGATTAGACACTTTTCAGACACTAATGCCACCTAACGTATACATAGATGATTCCCAAGTCCATCCATCGCAGATAGGATAGAATCGGGTCTGATGTTATTAAAATCTCCTTCAATATCAAGGAAGGCAACAAGTGAAATACTAATTATGTGATAGCAACTCTTCAATGGAGCCAACTAACGAATGTAAAGCTGTTTTCCACAGATCTAACCTTAGTGTAGGCATGATGGGATTGAGAGATGAGTTCCGTCGGAATAGTCATTTTTAAATGTACCAATCACCCTGTATAGTGTTTTCAACAGGAATGATGCAAGACTAATCGGTCTGTAATCCTTTGGTGTGTGTCACCTTTCGGATTAAAGACGACTTTATACCTCGTCCACCATATAGGAATATAGGTACGTTAGATCGTCATCCGGCTCTGAGGATTTAAATGGGTCAAAGCTTTTGATTTCCCAATGGATTCTTTCCCTATTAACCGGAACAACAGTGTCAGCAGCCCCATCCAGGGAAGTGAGTGTCAAGTTTGACCTCAAGTGTCTCCTTACTATTCAAAGTCCATCTACCACAGGGTTTATGAATATGGCTTTGTACAACCGCAGAGGTTGATAGAATTTCACGTAATCGTTTAGTCCTTCCACGCCGCTACAGAAGTCCTTTTCACGTTTCTCGTAAGGTTCTTAAAGTTATTCAATTATAATTTGTATGCTGACCAGTTTTCTAACATCTTTGCCTCATTGAACAGTTTACAGCACGTCCTTCTGGCATGTGCTATCTTAGACTTCCATCAAGGAGGCTAATTCCTCCCTCTGCGGATGGTCGGCTTGTAGGCCAAATTAGTAGCTAATTGACACGTTTCTTTTAGTGTTTCCACATAACCTATATATATATCCTACTTTTAATAGCGGGCGGGCAGGGTAAATACCGATAGAGTATATCACGTTGCAATCTCCCAGATGATTTTCCCCCTATTTAGAATGGTTTATCACTCATGTCTATTAAACCAATATTGAAATCAATATATTAGTGATCAGAAAAGGTGCAGTTGCTAGAGACATCCCAATTAGTAATCATACTGTGGTGCTCAGCACTCACAAGAGTTAAGTCTAGCTACTCACTTCTATTCGAAACAATGAAGATTGGTTCTGAATCTCTATTTACTACTTCCAAACTACTATTAAGAAAGAAATTGAAAAGACTCTCACCTCTTGGATTGGTGTCGCTGCTAATCCATATAATGTGGTGCGAGTTGGCGTCAGCACAGATAATTAAAGGTATCCTGGACTCATTCGCATTTTTCACTAAACTGCGGACAGCATTATTTCACGGATTATGCGCCATGTAGCTGGATATCAGTCATATCAAACTACCTTCATTCATGCGACTGTATCTTCGTTACTGTAATCAGACAAAATAAAGATATTCAAAGAGATTTTACCCAGAATTCAGGATCTAATTTTACCATTCGTCTTTAGCGTAGTAGAACTGATGAATCCAAGGTTCCTGGACCATGATAAACTCCTCCTCTTTCTGAGCAATTCGGAAGAGCAGTGCAGCGGATGCTGCTTTAGAGTGGTGAAGATTAATTTGGGTCAATCTCACCATGATCTACGGTGACGTCGGCGTCCTCCTTGTCACAGATCAAGATATAAAAAACTTTAGATCGGTGTATCTCACGACACCGTAGATGAGGCGTCCTCGTCAGCCACCTCGTCCATCCGAAGGTATCAACCATCTCGGAGGTAGAGTTGGTATCTACAGTGTCGGTTGGAACTTCGGTGTCGTAAGATACACCGATCTAAAGTATTTTATTTAACACTTGTAACATGGAACAATGATTTTAATATTTATATTGTGAACGATGAAAACGAGGACATATTGCCGGCAGTAGAATTCTAAAAAAACTTGTGCTGCAGTTTGTCGGCAAGAAAAAAAGTATAATAACTTCAGCATACGTGTTACATCCCCTTGCAGCAATTTGTATATGAAGTGATTATCACGGTGTGAAGACAAAATTTCTATAAATGAAGAAAAAAATCCGGCAAAATTATTGCTAAACATTTATCAACATTTTAAATTGTTGAAATAATTTTGCTTCAAATGTTGTCTAAATTTCTAGAAACTATTTTTGATTAGGGGGAGGAAACAAATATTTTTGATGAGATATTGGACCATTTTAGATAGACAAAAATTAAATGGGTTGTATTTCATCGAGGTTTAAATTAAAATATTATTAAGAATGCTGTAAAATTTCTCAATTTCAATTGTATAAAACTTATTAACAGTGATAATAAATTATAAAATCTTACAATTACTATCGAATTTAGAAATTCAAAAATGAATTTCTTTCATTGATATTTTTCATTACGTCCCTATATTAAATTTTTTGTTTTTTAAGTGCAGTGAGTCCTAGATTATCCGTGATTCGATTAACCGGCAACATCAATTAACCGGGAACGAAAATTTAAATATTTTTGGATCGATTTAATTTTTTTCCGGGATTATAAGCATAATTTTTTCGATTATCTTTAAACAATCCATTTGAACAATGTGAATAAAACGAAAAAGGGGAATTCCCTCGCTTGCATACGATGATTCGGAAGCATTTACAAAAGTAGATTTTTCTGTTTATGAATGGTTCAGGAAGGAAAGATTTAAAGGAACTCCAATTTCTTTTTTTCAGCGAAGAAAAGGATAAAATATTTCACTAAAAATTAAATAAAAAAGCGACATTTTATTCACAAACTTAGTGCAGCAAGAGAAAAATATGCATTGATTATATAGCTGCTACAATTTTCGTGGAAAAATTAAATGAATTAATATCAATGAAAAAACTAACCAATGAGATAATGGAGAATAAACAGACATTTTTTGAAATTGTTTACATGAGAGCAGTTTGCCTTTATGCTGAAAACGTTATTGTGAAAGTTTGTCCACCAAATTGGACGATATTGATCCAACTGATGAATCAGAGTGCAATATAGAGCCGTAAATGTCATTATCAAAAAACTATATGTATTAAAAAACTACTTAAAATTGGTGATCAATTAACCGGGAAAATTGATTATCCAGAATGCTCCCGCTCCCGACCATTACGGATAATCGAGGTCTCTCTGTACTTGTAAACAATTTAGATTTTTCCTATAAATTTATTTTTATTAAAGTTGTAGTTTTTTTCAAAGTTGTCTGGCAAAAAACATTGCACAAAAGGTCATGTGTTTATTTTCACACATTTCCATGCTAGAGTCAATCAATTTTGCAGAAAAGTAACAGAAAATTATATCTGCATAAATTTTCTTATCAACATCAGACACTTTGTTGCCAAATGTTGGGTTTATTGTGTGCATTACATGGGGAAGTAAGCGAATAAATTTTAAAGATTTCTTGGGTATTAAAAAGAAACTTCAAGAAGATATGATTACAAGTGGTAATCTGCAGTAAACATTAGTTTGGTTTTTGACTTCAATCCGCAAAATTATTGAAGGGAGACCAATTTTGTAATAGGCAATCGGTAATGAAAATTATGCATGATTATGCAGAGCGTATACTTGATTTAAAATTAATTGTTTATTAATTATACGCACTGTAGGGCAGTGAACAAAAGTAGATATTAATATCATGATAACTTTTTAAATAATGTTTAGATTGCTACTAAATTTGAATTGAAGTTAGAAGAGGATATAAGCTTTCACAATATTAATTGAAGATATAACAAATTTAAACTTAACAAGATCTAAAGTGTGCTAAATTTCCTAGCCTCGGCCAAATAGAATGAAATACAAATATTGCAGACTATTATTATTTGACATAGTTTTTGCATTTATAAGATTTTCCTTGGTTTCCTTCCCCTTTATATGACCATTATTGTATATGTAGGTATCCGTAATGGCAAACAATCTATTGCAGTTAAAGTTTACAATTGTTAAGGAAAATATTTGTTTTTGTTTACTTACTTATATTCTTCTGTTTATTGTCTGTAAATTTGTTTTGCTAAATTAATTGGCAAAAATATTTTTATCATAGATTTTCCATAAAATATGCAAATTGTTTACCATTTAAAAAGGAATTTTTAGTAAATGGATAAAGGAATTAAATGAATAAAACTATTAAAATTGTAGTAGATTATTTAGGTGATCAAATAATACCATACATACAAATTTACCTTATATAAATTTATTTTAAACATCTCAAGATTTTAATTTTTAATCCCTTCATTGTAGTTCCCTACGGAATAAATAGTTTAAAAATATTCCTTTAACCATAAAATATTTTGTATTTTTTTTTTAATAAAGAATTTCTTTCCTCTTGTCCTTTTATGAAATGTGTCCAAAACATTTGAAACATGTAAAAACATTAGGTCTGTGTATCATATACAGAGATTTAAAGATTTCCTCTGTTTCATAAATGATAAGATCAAAGGTTCCTTATGAAAAAAATCCACACTGTTTCTCAAGTATTCTATAAAAATCACACTCTTGTAGTCTTAAGTATAAAGAGGTTAGAGTCTTTAGTATTAAGACGTTAAAATCGAAAGTATAAAGATGTTAGAATCTTTAGTATAAAGACATTAGAGCATTTAGTATAAAGACGTTAGAGTCTTTAGTATAAAGACGTTAGAGTCTTTAGTATAAATACGTTAGAGTCTTTAGTATAAAGACGTTAGAGTATTTAGTATAAAGACGTTAGAGTGTTTAGTATAAAGACGTTAGGGTGTTTAGTATAAAGACGTTAAGGTGTTTAGTATAAAAACGTTAGAGTCTTAAGTATAAAGACGTTAGAGTCTTTAGTATAAAAACGTTAAAGTCTTTAGTATAAAGACGTTAGAGTCTTTAGTATAAAGACGTTAGAGTCTTTAGTATAAAGACGTTAGAGTCTTTAGTATAAATACGTTAGAGCCTTTAGTATAAAGACGTTAGAGTCTTTAGTATAAAGACGTTAGAGTCTTTAGTATAAAGACGTTAGAGTCTTTAGTATAAAGACGTTAGAGTCTTTAGTATAAAGACGTTAAAGTCTTTAGTATAAAGACGTTAGGGTCGTTTGTATAAAGACGTTAGAGTCTTTAGTATAAAGACGTTAGAGTCTTAAGTATAAAGACGTTAGAGTCTTTAGTATAAAAACGTTAAAGTCTTTAGTATAAAGACGTTAGAGTCTTTAGTATAAAGACGTTAGAATCCTTAGTATAAAGACGTTAGAGTCTTTAGTATAAAGACGTTAGAGTCTTTAGTATAAAGACGTTAGAGTCTTTAGTATAAAGACGTTAGAGTCTTTAGTATAAAGACGTTAGAGTCTTTAGTATAAAGACGTTGGAATCTTTAGTATAAAGACGTTAGAGTCTTTAGTATAAAGACGTTGGAATCTTTAGTATAAAGACGTTAGAGTCTTTAGTATAAAGACGTTAGAGTCTTTAGTATAAAGACGTTAGAGTGTTTAGTATAAAGACGTTAGGGTGTTTAGTATAAAGACGTTAAGGTGTTTAGTATAAAAACGTTAGAGTCTTAAGTATAAAGACGTTAGAGTCTTTAGTATAAAAACGTTAAAGTCTTTAGTATAAAGACGTTAGAGTCTTTAGTATAAAGACGTTAGAGTCTTTAGTATAAAGACGTTAGAGTCTTTAGTATAAAGACGTTAGAGTCTTTAGTATAAATACGTTAGAGCCTTTAGTATAAAGACGTTAGAGTCTTTAGTATAAAGACGTTAGAGTCTTTAGTATAAAGACGTTAGAGTCTTTAGTATAAAGACGTTAGAGTCTTTAGTATAAAGACGTTAAAGTCTTTAGTATAAAGACGTTAGGGTCGTTTGTATAAAGACGTTAGAGTCTTTAGTATAAAGACGTTAGAGTCTTAAGTATAAAGACGTTAGAGTCTTTAGTATAAAAACGTTAAAGTCTTTAGTATAAAGACGTTAGAGTCTTTAGTATAAAGACGTTAGAATCCTTAGTATAAAGACGTTAGAGTCTTTAGTATAAAGACGTTAGAGTTTTTAGTATAAAGACGTTAGAGTCTTTAGTATAAAGACGTTAGAGTCTTTACTATGAAGGCGTTAGTGTCTTTAGTTTGCAAAGATTAGAGCGTTTAGTATAACAAATCAGCAAACTTTATTGGCTCCATAAAAACCGAGCCTTCCTATTATACAAGTGTCTGAACAAATGTATAAATACCGCAATATTAAAAACCACAAAATGATACAGAAAAAAAAGTAACGAAAATATTAAACCACATGCCACCAAAATGTACAAGAACATTTTGTACATGAAATAATATACAGAATATTTAACTGACTGCCAGCCAAAAAGGAGTTTTTTCCAAAAGTTTTATATGGTCGCGACAGTGGATGAGTTGATTTCAGAGAAATTAAAAGAAGCTTATAGAAGAAAAAAACTAATAGTAATAATAAATTTAATTTGGTTTCAATTTAATGATGGTTAAAAATTGTACTATATAATGTTGAACGATTGAGTGCAGGATTAAGGACATTAAGGGCAGAGCTTTAGCTTTAAGAACTGTATTTCTTTTAGTTCATAATAAAATCAGGTTATTAATGGTATATGTATTATTAAGAGAGATCTGATTGGAAAGTCTTAAATTAAAAGAAGATTTGATATGAATAAATTATTCCACTTTTGAATACATTTTCTTTTAATTAATTGCTATGCCATAGATTTGTCTTTAAATTTTAAACAATCTAATATCAAGTCACCTTAAATTTTAAACATACTTAACAAAATACATGTCATGGCAACACAAACAACACAACTGACAAACAATTAGTTGAGAATGTGACATGTTTATTAAAAACCCCAAAAAGAATTTTAAATATTTTACACTAGTAAATCTTTCAATACAAGACATACACACATTATTATCTCGATGTAATACTTTTACTTCACACATACATAGATTAATATATACCAACACCCTTACACACATCTACGTATCAAGACAAATAAAGTTTTTGTTTTCGAAATCATTTGAAAGGAAACAGTAGTGATTTACAATTTTCATTATAAATAGAAATGAACAAAACAATAATAGAGCTTTAAACATCTAACATAAACACATACATATATTTACATTTGTATATGTATACGCATACATATTCAGCAGTATATAAATATGTACGTGTATCTGTGTTGTATTAGTTTTCTTAAATAAGCCCACATTTACAAACATTCTAACTCCCATTAACCATACCGGAAGTTGTTATTTTCTACAACAAAACACCACATACGACAGTATTGTGTCAAGTTTTTGTTATTGTCATTATTTGTTGTTATTTTAACTATTGCTATTTCTTCTAGGAAAAGGCGTTATTTGTTGTCACAAACAAATATCACTTACTATTGTACTTATGCACATTTGAGGGGTGTCGTAGAAGTGTTTCCAAACTAATATCTTTTTAACTAACATGCACCAAATATACAAATATTTTACAAGTTTTAATATCGAAATAAATTTAGTTTTATAAGCTTTACTTATTTATTGAATCTGCCTTTTATAGACCCAACAATAAGTATTTAAATCTTAGAACTAAAATTAAAACAAGTTGTTTTCTGACAAAAGAGCCTTCATAAACAAATGGCATTCATTTTAGCGGATTGGCAGATCTACTCAACGGTGACTTGATCGGGTTTGGCTCTGCACAAGTAGTTTTGTAAGCTGGTTGGGACGGTTTTACAGTTTTACAATTTATTTTTTAAGAACTTTCCTTTACCAGTTGCACATCCAAGTCAATTTGAATGTTTTCATTTGATGACATGGTGTTCCCGTTATGGACCTAATAATTCTGGATTAGGCCCTCTGTATAAGATCAATAACGATGTTGCCAGCCATTCCCCATAATTAAATTCCATAACTCCTAATTGGTTTTAAAACGGTAAATAGAGCTGCAAGAAGAGATAAAAGAAAGTTACTAGAATGGCTTTCAATGTCGGCAGAAGAGGCGACAAGCCAAAACAATATGAGAAAACAACACCATACGATAAACTGTCTCACCAATCGAAATTGTAACGGGACCCAACAAGTCGCTGATAGCAGTGGTGCACTATTAACAAATAATAATGCAAAGACACAAAGATGGAGAGAACATTTCGAAGAAATTAGTAACGTCGCCACACTACTGAGGACAACGAAATTGAAAAGAACAGTCCTCCAGAAAATATCCTAAGAATATCAAGCAGGCCCCCAGTGTAACTGAGATAAAGCAAGCCATATGGAAGTTAAGAAATACAGGGCAGCAGCCGAGGATGTTATACCAGCTGAAATTCTTCGGGTTGACATCGAAACCACAGCAAAACTTCTACGACCGCACACATCACATCACATCAGTCTGGGAGGAGGAAAGGCTACATCGAACTCGTAAGTATGGTATCATCGTTAAGTTACCGAAAAGTGGCAACTTGAAAGATTGCAACAACTGGAGAGAAATTACTATGCTTAACACCATATACAAGGTACTAGCAATCAGAATACAGTAAAGGATTCAAAGTAAAATTGAGATATATCAACTAGATCAAAATGCATGTTTCCCTATAAATCAGGAAAACGCCCTACTTATTATAATAGAACAATCCCTTGAATGGCGTACTCCCCTGTACCTACTGTTGGTAGATTTCCATATGGAAAGAATTGAGAAGAAAACGGATACCTCATCAGAGCTATGTACGAGGATTCACTAAATAGTTGGATGACATCTTGAGCAAAGAAGAGGAATAAAATGGAGTCTGTCACGTTAATGCGAGGGTTTGGATTATGCAGATGATATCTGTCTACTCTCGCATAAGATATCCAACATGCAAGCAAAAGTAGAAGATTTGGAAAGATTAGCACGCAATGTTGGACTTGAGATAAATATCAAGAAAACCAAAGCTTTGAAAATTAACAAGCTATCTAGGCAGTACAGATGTAAATAATAGGCATACAACCACTATGGAGAAACTTAAAAATATCCAGGCGAACCAAGCTTAGAATATTTATCGCATGTGTAAAGTCTACTCTGTTGTACGGAAGTGAAAATTTGTTAGCATCGAACACCAGAAGCTACAGGTATTCGTCAACAAGTGCCTCAGAAATATTCTGCCCTAATAACATCAGCAACACGGATCTCTTGAACCTTACCATACTAACATAAATAAAACGTAGGAAATGGAGGTACGTAGATCCGCCATACTATCAGAAAGAATCCTGACAATATAACAAGGATGGCGCTAGAGTGAAATTCTCGTGGCTCAATAAGCCGTGGTCGGTCAAAGAATACATGGAGATGAACTCCTAGACTCACTCCTGTAGCTCGTTTCTGTATTTCTTGCATCGGAAAACTTCTCACATGAAGTATGAAACAAAAAATTCCATCGTTTCTCGATGTGCAAGAAAAAAGTGTTTCTGTATTTGAATGCGAAAACAGACAACACAGATTCTGTTCTTACTGGAATATTTCCAGTAATTAAGTGTCAAATGCAAGACAAGAAAGGCTAAAAAAAATTAAAATGCCAAAATATAACAATTGTGTTTTATTGATTGTCATCATTTAAATATAAAACAAAAAGTATAGTGTGGCGCTTATAACTGCTGAATTTAAAAAAATAATTTTGAAACACATTTTTGTGTACTTACATGTGTATATATAATTTGTTTATTCAAACTCTGTGCTACTTACATTTTCGGCTGATTTGGGTTCCATATTTATACATATATATACAATAATCCTGCGAGTCGACATTAATCATTATAATTTTATTGATGACATCAACAAATCTTTCCTTTACTGCACTCGATTTCAGTTTCAGTGGGTTTTGTAAGTTTTTTTACTATTAAACTTTGTAAACCATCAGCGTTTCTCTGATTCCTTATATCACAAAGAATATTGCACCAAACTCTAGAGATAAATTATGATATATCTGTGTCTCATGGCGATCACCTGGAGATTTCCATATTGTTTTATGAGTGTTATTATGTGGGAATAACGATCCTCCAATTCTGAGATCATTATTCAGGAATAGCTCCATTTTCGCTACATACCCCTAATGAGTGTATGCCGATTATAGACTCATAATCTCTATTATCATTCTCATCCTTCGGGATGGACTACAGAGTCTTCTCCAACATATTGTAGAACATGATTGATTTAAATAATGTTTTTGATAGTGTCAACAGGAACTTACTATGGTGTACATTCGAGAAGAATGCCTTTTTAGCTACATATTGTTATACAAATACTTTTAAGTTTGCCCTCATATAAATCTCCCTTCTTCCATGTATGTTTCTCCCTCTCTCTTTGCCTTTATTATTCATATGTATTGTGAATACAGTTCTCAACAATTCTAGGGACCTTTTGTTCATTTGTGTGTGTATGTGAGATAAATTCTAAGTATCTGTGTGAGTGTGTGTGCTTTTGTAAACTCCTTGTAAGTAATTCAAGTGTTCTTAATGAACTTAATCGCGTATGTTTATTGCTTTAAATTTAAAATTGTCATCACTTTGTCATTTTGTCACACTTTCCTTTATAATTGTCATTGTGTCTTAATGTATTGTATGTGACTTTCTCTCAATTGAGCGTGATTGTTTGTGTGTTTGTGTCTGTATGTTGAATAGAAAGTGTATGTTTAAGTGTGTGTGATTGTATATTGATTTATATCCTGAAAAGTTGTTTTTCTATTGCAAGACATTTTATTAATGTATTCCGTGTGCTGGTTGGTGTTACTTTTGAAATTTAGTTCATGAATTTTAATTTATATGCAATTACACACACTTGAATTTGTAGAAAGATTGAGATTTTAAATAGTTAATGATTCTTTTTTTTATATAGGCATGTATATGTATATTTAAATGGGAATAACATTAAAGCTGAGGTTTATGTCTTAAAGTAATGAAAATTTATAAAAATAGAAAACTAATTGAACAGAAACTTAAATAGTAACTAATTTTCCATAAACCGCTGTCCATAATGCAATTATTTTAATATTTGTTATTTGTTTCAATCATAAAATCAAATAATAATTAAAATTTTTCCATTAAAAGATTTTACTTTTTCAATCACAGCATAAAAAATCCTTACAATTTTCGAAAAACCGCAAGTCAAGTGTTTTTGAAGTTGTCGTTGATATTTGTCTATTATTTTTCACAGAAAAGGACATGAAATGAAGTTGTCAGGCAGCATAAAAAGCGAACTTTTTGTTGTCCCTTGTTCCAATGTAAGACTTCTATACCAAACGATGACAACTTCAAATTGCTAAAAAAAACAACAAAGAAACAATAACATTAAAACAAGGAAACAGTCAAGTAATAGCATAGCAAACATATACAAATACCAATGAAAAAACAACCAAACTAAAAAAAGAAACATAAAAAACCAGGCCATTTACCACAACATGTGCCAACTTAAAAGCCCCAACATAGAGGGAACAAAAATAAACAACATGTTCATCTCATTCTTAGAACAATATCTAATATTTTTCAAATACATACATCCACTCAGGAAACAGGACATGCACTTACACACAGTTAAATGAGTAAAGAGGACGACAAACAGCAAACAGAAATTTCTAAATGGTTTTAAAAATATTTTTGTAAAATCTTATTTGTTTTATCATGGACCAAAAAACAACAACAACGAAAACTAAAATTAAATAAAATTTTTGTTACAACAACAAAAGATAAAAACAGAAACAAATAACAAAATTTTTCTCATACAAGACAAAATCTCCAATGACCGAATTGTAATGGTAACAGATGTACAAGTATTCTTTTTTTTATTATTTGTTTCCATCTTTTATTTTGCTCCATTATTCATAGACGTGTATTGTTGTGATGGTATTTGTTATTTATGTATGTGTGTTTTTGGGAGGTATTAGTATTTCAATAACAGACTAATGTTGATAACAATAAAAGTTTCGAAGACTTCATCCTTAATAATTTAAAAACAAACAAAAAAAAAAATGAAAAATGTGGTTCTAAGCTGGTACTTTTAGTGAACTAACTTATGATATTTACATATAACAAAGGATCAAAAACTTAATTATTTTGAGCGGCATAACTTTTTGAAGTAATGAAATTCTAAGGCGATCTAGCTATGTCCGTCGGTCTGTTTAAAACACGATAGGGCCCAAATACTCTTTGTTGACAGGGGTTTTTTGGTATTGAAAATGTTCAATATAGATCCATGATTTCACCTAGCAACATACTAATGTCCACTCGTAATACTGTTTGAACAGTCATCATCATCATGTTGATTATGCGGCAATACTGTAAGTATTCTGAAATTATACTGTAAAGTATGGTGAAAATCGGGCAACATTTATCTCTAGTCCCCATAGAAGGACCCCCTCAGAAATTGACTTGAAACTTAATATAACACTCTTAATTGTTTGAATTGAGGTTGCTCCCTATATTTAAGCACAATTACAGAATAATTTGTCCAATTTGTTTAAAAAGAAATCTAATTCAATTTTGCACTTATCGGATGTTTGAATATCCAAAGTGTTTAAAAAAAAAATTAAATTTGTGTCCAAATCAGTCTTCACGCCAATCAATAATATTTAAATTTTTAACCCTTTCCCTGTCCAGTGCATCACATATGATTCACAGCAAGTTTCTTTCACACGTCCGTGCATCACATATGATTCATAAATTATACTATTTTTTAATTAACAAAAAAAACTTTGGACGTAAGACATAAACTTTTTTGTATGGGGACAGGCAAAGGGTTAATCCGCATTTAATATTTATTTGATTCGAGAAAAAATTTAAACTTTTTGAAAATTTTTTTGAAAATGTAAAATTTGTGATTAAGGTATTTATAGACGGCAATACTGAGTATTAATATTGGTCAAAAACTCAAGTATCATAATACAATTTCATAGTCTAAACAAAAATTTTATTAGATTTTCAAAAAATACAAATGATTTTTTTGATTTACGGTCGGTATTCAAAATTTGTTTAAAACAATTCAAAAACTTCTTATTTTCATATGTATCGGATATGTATTTTTAAATACAAATAAGGCAAACAAAAATGTCAAGAAAATATAAAATAAAAATAAAATTTTTAAGAAAAATATCAATCAACAAAGATTTAAAATATTTGTAATACTGTCGTGTAAACAAGAAATGTATTTTTCGAAACGATTTCTTGACATACCGAATGATTTTAATAATATTTTAAATTTGAAAAGTGTTAATACTCAGTATTGCCGTCTATAAATACCTTTAGGAGTATGCATGCCATTTTATGATTTTTTATATCCTTCACCACCCCATAAAGTTTATATTCTGGATCGTTATAAATAGCGGAGTTGATATAGCCATGTTCGTCTGTTTGTATGTTGAAATCAACTTTCCGAAGCCCCCAAATAACTTACATGCACGATTCATACATCAATATCTCCGGAATTCTTCCGGTTCAGTTGATTTTTATACTGATATATAAGGAACAAAACAGGACAACCTCGATTTTTGACCTATATCTGGATTACTAAGTCATTAATATATAAAATATGCAACAGTGTGTATCAGACCATATTAAGTTGAACCTACAATGGATCAAAATCGGAAAAATATTTTTTAACCCGAATTTTTTTTTCAGCTTAAGTTTTTTTTTTGCTAAATACTAAAAAAAATTGAAAAAAAAAAAAAAAAATTTTAAAAACAATTCGAAAAAAATTGTTTTCCAAAAAATTAAAAAAAAAAAATAAATTTTATTTACCTGAAAATATTTTAAATTTTTATTTTAAAGTATAATTTGGTGAAGGGTGTATAAGATTCGGCACAGCCGAATATTGCTCCTCCTTATTTTTTTTTGCTCAAAAGAAAGCTTATTTGTTTTCCTTGAAGACCTGTTAGATTGCTTAGGGGGATGCGAATGGAATATCTATCAAAATAAATAAGAAACTCAAGACATAAAATGTTTGACTTTATTTTTTTTTTCAAAATGGGCCCTTTTTTATTTTTATTTTTTGGTTCAAAATAAAACCTACATTTATTAATTTCAGAGAAGTTTTCTCATACCCAAGTGATCATTCAAAATTGAAACCACTAAAGTCACGATATAGTCTGCTATCAATGGCTGTCAAACACAAACTAAAGGACGCATTTTTTGGGACATTCAAAAATCAAAGGAGAGTCTCCTTCAATCTTATTATATTAGGATACGAGAGCTTTGATTGGTGTTTTCCACGTAGATATTACCGGATTCTTCTTCATCCAAAAAATTCTTGAGCTAATAGTCGTTTGCTGCTTTTAATCGTAAGTGTAGACTGAGATCGGAACCTGGTTCTGAATTGGAGGTGTGTTTTAATCACCCCATTTCTTTCCAAGGGTTATCTCACAAGTATAAAAGGCGCTTAGTGCTTTTCGAATTCTCAACATTATGCATCCACGATAGCTATAATCCAGAATTGGGCTTCTCTCGAAACTTCCAGAACTATACCATCTTAATTGACTCCACGAACTTCTCCAGGGTTCTTGGGTTAGGGCTACAATAACTTACACGAAACGCAGCAAGTCTTGATTAATCTGAACTGCTCTCTGCATCCTCGTTTAATCGTCCAATCCTCCCTGCCAACTTCCCTATTTTAACGCATTATAAATATTCACATGACTGTTCTGGGTTGATGATGTCATTGAAAATACTGTTGATTAATCTGCAGGACTTCCAGCACTACTATAAAGGCGTCCGTTGCAGATTTGAAGTGGTGTAAATTAAAACTCAATTTTTATCCAGAAGTACTTATCTTCGACCTTGTTGTGAAAATGAGCCTATATATTAAAAACTAATAACTATAATCAACTAATGTTGTTGATTGGCAGGGGCTGGGAATCGAACCCAGGCCGCAAATACCATATCAAGCTTAATGATCAAACTCGCTAACCAATTAAGCCGCAGTAACAAATTTATCTTTAAAGCCTTAACCGTTTTGTGTCGATTTACTACCGTCTGTCTGTGAGCGGTTTCGAGTCACTGGGTTTTACTTCTGTCTCTGTTCGGAATTCGGTTGTTTAAAATTATCGAAATCTCGTGGAACCTCTTTATTTTCGGAGTCAGTCTGAATGCTATTTGTCTTAGATTAATCAATCTCCTCAGTCTTTGATTGCTATGTGCTGGATACTGAATCCTTTTCAGCTATATTCTGCGTCGTATTCATGCTTAACTATTTTACAGAGATTTTGTCTATATTGTCGATAACTAACATGGCCTTGAGGTATTTAAATTTCAGATTATTCTGCTGACCCTTGATTTTTAAGGTCAGCTGCACTTAAAACAGTTGCCACTGCCTGAGAAGATGACCACTGTCGAGGAATCTTTTGTACATTGTACTTTAAAAGCACACAAAGTATACAAAACTATAACGATATAATATAAAATGTTATTTTTTTTACCACTTTTGAATAGCTAGGGAACCTCTGATTTCAAATTACTTTTGCTGATTTAAAGCAAGTATGTTTAAGCAAATAATACTCGTACTACTATTCAAAAACAAAAATATACTTATATTTAGAGCATATATGAACATAAATATCTTTATTCTTTAGAAAATAAAATCTGCAGTTTGTTTTTTATTTTGGCAAAAACAATTTTATCATTGACACTGTATAGTTTTGCCATTGAAGTTGTTTTAAAACAACTATATGTGTGTGTATATAAGTTTATGGATGATTTTATTTTGTTTTACAGTTAGTTTTTATGATAAAAGTCCCCAAGAGACATGTTGAAATGTAATTAGTTTTTAATTTGTAAATTTGTATGGTTTTGAATTGAAACCTGTACTTATTTTTTGTTTAAATTATTTTTTTTAACATGATTTTTATAAAAAAATTAGGGTGTATATGGAGAACAAGATAATTTTAAATTGCTTGTCAGTTTTACAAAATTAATTGAATTTGAAAAAAGTCCTTTTGCTTAGTACTTGATATATTTACCAGAAATGACCTCATGCAACTAATGAATTGTAATTAATTTTTTGTTTTGTGTAAACATCTAAAAACTACATTAATCTTTAACGGGAAACACTTGTTTTATTTCCTAGAGGGGAGTGAGAGAAAAACATGAAAAGGAAACGGAAACCAGAGCTAAACAAGCAAGTAAATGAAATCACACAAAAACGCAACTGAACATTATTTTTATTTATTAACTTAAGCAGCTCAACTTCCTTTACTTACACCACTCAGCCAGCAACAAAACACTTTAATTTATGAGCTCTTATTAAGATAATAGAAGAAAAGCAAACATGAAAAGAAATTAGTGGGGGGATGGGAAAATAATACAAAAAAACGATTTCATTCTCATGATGCTGGTCATTTCAGATGTGAAAAAAAACATCTTACAAATTCTCTTATGGAAAGACATTGGTATTAACGGAGTACCAACTATTTTTTCATTTGTTTTTTGTAGCATTACTTCTTACAAAAGTTGGGTATATTTAGGTTTTTGTTAGAGAGGTAACAAGTGAATAAACACTGTAAATGTTTTTATACTAAAGCCTGTAACCGTCTTTATACTAAAGCCTGTATCCGTCTTTATACTAAAGCCTGTAACCGTCTTTATACTAAAGACTGTTACCGTCTTTATACTAAAGACTGTTACCGTCTTTATACTAAAGACTGTTGCCGTCTTTATACTAAAGACTGTTACCGTCTTTATACTAAAGACTGTTACCGTCTTTATACTATAGACTGTTACCGTCTTTATACTAAAGACTGTTACCGTCTTTATACTAAAGACTGTTACCGTCTTTATACTAAAGACTGTTACCGTCTTTATACTAAAGACTGTTACCGTCTTTATACTAAAGACTGTTACCGTCTTTATACTAAAGACTGTTACCGTCTTTATACTAAAGACTGTTACCGTCTTTATAATAAAGACTGTTACCGTCTTTATACTAAAGACTGTTACCGTCTTTATACTAAAGAATGTTACCGTCTTTATACTAAAGACTGTTACCGTCTTTATACTAAAGACTGTTACCGTCTTTATACTAAAGACTGTTACCGTCTTTATACTAAAGACTGTTACCGTCTTTATACTAAAGACTGTTACCGTCTTTATACTAAAGACTGTTACCGTCTTTATACTAAAGACTGTTACCGTCTTTATACTAAAGACTGTTACCGTCTTTATACTAAAGACTGTTACCGTCTTTATACTAAAGACTGTTACCGTCTTTATACTAAAGACTGTTACCGTCTTTATACTAAAGACTGTTACCGTCTTTATACTAAAGACTGTTAACGTCTTTATACTAAAGACTGTTACCGTCTTTATACTAAAGACTGTATCTGTCTTTATACTAAAGACTGTTAACGTCTTTATACTAAAGACTGTTACCGTCTTTATACTAAAGACTGTATCTGTCTTTATACTAAAGACTGTTACCGTCTTTATACTAAAGACTGTTACCGTCTTTATACTAAAGACAGAAAAATTTAATTTCAGTTTTATTTTTATAGTGTCATTAAAAGTCTACTTGAACTGCTTATTTATTCTTCTTTTGGCATCCAAATAACAACTCTACTTAATATAATAAACTTGGCTTCTTAAAGGAAACAAGACGTTGTTGAAATGAGGTCGAAAAAAACCCAAAAAAAGAGGAAAAAAAAAGTTAAACCGAAAATGTGTGCGATGTTTTACTTTTATTAAGTGTTTGAGTTTGTGGGTGAGCGTGATTTAATTGAAATCAATTAACAATAATGAGTTGGTCATTAAAAGCGGATTATGTTTGTTTTATATATTATAAACGAGGAAATGTTTATGCTTGTGTGTTGTGTAAATGTATAAAGTTTCTTTCATTTTGACTTAAGCGGATGGAGAATTTATAAGATAAATCACAACTTATAAATAGTTTGTATGTATAAATATTTAATACATGGAAATAATTTCGTATCAAAGGAAAGTTTAAGATTTTAAATTAATAAAGGAATGAAATGGTTATTATGACTGTTTTTGGCATTTAATTGTTTTTTAATGAGATATGAGTTGGGTGCTGAAAGTCTTTTAGTTATTTAAAGGTTTGAAACATTATTTTCACAATAAGAGATTGTTGAGCATTATTGAATACAGATAAATCGAATAATCTTGTCTCTGATTCAATTAAAAAATGGTCAAAATATCATGAGAAAATAATAAATGCTTTGAGAGTATAAATTTTACCTAATCTGGTTGGTTTTGAATTGACAAGAATATTGTCCATATTTGACAAATCTACTAAATATTCTCCTTTACAGTTTTAAATTACTTTCTTATATTTATGCTCACTATCAAGAAGGATGTATATACATGCTGGATCCTCGTAAGATTCGAAGAGGATCCAGCTATGTCCGACCGTCTGCCCGTTGGTCCATCTGTCTATCTGTTGAAAATACAATAGGGCCCAACCGAAAGGACTCTTTTGCATTATCTTCTGTATTGCGATGAAAAACATGTCTTAGTGTTATCGATTTCTGAAGTGTAAAGATTAAAAATTATTTTTTTTTATCGAAATATTTCATTTCGCCCCAATACAAATTTTGTAATAATCAAAGGAAATAGCTTTTGCTTCAATTATTGAAAGTATTTAGCTAAAAATACTTCGTTGCTTGTAACTTTAAATGCACTTACAAACAATTGCCTTGAATTCTTCAGTAATCCGCTGAAATTGTATCACATTTACGACAATAATAAAGACTGTGTGTAAATATATGTAAATTACAGCAAAAAAAAGTACCACTCATACATGGACCAGGCACGCATTTGGTAAAACTGATAAATGACTCTGTATAAACAACATTGACTGGCAATTACAAACAACAAATTAACGGATGTTAACAACATTCACAGAAGAAAAAAAACCAAATGGTCCTTTTAACACCCCAACTACCCAAAAATAAAACAACAATGACGTTACAGCAAAACCAAAAAAGAAAAACAACTACAAATTAGAGAGTAATAGAAAAAAAAGGGACAGAGATTTTTAACCATCCTTTAGTTACACACATACAGATTTTAACACTAAATTTACTGTCATACCGCTACTTTCAGACACACATTTGCCCACATAGTTTGTAGTATTTATAGTCGTACTAAAGGACTCGTACTGCTGCCAACTTATAATGTATGATGGCTTATGTACATTAAAAAGCCTTGTTAATACTAAAATTGACTTTTATATAAAAATTGTGAACAAAAATAACAACTAGAGAGAGAGAGAAATAGAGAAAATAAAAACAACTTGTATCTGACTAACAAAATGTTGCAGCTTGTAATTTAAGTACTTAACATGAGTGTGCTGCTGGTGTTTGGATAAAGTTGTGTTGATAAGTTAGACAGAAGGGGAAGTATTCTAGATAAATTACTTAATTTGAGATTCCTAAGGATTGCAAGTTGCTACATTTAAAACGAGTTAGGTGCTTCTTATAGAATCGGAGAACTTTGAATTGAAATAAATTAGAAAAAAACATTTACTTGGCGTAACTTGGAGGTCAAATTTTCACACACCGTTCGCAGTAAATAAGGCTGCAGATTTATCTGCACAGACCTGGGACTTTACATATCCCCAGAGAAAATAATATAATAGCGTCAAATTACATGGATGTTAACAGTTCCGTTTCTTGAAATCAGTCGTTCGCCAAATATTTCTATCAGTAAATTAATTGTATCTTGTGTTTAAAACACATGTCGGAATTTTGAACGTATTTCTATAAAATTTGCGATATAAATGTTTTTTGGCCTCAGTACGAAGCCTATTAAAACTGGCTGAAATCGGTTCATTATTTCACCTTGTGCCCATACAAATGTCCCCCAGAAGTAGGACTTTTTTTATCATAAATCTCTAATTTATATAAGTATCCACACAAATTCTTGCACAAATAAGTTCTTTCAGATCGATTCATAATTGACTATAACTCCCATATAAGGCCCATTTCTGAAAATCACTTTAACGAGCATAAATCTCAAACAAATTTTGGAATTCAAATAAAATTTCAAGTGAACGAATTTTTAAAATCGGTGTCTTCCGCTCAGGATGAAAATTGCACCAAGGTTAGTCCTGTTGGATAGTAATTCGGGGACAATTTTTTAACTATATTGGTGAAGAACTCTCTGAGTTCAAACTGATGTTTTTTATCATCCATTTAACTTATTATTTACTGTTCTTAGCTAAATAGTTTAGATAGCAATTTCTTCAATATTTCGAAAAAACCTTTTTTTTTTTTTTTTTTTTTTTCCAAAATGTGACCTTTTTTATTGCAGAGCTTTTTGGCGAGTTGCATATCTATCAAAATAAATGTCTTTCAAAACATAAAATTTTTGCCTTTTATCACTTTATTTTTCGACATAATCTTCTTTGAGTTCATACACTTTGTCCAACGTTTTTCCAATTTTCTTATACCTTCCAAATCTCTTTCCGATGAACCATTTCTTCAGGCTTGCAAACAAGTAACATTTACTCAGGGCTAAATACTGTGAATAGGGCGTATGAGGGAAAAATTCGAAACCTAATGGATTTTTATCATGTAAACTGAACATGTGTGCGAAAAGTTTTCTCATACCCAAGTGATTATTCAAAATTTAAACCACTGAGCCATGTGAGATGACCACTACTTCCATAATCTCTCTCAATTTCAAAATCCGATTGGCCGACATCATATTGAGATCTTTTTCAATTGTTTCGGGTGTAGAGACCTCAACTGGACATATTTCTTTCTTGTACGACCACAAAGAAATTCAATAAACCACTTTTTTACCATTGAAATTGATGGTACCGGGTTCCCATAATATTTGTCAAGCTTAATATTGGTTTGAGTGATGGTTTTTTTCTGAAGAAAATAAACTCACTTTTTTCCATTTTATCCTTTCCATTTGATCAAACGCACGGATTTTCTTTCGTGAATTATATTTATGAATGTTGTATACACGCAGAGAAAAAATATGGTTGGACATGGTTACGACAACTATACTATGTTCTCTGTAACAATATATTGCTGTCGTAAACATATAATTATTGTTTTAATTTAATTTCAACAATATTATAGTTACTGTAAACGTTTATATTTTCATCGCAATTATAAATATGAATATGGTTTTCGAACAACTAAATAATGATAATTAGGTAAACATATTATTTTTATGTACAACCATTAAATGTTAAGTTTATATACGCGTAGTCATAATATGTTTAAGATGCAAACAAAATATGTTTACAGCAACTATATAATGATAAATAGGTAAACATATTATATTATGTAGTCATAATATGTTTAAGATGCAAACAAAATATGTTTACTTTTAATAGTCTTTTTTCCAACCATTTGTGAGTGCTGGTGTTTGTCTAAGCTGTGTTGTTTTTACAAGTACATTTTGAGTGTATGTAATTCCCATTCGCTCTATAGTTTTATTTGTATATTATCTTTAACATTCCTAGAGCGAATAACAATAAATTTGATTTTATCAATAATATTTTAATTGTGAATTTAGTACTTTAAAACTAAATCCTATTAAAATTTTGTATGTCCAAAAATAAATATTTATAATAATATGATTATTTTGGATCATAATATGATTGTTTTGGGTCAAAATAAGATTTAATTGGGTCATAAATATGATGACTCTGGGTCATATTATGATTGTTTTTTATCATAATATGATTATTTCAAAACATATTATGATTGATTTTTATCATAATTTGATTATTTCAGAACATATTATGATATTTTATGATACTAATAATGATCATAATATGTTTTGGACTACAAGCAAAAATCTGATCATAATATGTTGCTCTTAGTTTATGGTTACCACAACCATGTTTTTTCTCTGCGTGTAGAAAGACTTATTCCTATAGTATAGAAACTAAACAGTTTTGCGATTAATAATATTGGTAAATGATTAAATATTTCTTAAATGATTATTAATTGCAAAATTGTACAATTTCTTTAGTATTCAGAAAATCATTCAAATATTAGTTGTTATCAAAACTACTGACAATAAACTGCAAATTTAAAGTCTTGAACTTAATTTAATATTTCTGCAAACATCTTTAAATATTAAACTAAAAAAGTATGAATGTATGGTCCAAAGGCAGGAAAATTGGGTACCATACGAATTACAGCCGAGAGACCTAGAAAAACGTTTTTGCATGTCCGAAATCATTACTTGCAATGAAAAATGGATCCATTACGAGAATTCAACGTATAAGAAATCGTACGCACAGTAGCGCTATTTGACAAAAACAAAAATCACGTTCTAAAGATACGCCATCCATTGTAAATTCCGCGTTTTCATGTCATACAACCAATAAAAATCGAATAACTAATTACAAAGATATTCCTGCAAACATACTTGAAGATTTTTGATTATTTTTACGAACGAAAAAGAATTTAGGTGCCAGTGATTCAAAGAAAATTTCAGAGCTAATAGAGTACTCTAAATAGAAGATGAAAGTGATATTGATATAATGCACAATTAACTGCATACAATCCATATAAAAACTAATTTACCTGGCTTAAAAGTAAATAGAACAACATACGTTTACTTAATATTTGATACTCTGCTATAAATACATATTACTCATACGTCTGATTACTTATAATTACAATATTCCTTATTTCTATATTCTTTTAATCAGCAAAATTTAAAAACTTTTTACATCAACTTTTGAACTGAATGAGATAAAAAGTTTAAAATTCGATAGATAATTGATCAGCCTCTGAAATGAGTATTTTAACGCTTTCAGCCACGCTTTTTTGTGTATAAGTTTAAAATCAAAACAATTGGTTTCGTATATATTTTTGAAATCGAATATTTTTGACTAAATTTTCTGACCAAACAACCGAAATATCAAAGTAACACTGAATTCGATGAACAATAAACAGTTTGTGCTTTTTTTATTGAATGAGTGAATGTCTTTGTAAAAACAAATTTTTACAATATTTTCAAATTAATATATTTATCTAACCAGAGCACCCTGAAAATTAGTATTTAGCAAAATGACAATAGATGCCAAGAAACTATGTTTTAAAGACTATAGAAAATGTGGTTAGTAAACCACCAAACCGCAAAGAGTTAAAAGGGTTATACGCCTTTTAGGTGTCAACTTATCGGTTAGCAAATTTGAAATTTGTGGAAGAGTCAATTTTATGGGAAGGAAAAAAAAAATTCGTTACATTTTTTTTTTTTTTTTAAAGGCTTAAATGATTAAAAATTATTCCAAAAAAGATTAGCGAATTTAGATATTTTGAGTTTTTATATAAAAAATTGATTTTTGGTCCGAAATATGAGTGATCACAGATCGATCTACTTTTCTTGCTTAAACGCTTATTGGCCAAGTTATTAGCGAATTTAGATATTATTGGCCAAGTTATTAGCGAATTTAGATATTTTGAGTTTTTATATAAAAAATCGATTTTTGGTCAGAAATATGAGTGATCACAGATCGAGCTCCTTTTCTTGATTAAACGCTTATTGGACAAGATATTAGCGAATTTAGATATTTTGAGATTTTATATAAAAAATCGATTTTTGTTCAGAAATATGAGTGATCACAGATCGAGATCCTTTTCTTGATTAATCGCTTATTGGCCAAGTTATTAGTGAATTTAGATCTTTTGAGTTTTTATACAAAAAATCGATTTTTGGTCAGAAATATCAGTGATCACAGATCGAGCTCCTTTTCTTGATTAAACGCTTATTGGCCAAGTTTTATCGATTTAAGCTATTGAGAGTTTTTGTAATCGAATTTTGTCTGAAATATGATTGCTCACAGACCGGTGTATTTTGCTCGATTCTCAATATTGGACACGAACCGGATGATATACATCTGAAACTATAAATTAAATGGAGAAAAACTGCGTTTTCAGTTTTTCATTTCGTGATTCTGTGTCTCTTTTAAAGGACTTCAAAGTTTCGAAGGAGAGAAATTTTGGCATGTGGTATTCTATATTTTGATCTTTAACGCACTATTTTTTTGAAAGGATAAAAATTTTGAAGAAAATGTTTGACATCTTTTGATCCAGAGAGGATACAATAGAAATAATTCCAAATATTTTTCAACCCTTCTTAATCATTTCACGCCACATTTGGCATAGTAGGATGAGCAAAAGTATTTTAAAACATTTTTCTAAAAATGTGCTCCTTTGAAAGTTTGAAGTCCTTTAAAGAGGACACAGGATCAGGAAATGAAGAACTAAAAACGCTGTTTTTCTTCATTTAGTTTATGGTTTCAGACGTATATCATCCGGTTCGTGTCCAATGGATTTTTTCTTCTTTTGTCGGACGGTGTTATGAGCTGCTGAAATCTGGTCAGACCATCACAGGGAACCTCTACCGAACACAACTGATTCTTTTGAAGCGAGAATTGGACGAAAAACGACCAGAATATTCCATCATGACAACGTTGGGCCATATGTTGCAATAGCTGTTAGAAACTATTTACAATGAAGTGCTTATGAATATTGCCTCCACCGCTTTATAGTCCAGACCGTGTCCCGTGCTACTACTATTTGTTTCGATTGATGCAGAGTGCATTCTCTGGGATACTCTTCACTTTATAACAGAATATCCACTATTGGCTGGATTCGTTCTTGGCCTGAAAAGGTGAGCAATTCACCATTTTTAAGTCACACACCCAATAAATACGATGTTTTAGTTATAAGTTTTCAATATATTGTTTAAAATTCAGTTAAACATGACAGGAGCACTTCTCTCTAGGAATCACTCTATCAGCTACATACACAGCGTACATGTTCATGTGATGTATGTGTATATTTGTTAGGTGTTCGGATGGATGGTAATGGTATCCTTTAGCTAATTGGATTCTTCTTTGTGTGATACAATCAACTCGTTTGTTGGGATGTATATGAGTACGAGTGTGTGTGTGATGTCCTGTGAAATTCCTGCATGTGTGTGTGTGTGTGTAAACAGGAAATAAATTGAATGCTACTGTGTTGTTTACTATTTTTGTTGTTGTAGTTTCTGTTCGAATGATGTTATATTTTGTTGTTGCTGTGTTGTTAACTGATACCTGGGCATCATGTTAACGGTGTTGATACCAAATAAATGACAACGCAAAGTTTTTGTTGCAAATACTTTTAAACAAACACTTTAAGTGAAGTTTTAGTGGCTGCTAAATGATTTAGTTAAATGGAGTTTAGTTTAAGTAGTTGGCTGTTAGATTCAGTGACTAAAACTTTCATTTATCTAAAGTGGTTAATTTTAAATTGTTTATAATTTTTGGGCAAACAAATTTGAGTTTTTTAATTTAAGAATTTTTATAACTTTTTTTTAAATTTCTGTATTTTGTTTTTTTGTATGTGCTTCAATTCAACTCTATATTTGTTGTCTAATTAATACAAATGGTCTACATTAAAAACAACAAAGATTATTTTGTATCTGATTGCTATTTTCTCTTTTTTTTTTTGTTTAGGGGGGAAAAACTTTTGCTGTAGAATACAGCAACCCAAGCAACTAAACAAGCAGGCAACTTACAAACAATTGTTTGTAATGTTGCAAAACTTTTCCCATTTAAAAGAAAAATATTCCAGCAGAAATGAACAAAAAAAAAAAAATAAAACTGAAATACTTTTTTGTTGTTTAAAACAGTATTACTACTACTTTTTGCCATAAACAGCTAAAAGAGAAAGAAAATTAAAAAAAAATCATCAAACTAAACTTTGCCCGTTTTTTTAAGCATAGATTTGCTGCTGTTATTGTAGTTGTTGTGTATTTTAAAGTTTGCCATCAACACTGCTACAAACAATTAAGTTTTGCCAAGTATTTTAGTTGGTTTTTTCCATATTGTATGTAAATGTTGTGTGGTGCTGTTAAGAAGATTTCTTTACATTTCGTAAAGTCTATTCTGTTTATTGTATTATTATTTAGAGAATGCGGTTAATTTGTTATTGTTAATCAGTTAATTGAAATATATGAGCAAAACTTTACATTTATTTCCAATTGTTTTCTTTTTCTGTATAAAAAAGTAAACAAGTTAATTTGCAGTTAAAATTTTATGTAAAAAAGTTTTTAAATTTAGCTGATTAAAGGTATATAGAAATAGGGAAAGTTGTGATTATAAGTAATCAGGTGTATGAGTAATGTGTATTAATAGCAGAGTATTAAATAGTAAGTATACGTATGTTGTTCTGTTTACTTTTAAGCCAGATAAATTAGTTTTTACTTTGATTGTATGACATTTTGTTGTTGCTCAAGGGATGGCTACTATTAATCTATTGAATTGTGCATTAAATCAATACCATTTGTCATTCATTTTCTACTGAGAGAAACAATTTATTAGCTCTGAAATTTTCGACTGGCACCTAAATTCCTTCTTCGACCGGATGAAGGTGGTGATATATCTTGCACGGTCCTAAAGTTCAAGGTTAATAAATCATACAAAAATCAGAGTGGGACCATGAAGGGATCGCGATATAATGAAGATTTAGTAACAAATTGATATTACACCGTACGACACTCAATATTAGACACGAACCGGATGATATACGTCTGAAACCTTAAATTAAATGGAAAAAAACTGCTTTTTCAGTTTTTCATTTCGTGATCCTGTTTCCTTTTAAAAGGGCTTCAAATTTTCAGAGGAGTACATTTTTAAAAAATGTTTTAAAATACTTCTGATCATCCTACTATGTCAAATTTATCAAGAAGAGTTGTTAAATATTTCGTATTATTTTTATTTTATCCTTTAAGGATCAAAAGATGTCAAAAATGTCCTTTAAAATTTTTATCCTTGAATAGCCTTTTAGATTTCCAATAATTTTTTTTTTCAAAAAAATAGTGAGCTAAAGATCCAAATATTAAATACCACATGCCAAAATTTCATCCTTCTATCTTCACTACTTAAGTGTTAAATAATATTTTAAATTTGCATTATTTGATTTTTTATATTTTATTTTAATATTTCATTCGAAAAAAAAATATAACAAAAACTGTTGTGAAAAGCAACGAAGAATACATTTTAATAAACAAGTAAAATGGTATAGTCGGGCAAGCCAGACCTTATGATACACTACACCGAGTATAGGTTTCCAGGCAGCCACGAAATGAAGAAAAGAAGAGCAGCTCAGGATATTAAAGGATACAAATTTTAAGGACATTTTTGATATCTTTTGATCCTTGCCGGATAAAATAAAGAAAATACGAAATATTTTACGATTCTTCTTGTTATTTTGACATAAATTTGTTATTGTTGGATCAGCAGGAGTATTTTTAAATATTTTTGGAAAAATGTACTTCTTTGAAACTTTGAAGTCCTTTAAAAAGGACAGAGGATCACGAAATGAAAAACTGATAATGCAGCTTTTCTTCATTTAATTTATTGTTTCATACGTATATTATCAATTTTCGTGTCTAACGTTATTTTTCTCTTTTTGTAGTACGGTGCACCGTACTACTCGGTGTTATAAATAATCAGGCGTATGAGTAATGCGGAATTATATCAGAGTATTAAATATTAAGTACACGTATGTTGTTCTATTTACTTTTAAGTCAAGTAAATTAGTTTTTACGTTTGCTTGCAGCAGGATTCATACAAAAGCTGGAAGGAATTGAAGATAAGAGACCTTGAAAGACGATTTTGTATGAAATGCTTGAACGCTACAAAAAAAAAATTACACCGAATTTATTTTTGCCATGAAAAATTGATCCATTACGATAACCCAAAGTGTAAGAGATCGTATGTGAAGGCCGCCTTACATGTGGAATCGACACCATAGCCAAATATTCGGTGCTCAGGTAATTCTCTGTATTTGGTGGGAGCAAGAGGGTCCCATCTATTATGAGCTGCTGAAATCTTGCCAGACCATCACAGGGAACGCCACATATTCGTTTGAAGCGAACATTAATCGAAAAAAGGCCAGACATGAAAACGTAATATTCCATCATGAAAACGCTCGGCCACATGTTGCAATACCTGATAACAAGTATTTAGAATGAATTGGTTTCGATTGATGCATAACGATCTCTCCGGTATTCGCTTCACTTTGGAACAGAGTATAAAATATTGGCTTGATTTATTCATGGCCTCAAAAGATCGCAAAAGTTCATACCTAACATTGACTAATACTTTGAATAAATTTATGTAGTACAAATGTTTCAACCTAAAGGTTAAACATTTAAAAAAAATCCAGAATTTTTAAGTCATACACCTAATATAATTGAATTTGTTTAATTTTAAGTCTGTATTAAGTCGATAGTTGCGGTCATCGTATGGCACGTGGTGCTATCCTTTTGAAATCACAACTTACCCGGATCAATTTCATCTATATTTTCAATCAATAAATCATCGCAGTAGAGATTTCTATTGACGTAACTCAAGCTACATCTTCAATTTTCAAGCGTCCAGTTCGTTTGACAGTTAACCCTTTCGTAAGTTCTATGGGGCTTACAAAAACACCTTTTACATATTAATGTTACCAAATTCACTAAGGCTAGAATAGTTAAATTAAAATCGTAAAATTCAGAAGATATCAAGAAAACTTACTTGTCAGCGTATTCAGTATTCATTCCTTTTCTTTTCTTAAGTCCAATTTTGCTTAATAGCTAAAGACACATATCAGATATATTTTGGAATATAGAAAAACCATTTCATTCCCTCAAAGCTTTGCAAAGGTTGAATTTCAACAATGCTGAACAAATTGTAACAACTGTGTCAAAATGTGTGTTGTTATTTACATTAGAGCAGCTCTCATTTATCTGTTGTGTGAAATATAGGATGATATTTGCGACTTTGATTTTTCAACAGAATTTGAATTAGACGCCATATGGGCAATTCCACGAGAATCGCTACCACGACTGAAAAAACAAAAACCCATTAAACTTTTTTTCAACATGATTTCAATAGAAGAAAATAATAAAATGTTACTATGTGAAAGTATTTAGATCATATTACAACATTTTAAAGAAAAAAATAATAGTTTAAACCATAGAGAAACATAGAGCGGAAACTAGAAAAAAGCTCAAGCAAAAAAATTACTCAAAATAATCACATAATCACAAGTGAGTTAGGTCTTTGACAGCAGAGTTTCCGCTCTATGTCTATTATCTATGGTTTAAACGGTTAGCTTGTAGTAAGAAATGAATTTGACTCTATTTGTTTTTTTTTTGCTATTGTCAAATTGTTTATTGAAACTAAATGTATATTTTCTATTAATTTTTTTAGTTTTTGTACACATATATTTACAGAATATACATATATTGTTTTATTATAAGAGAAAAATCTCTCACGTACGGTATGTCACGTACGATATTAAATTTTAATTATTATAAAATCATCCAAAGATTGTTTTTATTTAAATTTGACGGATTGTAATGGAAAAATATTTCGTTTAGTGTAAGAAATTAAAAGAAAACATAACGCCTCTCACGATTCGAATATTTTCGTATATTTCTACATGTACCTCAAAATGAGTTCCGTTTTATGTCACGTACGATATACCCTTATTTCGCTCAATATTTTATACAACAATATTTCGAAAGAACTTTTTATTATTTTAAAATATAGTACCCTCTGAATATAACATAAAGACCAAATTATTTTTCATATACACTCAGGTCTCGTTTTATGCGATAGATTCGTTCCAAAAAAAATCGCATAAATTGAATTCGCATAAAACGATACTCTAGCTTCATAAAAAAACTAATGATTCATTCCAAAATTCTGAAAAACCGCATAAATTCAGATTTTTATTAAAAAATTAGAACAAAATCGCATAAAAAAAAATTAACAAAAATATATTTATTTAATTTACTTAAACAATAAAAACAAAATACGTTAAAAAAAATAAACAAAAATATTTATAATTACAAAAAAAGTTAAAATGATCCAATAAAAAAAATGAGCTAAGGAAATTCTGTAAATATGCATGATTAACCTGAATCATTGAATAATTGTCTGCATCGGTTTGGAATTGGTTCAACGTCACTTTCATCACTAGATGATATAATCATATTGTCATTATATGGTAAAATAAAATTTTCATCACTATAATTAATCTGGTGAATAGGGGACGAAATCGAAGAATTTTTAGAAGCTTCAATTGCTTCTTTTCTTGCGAAATAATTTGTCATTAAACTTTGGGATTTTGAATTTTTAAGTTGCTTATGCAACTCTTGATATCCGGAAACAGATCAGTCAGCCCGCGATGAATCTTAAATTCTCTTTCCGTATCTGAATCTATATTAAGAATTTGATTTTGTAAAAAACATTATATCAGTGATGCAAAATTGGTTTAATTTACAAATGGTAAAAAGGTAAGGCCCTTAAGGGCTCGGTTATGTAAATGAAGAATTAAAAAAAGCTTTAAAAACCATCTAAAATTTCAAAATCTTTTAAAATTCTAAAAAAAATTTATTTAAAAATCGCATAAATTTGAATCCGCATAAAACGAGACCTGAGTGTACTCTTATTTTTGCAAAATCTATTCCACTCTATAGTCTTATAAATGTCACGTACGTACATGGAATTGCCCATATATAAAATTGAATAACGTTAAATAAACTCGTTTGATATTAATAAACTTCATTATAAAAAAACATATTCGGTGTAACATTTATTACTTATACGTCTAAATTCATTATTTTTTGCAGAATTTCATCACAGATACCTCTTTTGATAGGTTATGAAATTAGATAATTTCAGAACCTTTCATTTTCTGTTTCATGTGAAAAATGGCCGCCAGGTGGTGGATGTTGGTAAATTCTGAAAAAATGTAGACCTAACACTCCTGGATAAATTTATTGGTTTAAGGATCAAAAAGGGGATTTTCGAGGGTAACATAAAAATAACGGTATCTTTTCAGTAGAAGAAACATTGTTTCTGATACACCAGAGATTAATTTTCTACAATAAAAAAGTTCTTTTTCTCAAAAAGTCGATTTCGAGATATTGCTACGTATACGTTGTAATTCAATTTCAATTCAATATTAAGTATTCGTATGCATGTTTTCCAGTTTACAGATCCAATCCTTTACATTTTTGTTTACATTTGTGCTACAACTAAAATATTTAAATTGTTTTAATTTCCAGCATTTCGAAATAAACTAAAAAAATACTTGATTACATGTTGTTAACAATAAATTTTGGTTGTACAGAAATACAAAAAAAAAAACAGAAAAAATAAAGCTACTACAACAAAGACATCAATCGATAAATGATTTAATTAAAAACATAGTTGAGGTCAAGTATAAAAAATGTTATGTATTTGCAGTTGCAAGATAATGCAGATAATTGAAATCACAAACATTCCTTATTAATTAAATTTGTTAAATGCCACAGTAGGTTTCAACTAGGCACTAAATATCCTGCAATAAAAAATTACAAAATTTTAGCAAATTTGTAAACAAGAATTAAATTTACTAAAAAATATTCCTCTTTAAAATGTATAACAAAACTTTGTACTTAAAACCAGCTACTAAAGGTATTTAAAACTAAAGTTTTTTCTATTTCGTTTCCTATTTTTTTGTTTGGGTACTTTGTTTTCTTTTCCAATAGCCACAAATCAAAAAAAAAAAAAAAAAATCGAAAAAGTTTTCTTTCTTTTTTTTTTTTTTACCAAAAAAAAAAATACTAAAACATTCCACAAAAACAAATTAATACAAATAGTCTGCTGGCTGGCTATTGTGGTTTGTTGAAAAGAATTCCCTGTAAATCTAAGGGAACCAAAATAAAATAATCTTTAAGTTTTCTTTTCTTGTTCATTTTTAAGAGTTAAATCTTTTTAAGTTTCCTTTTTTTTTTGAAAACATCATTGATGATTTCTTGTTTTTTTCTTGTATGTTTTTTTGGGGAAATTGTTATTGAGATTGTCGAATCACTTGCCTTATGGTTGTAATACTGTTTAAGTCTTTGCTGAAGTGTTATAAATTATTTATTGATATTTTTTTTCTTTAATGCTTTGAAAACTTCCTTAACACTATTTGAAGGAAATGTTTAAAAGAATTTGAGCTCAATTTTTTTTTGTAGGAAATAGAAAAAAAAATAATGTTATGGAATAGAAAAAGTTTTTAATAGATTATATATTTTGTTGGTAGTTTTGGGGTAAGTGTTAATACTTAGACTTTATTGTTGTAGCTTTTGTCATGTACAAAAGTTAGTAGTTTGCAGAATATTCATTTGTGACATCATAATTGATTGATATTGTGCGTTTGTCTTCATATATTTGAAATCAATCAATCAGTCAGAACAAATATCGGTCTTAAAATGGCTAAGGTATAGCACAAGTTTAACCAAAAGTAATCACTTTTATAGCAAAAAGCCTTTTTAGAAAGAGCTTTGTTTTTTTAGACAATATATAAGTAAAAGAATAATTTTTCATTTAAAATGTCTTGTTTTCTAAAACGATTTTAAAAGAAAGATTCCATAAATATTATATACAGATTTTGATAAAGTTTTGTGTATTTAAGCTTATTTTGTTTATAAATAAGTTTTTTTACAAGATTTTTTTAGCAAAGGCTTTTTATAAATAAGATTTTAAAAAAGGCTTCTTCTAAATCAGATTTTAATAAAAGCTTTTTCTAATTATTTTTTTTTTCAAACGGTTTTTGTATTAGCATTTTACAAACGCCTTTTCTAAATAAGCTTTCTGCATAAGATTTATCTAAAAATGTTTTTTCTTAATAAGCCTTTTTCAAAAGCCTTTTTTAAGTAAAAATTTTTTTACAAAAGCTTTATTAGAATAAAATTCTAGCAAAATGTGTTGGTAAATAAGCTTTTAACTAAAGCTGTTTCTAAATGTGCTTACAACAAATACTTTTTCTAAATAATTTTTATTTGAAAGCATTTCCTAAATAAACTTGTTAAAAGTTAATTCTAATAAGCTTTACTAAATGTTTCTTACATAATACGGCTTTTATAAAAACTTTTCCTGAATAAAAAGGTTAATAAGGTTTTGAATAAGTTTTTTCTAAATATTTTTTAACAGAAGATTTTCCTAAAACTTTTTCTAAAATAATAGGTGTTTTATAAAAGCTTTTACTTAATAAAAGTGTTGATAAAAGCTTTTTATAAATAAGCTTTTAACAAATACTTTTTCTAAATGAGCTTCTATTAAAAGCTGTTTCTAAATAAGATTTTGTTAAAAACTATTTCTTTTAAGTAAAATTTTATTAGAATAAGATTCTAGCAAAATGTGTTTGTAAATAAGCTATTTCTAAATGTGCTTACAACAAATACTTTTTCTAAATAATTTTTAATTGAAGGCATTTCCTAAATAAACTTGTTAAAAGCTTGTTCTAATAAGCTTTTATTAAAATCTTTTTCCAATTAAGCTTTCAGCAAATGCTCTTTCTAAATAAGGTTTTCTTAAAATCTTTTTCAAAATAAGATTTTATTAAAAACTTTTTCGAAATAATTTTTTAACAGAAGCTTTACTAAATATTTCTTACATAATACGGCTTTTATAAAAACTTTTCATGAATAAAAAATTTTATAAGCTTTTGAATAAGCTTTTTCTAAATACTTTTTTAACAGAAGATTTTCTTAAAACTTTTTCTAAAATAGTAAGTCTTTTATAAAAGCTTATACTGAATAAAACTATTGATAAAAGCTTTTTATAAATAAGCGTTTAACTAATACTTTATCTAAATAAGCTGCTATTAAAAGCTGTTTCTAAATAAGATTTTGTTAAAAACTATTTCTTTTGAAAAAGCTTTTTCTAAATAATTTTTTAATAATAAATTACCTTCTATTAAAAGCTTTTTCTTAATAAGATTTTATTGAGAACTTTTTAAAATAGGATTTTATTAAAAACCTTTTCTAAATATGTTTTTATTAATAGCTCTTTCTAAATAATATTTTATTAAAAACTATTTATTTTGAAAAAACTTTTTCTAAATAATTTTTTAACAGAAGTTTTTCCTAAAAGTTTTTCTTAAATAAAAAGCCTTTTATAAAAGCTTTTTCTGAATAAGAATTTTGATAAAAGCTATTACTATATAAGGGTTTTCTAAATAAGCTTTTAAAAAAAAATGTTCTAAATAGGCTTTTATTAAAAACATTTTTCTTTTGAAAGAAGCTTTTTTTAAATAATTTTTTAACCAAAGATTTTTCTAAATCAGATTTTAACAAACACTTTTTCTATATAAGCTTTCCATAAAAGCTTTTTTATACTCCATTTACAGAAGCTTTTTCTGAATGAGAAATTTGATAAAAGCTTTTTCTAAAAAAGCTTTGGTATTTTAAGACGATAGAATAGCTTTTGTAAATATAATTTTTTATTTTTGTTCTGTTTAGAATTTTTTTTGGAAATAAGTTTTTCTGAAAAAGCTTTCTCTGTTTCTTAATAAAATTTGTATAAATGCTTCTGCAGGCGATTTTTTTTCTGTTTAGAAAATGTTTTTTGAAATAAACTTTTCATCAAAGATTTATTCGTTTTAAGTTTTTTTTAGAAACAACTTTGTTTTTTGAGTTGTTTTTGGAAACAATTTTGTTATTTAGAAAACCTTTTGCTCTTTTTAGATTTTTATTAATTAAGACTTTTTAAATATACTTTCTTTTCAATAAAATCTTTGTTCATTACAGATTTTTCATAAAAATCATTGTTCATTAAAGCATTTTTAACAAAAAAGCTGTGTTAGTTTAAGATTTCTTTAAAATAAGCTTTCAAAAGCTTCGTCATTTTCTTTTCAAAAGCTTTTTTGTAAAAGGTTTCTTCATTATAGAATTTTTGACAATAAAGATTGTTTATTAAAGCGCTTTTAACAAAGAGGCTTGTTGGCTTAAGCTTATTTAGTTAAAGATTTCAAAAGCTTTTCGTAAATAATAAAATTAAAGAACATTTTAGTTTAAGCTTTGTTTATTAAAACTTCATCAAAACTTGTTCACAAAATGCTTTGTTTCTTTAGGAGTTTTTACAGAGTTTTTTTTTTACTTTGGTTTATTTAAGCTTTTGCTTATTAAAGCTTTTAAAACTATTTGAATCAAAACATTTGCAAAGTTTTGTATAATAAAATAACCTTTTTAACCAAATTTTATATATAAAATTTATTTTTTTTTTAATTTTTTGTTTTCAGTAAATTTTGTAATTTTAAAATATACAATAATTTCCAAAGAATTATCAGCAAAATAGCTTTTCAAAGAAATACGTATTAATCATTTAGAATTTTGCTTAAATATGTAAGTACATGTCTACATAACACTCAAAACATATCCATTTTTTCAATATTTAAACAAAACTTTATTCCCACAAGATTATAAAATGAATGTAAAACAGTGTTAACATTGCATTAGAACTGTGTACAAAACAAATTCCAAAATCCACGAAAATAAATAAATAATTTTAAGCAATTAAATCATTTATGGCTTTTACATGATAACAACACACAACTGCTAACACATACTTGTATATAAGTAAATGATATTTAAGTATAAACATAACAGCAGTAAATAAGTAAAATATATAGAAATGATATACCAACACATACATAAATACATACAGAAATGCAAAAGTATTTATGCGTGTGTGCGCCTAAAAATTACCATATAAAAATAATGAATATTTTTAGCTAATAAATATCTATCCCTACTTATGTGTTTAATAGATAATTTTTGGGAAATTCGTGTATTTAAAACACAATTCAAACATATATGGAGTTAAGTAAAGGCGTATTAAAAACATTTGCTACAATTCAACATTCACTTTCATAAACTGCACAGATTTAAGCAAACATAAAGTCTCGTTTTAGCTGAAAATCGTAAAAATATATGGATTTTGAAATGAAATGAATCAGTGGCCATATTTAACACACACACAATGCAATAAATACAATAAACTAAATGAAAAACCACTAAAATCAAATAAACGCTTTTAGATATTGAACAGCCATTGCAATAATAACAACAACAACAACAATTATAATTGCAATAACAACAACAATGAGGGAAATAAAATAACACTTTATAATATTAAATCATGTAGGCAAACAAAATCAATATACACACACATTAATATGCCTAAACATATACATTAGGGGGAACCTGATTTAGAACTTTTTGTATTTTCAATGCTCCCAAAGTCTGAAAATGATGCTCTATCATCTAAAAACCAAATTTCAGTAAAGTCGAAAAACCGTTTAAAGCATTATTTCATATTAGCAAATTTTAATATTTGGGATTTAAAATTTATCGATTTTTTTGTTATATTTTAAATTGAAACATCTGAAGTGGAAAAAAAATAAAAATACGGAAAAATGCAAAATAAGAGCCACCCTAATATACATATGGTAATCATACCAATCACAGCAATAACAATAACAAAAACCTCATAAAACAATAATAAACAATGATTTTTAATTGATGCAATTGAATGTTTAAGCACTCGAGAGTATGTGAGTTATTGAGTTTGTGTGCTTACGAACGAATGTATGTTCGGAGTTTGATAGCAGCTATTTTATAGAGTTAACAGTGTGGAAAATATGAATTGGAAAAAAATTACATATCATATATTAAAGTGTAGGAAATTGTGTTTTCTTTTCAAAAATGTATACAATTTTTAAGAAGTAAAAAATTGATAGAAGACTTTTTTCAAAAATATGGGAATAAAAAATGGTAGCTGATTTTTTTGGAAAATTAAAATTTTTAAAATGCAATAAAAGTTTTGCTTATGAATCGTTTTTAATGAAATTTTACACTTAGATATACTCAAAATCAAAATGAGCAAAATCTAAAAGGGAAAAAGAAATTTGTGAATTGTTAATGACAAAACAAATGATATGTCATTGGAAATAGGACACTTTTCTACATATAGTTTGTATGTAGAAAAGTAACGCTAAAACATAAACGATATTTTTAATTTTTTTCTCATAAATTCTGATCTTGTAATGACACGACTCCGAAAAAGTCCAAAAAAAAATATAAATGTGCATCCACAGGATTCATCGGAATTTTTCGTGCCAAACTGCGGTACATCAACTTCAGATGAAAGCGATATACACGATAGTAGTGATGAAAATGATGCTTTCATATTAGAATAATTGTAAGATTTTATGTATTTTTAATTTTTTATACATATTACTTTTTATTCTTAAAATCACGTACAATAGGTACTTTTTCGCATTTATTCAAAAATTGGTTTTTTGGTATTTTTATAATAATTGGGTTGAAATCTTCTAGAAACCATCAAGTTAGCAAAATTTTTTTAATTTTTTTACTAAGTAAATGGGTTCTAAAAAAAATAGTGCTTAAAAAAACGTACAACACTAGTATAAAACGAAAAAAAATTATTTAATTTCAATGTGTAATTTGTTTATATTTAGATCAGGATTAAAATAAAAACATTAATTTATTATATTATATATTATTGTTGAAAATATGCATAAAAAATATAATTTTTAATTTTGTTTTAACAAAATGTACTTTTTTCATTATTTTTTAACAAAAGGTTATTTTTCCGATATTAAAATGGTTTTATATCAAACATCCTTAATATTTAATGTGGTGACTTATGGCAGTTAGATGTATCTATTGATAAGTAATAAACTTGTTACCATTTCCAGGATCATGCAGTTTTTTAAGGGTGCGAAATAAATAAAACTCAATTTCCCAAAAAATTTAAATAAGCGAAAAAGTACGTTTTATTCTAGGGCTCCTCAATATAATGTAATTTAATGTATTTTAAATGACTAATAAAATAATTAGAAAAATTAAAAAAAATTCCATTTTTCTTTGATTTCAGTATTTTTCACTTTATTTTGTTTGGTGGGTTATAATATTTTTACATATTTGAAATCTAGAGAAAATTACCTTTTCAATGATACCAATAACTTACATCAAAACCCAGTGGTTGATTAATTGACCCTTTTAACATATCTTTGTCCCTATGTGATATATTGGCGATATCGAGGTCCAGGCTATAAATAGAAAAAAGGTTTTAGGTTTTTGAAGGCAGCTATGCGATTAGAGAAAATGTTGCCTAAAGTTGAAATATTGATAAAATATATGTCTAATTTGGAAGGCTCTGGAAATCGAAGTTATACGAATTTTGATTTTATTTTGCATTTATAATATTTCCCGAATATTATATTCTTATTTTCTGTATAATTTAAAATTAATGTAAGTACTTTTTTAGAAAAAAAATGGCGAAAAAACGACGTTTCAAACTATTCTTTCCAAAGGATATTACCAAATTTGCTGTTAATTCAAAAAAGACATTTCAAGAAAATCAGGAAAGATTTGGATCCATTATTAGGATTAAAGCAGACTAAGGTAGGTAAAAAACTAAAATTTTAATATTTAAATGCGAATTACTCGTAAACTGTAGAAGTTAATACTTATATCGCTATAACAATTTTTTTGTAGATACAGTGTAAGCTCGATATTCGCGACTAATTAAAAACCAGACCTGTCGCGAAAACTGAATTTTCGTAATAACAGAACACAAAATTTTATTGAAAAATTGTATGTAATTTTTAACATTCGAATTGTTTTTTATTAATATAAGTACATATTTACATTTTAAAATTTTTTAAAGTAATTGGAGATTTTGAATTGCATTTTTGGGAAGTTATATTTTAAAATAGCAGCTGAATCACGTAGTTCATATAGTGCTGTTGTCGGCTTATCATCTTTCAAAGGCCATTGTATGCATATGTTTATCGATGTTATGTAATCATCCACCTTAATTTTGATTTCTTCATGACCACTATCGTATAAATCCTCGAATAACGAATAATCCGAATAATTTTATGTAGAATAATCGAATAAAACGAATAAATGTTCATATATATTTAAATTTATTAAATTGCTTAAAATTTTTCATAATTTCAAATTTAAATAAGTAATAATGACTCACAAAAATTGTATTGTTTCTGAAATTCGACAAATAACTAAAGACAAATGGACTTTTGATCACTGTAGATGAATGTCCCGATAGCTCCTTCTATAAATATATAAATATTACTGCAAGAAGTTACAATTCTAAAAATAAATCTTTCAAAATTTTTAACTTAGGACTTGAGCCAATGAAAATAAATGGTACGGAATAAAATATTTGTTATTTAGCTGGCGAAATTTTAGAAGAACCGCAATTAATAATCAAAATTTTAAAATTACTAATTTTAATTTTAAGATTAATTTGGAGTTGAATGTGATGTGACTTTGAAACGGTCGTCGAAAGTGATATTGTGGATGACATTTATAATGTTTACATTGAAATAGATGAAGGCCATGATCTTAAAATATATGTATATAAGTGATGTTATTAACCGCGTACGTAAGTATTGCAAAATATTTAATAAATCGAATGATAAACACAAATATTGCAAACTTAAGTTTTGTTGCAAGAAAAACATAGAGTTCGTTTTATACATGATTTTGAAAATCATTGAACATCTTTGTCTAACATGATAATAAACTTTTTGCGTATTTGTAAATACGTCAATCATGCACTGCCTGACTTCAAATTAGCCACGTTCACTGACAATGATATCAAACTTTGAACAGATTCCCTTTATTGTGTAATTCGCCAAGACCACTTTATTAAGCAAAGATTCGGCAACGTTGATAGAGCTTGATGTATAATACAATTTGTTAAAAATAATTTAGAAGTAGTGAATAATTAATTTACTAAAGAATTAGTTACTCAATTTAAAACCCGCATTAATGAACGACATAAAAAAGTTCTTAATACATTTCCAAAACGGAAACTGTTGGGTTTGCTAGTCAATTGTTTTGTAGGTTGTTCATCTGTTCAGAATATTACAGTTGAAAATTTAATGATGGACTTTGTTTTCGAATGCTTTTTAACATTATCAATACTTGAATTGTTAACTTTAACTTTATTTTTTGTTTTTCTTTAAAAATAAAATATTAAAAAACCGTCATCTAAACTTCATTCTTTACTTTTTTAAAAAATTAAATTATTCGAATAATTCGATTAATTTTAAACATGTGATCGTATTATTCGAACAAGTTAAAATCTCTTGTTCGAATTATTCGTTTTATTCGAACAAGAGAAAAATCGAATAATTCGAATACCCTAGTACATACTCAGCATTCTTTAAGGAGCACATTGCCACTTTCAGTAATGCGGTAAACCAAAGACTTGTAATTCACGTAATTTGAATCTCCACTTTTAAATTTTTTTAAAAACTCTAATTTTTGAGAAATCGTTGACTTTAAAATATGTTGAACATTTCCCATAGACATGAATAAGTTGACAAAATTGAAGATCAAAATCATCGAAAAATGTTAATATACCAAATTAAACGGGGATTTACCGTTTTTGTGGAAAGCTTACTCATACCCAAGCGATCATTCAAAATTGATACCACTGAGCCATGTGAGATGCCTATGGCTTCCATAATCCATAACTTAGTTACTTAGTTATTACAATCACATATATGATTGCTTCAATTATATGGAAGGTAACTTAAACATATTATGATTACCGCAATCATATACATAATTACAGTAACCATAATATTAATAAAAAAAACACGTACAACTATATTTGTTCTCTGAGTATAGTATTAGATGATTTTAATTGAGTTTTTGTAAGATAACTAACGAAAAACAGTATGAAAAACTGATTTTCCTAGGTCCCACTCAATGAAAACTAAAAATACCACTTTTCTTTATTGACAATATTGCAGCCGGCATTGAGCTTAACAACTTTACTGAACATAACTTTGCGATATTCAGACATTTAGATGGCCAAAAAGCATGAAAAAGGCAAAAAAGTTAAATTTTTTCTATACGATTCATACAAATTTCAAATCGATATATCTCGATTCCTGGACCTGACATTTATCGATCTAATATTTCCCGGTGGACAGAACCCCCGCCGATCACTGACCCTACTATTTGTCACATAGTGTTATTTAACTATTCGATATCATTCGAAATTTTTCTATATCACACTGTAAGTATGTATATTAATGTATACTTTTAAATTTATAAAATAATTTTATAATAATTGTTGGCACCTTTATAAATAATAAATACTAAACAACAGCAAAAACAAAAACTAAACACAAAAACAATTTATGGCAACAAATTATGGTTGGCAGTGGCTGTTACTGTTGTTGTTATTTTAAATGAAATCAATTAAAGAATTTTTGGTTTTTCTGTATGTCCTCAATTTGTTTTGCAATCAAAATTTTCATCAATCCACTGTCATTGTTGTTGTAGCCACTGACTGTGATGATGATGATATTGGGTGTTTGCTAAAAAGCTTGATGGTAAAATCTATTATTAGTTAATTTTGTTGTATCGTTTGCATACATAATTAATTGGCAGCAGCAAATAAAAACCAGAAAACTCAAAAATTCCAAAAACAATTTAGTAAAAAATTCCCAGCAAAACAAAAACAACAGCAACTGAATACAGTAAACAACAATAAGCAGCTTTTGTTAGAGTGATGTTGTTTTTGTGCTCTAGCATGAATGTTGCTGTAATAAAGTGTTGTTGTAATGAATACATTTTTGTGTGTATCGAAAGTAAAAGACCAATTTTGTGTTAAATATTTACTTTACGTGACAAATTTGCATGCAAATCACTTTTACTAACAGCACAACTGGAAATAGCAATAAAACAGAAGAAAAGGATATAAAGCTATTGAGTGTAAAAGAGATAGATAGGATACAGGAGATAGAGAGATTGATACCTTTTTTAGCACTAATTTAAAGGATTGTTTTGTTTTCACTTCAACTTCCTTTAGTCCTTTTTGGTGTTTTGGTGTAAAATTGATTTTCCGGTTTGAAAACTAATTAAAGTGTTTAAGGATTTTTGTTGATATTAATAATTAACTGAGGGTGAATTTGTTAAAAGGCTGTAATGAATTGATTTTTGGTTTAGTTTTTAAATGGAAGAGGGATATTTTTGTTTTTTGGTTCTATTTTTGATTTAATATTGACGCAAAGTTAATTGAAAGTATGGTTTTGTGGAGAAAATCAATAAATTTAACTTTTTGCTCTGATTGAGCTATTTTTATTTTTCGGCCCCTAGTTTTTCGATTCTTTTATTATTTTATTAATATCACCTTCGCTGTTAAAGATTATGAAAAGCACTGAAAATACTGCACTATTTAAAATATTTCTAGATAGGGGTGTTCTTCAGAGCTTATAAGTAACAAAGTAGACCCAATTACTTTTGCAACCAGACTCCAGATCTTGCCAATGATCCCCTTGCAGAAGTAAATTGTGACTGTCGTTTCCTTCATCCGATCCATGACATTCAGTGTGAAACCCAAATTAGTATCCAGTCGGATCACTGTGGGAGAAATCAACAATTTAGTGGCGCAAAATAAAAAAAAAAAACTTTCTAATATTTGATTTATTGTTATGTAGTTTCAATCTATAGTTGTTGCTGTACTTAAAAATATTTAATATTTATTAATAACTTCAGTGGTTTGGTTTTGACAATTATTTAAATGTAAAAAAATTTTCAGAAATTTTTTTTATGAAGAATTGGTTTCAAAGTTGTTGTTAAGCTGGATAGTACAAGGTTTTCTTTAAGTTGTATTTTTAATTTTTTTATGTAGATGGAATATGAGGCTTGGTAAATCAGAAAAATAAAAATATATTTTCCGCTATTTGTGATAACCAATGGCCATATTCTTATAGAATTTTTTTTTTTACTTTTTGAATTTTCGGAAGGTTGCCAGTTACTAATGCTGTGAGATGCAGTACTAATTTTTTTACCAATATCAAGGCTATATTATATACTACATATGCCGACAAATTTAGCTGCGAAAAAGTGCGAGGTGAATTTATATAATTTTTTTAAGAAATTATTATCGTTGGGACGATGTAAAATCTCGTACTAAATTTGTTCCTTATTTTTTTAAGATTGTATATAAGAAGTGTTGTTGGTAATTACATTATATAAAAATTAAATGTATGTTATTCTAACTACTTACAATTTGCTAAAAACAAATGCCCATATACCAAATTTGACTTAAAATTATGAGTCCTTTTAAATATGGTAGTGCATTATATAGATTAAAAATATAACATTTGCAAAGCGTTTTATGTAGAAATGCCAAATGGGGAATCCCGTTCCTGAAAATCACGGGGTTTTCGGGATTTTCCAAATCCCGTTTTTCATAAATAAATAAGGTAAATTGTAGTTTTATGTAAATATTAATATATTTGTTTTAACGCTTTGTTATATCAACATTGTCCAGAACTTCATCTGCAAGCTATAAAAAAGTAGAACCGTTATCGAAAGATGTTGTTGGATCCATTACTTCCTAGTGATTCATTAGACTCTGAAGACGACTAATTTAAATAAATTTTAAAAATCTCATAATAAAAATTCACAAAATTGTAACAAGTGTTAGGTAACTTAATTACTCTTTATTTCATTGTTTAATTATAACTAAATTATTTATAATAATGAAATAAAATCATTTCATAACTAATAATTGTTATTCGTTTTTAAAAATAAACTTATTAATAAAACTAAAAAAAGTTTAATTTTATATGAATATTTCGACCTATGCCGGCAATAGGGTAAATGTCCAAAATCTATAGATTTAAATAGTTACTTGCCATAAATAAAATTACTTATATAATTTAAATTTTTTGAAAGATATATTAAAATAATTTCTTACAATTGAAAATAGTATAGAATTTTCTTTCGAGGTAGTGTAGTTGAGCAGCCTCTCCCGCTCATTCTACTGAAGTAGCAGTACCCATTTTGCATTACTTTATTAGCTTACCTCCTTGCCTGCAATATTTCCATATAAATGAAATTAATTTGGCCAAGCGTTTAGAAGATACGAATTTAATTCCACTAAATTAGGGTTTTCTCCCACTGTGCGGATGTCTGCTATCTTGTACTTCATCGTGAAGAGAAGGAGTTCAATTTACAGAAATGTTTAGCAAATACACATTCCCCAGTCACTTGGATTAAGGTACTTAACCTCCCTGCGTTTTAAGTTACTAAAACAAATTTATCACTGCGTCTGCAATAAATATTCAACAACTTTACTGTCACAATTCTGGGATCATAGAACTTAATTCTGTGACAGATTCTGTTTAAGTAATGAGAGGAAAATCTTTTGTGGTAATTCTAGATAGCCTATAAATAAAGTGAATTATCTAATCTGGAATGTAGGTACTGAAACTGACACAAAACTAGCCACGTAACTGGTACATGGGTGGCATGGGGCAGTTATAGTTCGTTGTAAGCTCAATGTGGCGTGGTACAATTGTTACATTTTGAAGAAGTTACTTTTCTTCCTTTGATTCAGCTAATAAATGTTGAGTTCTTCGAGGTGATTCCAATTTTAATATTGGAGCAATGAATAAAACGAAATGTTTATTGATTTAAAACATTTATTTCCTCTTAAACAATATACCACCCCCCAGTTTAATGATTCTATTATTCTTTATTTTAGGCTTTAAGCACAATATTTTAAACATTTATTTAAATTTCTTTTGAATTTCAACTGCAAACTATTACTATTGCATATACTAAAGGTATCATCAGATTAACAGAATATTTGACTAAATAAACATGACCACTTACTTTAAATTTCAACTACAATACTATACTAAATTGTGGAGTTGTAATGGGATTGACAACAATTGGTCGAGAAACTCGCGTCATTTCGATGAGTCGAATCACGGCTGTATCCCTAGCTGAATCGAGATATCAACAGATTGGTAAATGAGGACTAGCGGAAAAAATTGTTAAATATCTTGAAAACCTGCAATTTATGGTACATAGTTCGGTATCTCTCCAACCTGGCTATGAAGGATGACAATAGATTCACTATTAGGTTTCCAGATACCACCAAATCCGACCTTTAAAGGTCGTCGTGTGTGTAATGACAGCTTCTTATTGGCACATTGAGAGTCAAGGCAAAACGAAGTATTGTTCACAAACTCTACAAATTTTAAGTCTCGGACACATCACAGCCTTCAACTCTAACTGAAGTTACAGATACTAGCAATGCAGCCATATCGTCCCAGGCGATTGAGCAAGATGGTATATCCATGTTGATGTTGTGACAGCTTGGTTTATTTCTGAAAACGGTTTTCAACAGTGATAATCTTTTTTTCCGATATCCCTCTTACCCCCTTCTGCGAAGACTAATGATACTTTTATCTTCCCTAACTGCCCAGCACCTAATACCAGCTCGTTATAATCCATAAAAATGCATAGCACCACCACATTATTAACAGCAATTGCCACAAAGATCTCACAGAGCTTAAGCAAGCAAAGGTCTTGTTAAATTCCTCGTGGCTCTAAACCTATTGCGTTCGACACTGTCATCTAGTCACACTCTTTCAGGGTACTTTGTAGCCCACAATACTTAACACCATGAAGATATAGAACGTAAATTATAGTTGAGTAAGCCAAGGAGATCCTAAAAGCGGGGTTCTATCACCACTCTTATTTAACGACCAACTATATAAAGTTTTAGCATCTTCACAAGTAGTGGCGATGGGCCACAATGCCGATGACCTATGCGTTCTCGTAAATGTTTATTTCGGAGAATAACACAAATTCTTTACAGCGTGTAATCTGCAACTATCACCAGAAAAATCTTCAGGAACACTTTTCACTACGTTTGGATGGAGTCGAAAATCCAACTGTAAATCTTCCAAACATATTAGATGGTACTTTTGACATCCTCTTTACCTCCTCAGTTCATGATATTGCAATCACGGACAAAGTGTAAAGCAGAATTAAGGTTCTCGGGATGCATACAAATTACCTTGGAACTTCATTTAAAATAAGGAAAATAAGGTCATACTGAAATAGTATTGGTGGGGTGAAATAAAATCGTTTCCGTTCAAATATAATAAAAAGATGGATAACAGTAATATTGGTCAGTAATATTCATTCGACCATAGACCAACTTTTTCTGGGATTAAGCTCTCAAGAATGAATGGGCTGCTTCTGCAAAATTTGGTAGTCTTATAACAGATCGCACCTATTTGCTATAAATTTGAGTATCGACCGCACATTTGATGGTCGACCTATGTGGAACCTAAAAGCTGTCAACGTTTTACCGGCGGAATATAGTATTTATCAATTCAAGTCAATCGTCATAACTTTTTTTTTCTCGGACCAGCACTCGACTAGGAAAATAGGTTATGGGAGGGAGGATTGAGGGAGTAGTGTTTGTGGACATTCGATTTGAATTTTCCTATGTTGAAAGTGATAGGAAAGACTTCAGGAGGAAGCTTATTCCACGTACGGACAGTACGGCTAAAGAACTGTCCACTGTCCAGTCGACAACGAATTGATGAGCCCTTGCCGAAGAACGTGTGTTGCTCAAAAAACTGCGGGTTTTGGGAACAAGTTCCCTAATTTCAGCAGAGCACATACCATTGTAGTATCGGTAGAACAGTGAAGCACAACCCCCATTGCGACGATGTTCCAGTGAGTCAATAGAGCTGGATACCCTACTGTCACTGATAAGCACATTCGCCCTCTCCTGTATGCGGTCGAGTAACTCCAAAATAGACTTCGAAGCACCGGCCTACACATGAGAGTTGTTTCCATTTTAAGTCGGTATAAATGGTGTAAATAGTAAGGAGATCAGATGGAGTGAAGTGATTTTTACACCATTTTAGAAAACCAAGGCACTTGAATGCTTCTTTCGACACTCGAAAAATATGTTTTGTCCAGCGGAAATCGCACTGAATACTCATGCGACCCAAACATAAAGAATTAAATCTGGACAAAGATGAGCACCAATAAAATAATATATGCTTTTAATTAAAAGTAATTTCAATGTCTACATAAGGTTTGAAATATGGATTTCTAAACAACAAACAATAGTAGATTCAAATATCTGACTTATTTCGTTAAATATTTTAACAATGTGAAGTTACCTTAAGACAACAGCTCGTACAATATTTAACGTTTTACGAATACAAGTACATATTTCTTTTGGTTTTGTTAAATTTTGCATATTTATCCAGTCATATGAAAGGTAAAATTAGAAGGGATTTTCTTTAGTTGCGTTGTTCTTTTTTTTATTATTCTCCTTGCATTTATTGTAGTTACAAGACTTTGGCAAAAAGCCAAAAAGTCAAAGCCGACAAAATGCCAAAAAATAAAGAAGATTGCACCTTTTGTAAAGATGTATGCACTTACCAGGGAGTATAAAAAAAAGAAAACAGCAACTAGAGTATTTGTAGTTTTGCGTGTAGTCCTAAGGGGGTAAAACAAAAATAGACTAAAGGAGTTTGAAGGAATAGAACAACGAAAGGACGCATGATAGGAAGGACAGTGTAGAAGAGTTTTATTGTCTTTTTCTTTGTATATCTTTGGTTAAATTTACTTTATAATCTATTGTTGTTTTTGGCCATAACCTTAAGAGTTTGTTTGTCTACCATCTCGCCATCATCAGCAACATCTTTGTATGTTTTCAAGATAGTAATTCCAAGGTGGAAAGCAAAGAAAAATATTCATTGCATTTATCCAAGTGCATTGTTTAGTGTTTAGTCTTTAGTCTGCTACGTTTAAAGTTCTTAGCTATTGTGTGGATTAAAGAATTTACAAATGGAAATGCTTTAATTTTATGCTGCCAGGTAAAATATGGTCATGTAGTTAGTGGTAGCTTAAGAAAATTATAGACTAAGACTTCCACTTTCTCTTCATAGTTACTCGGAACTGTTTGGAAATGTGTTGTTTATGTTAAAGGGTGTAGAAATAGATAGGGTAGATAATTTAAAGTCATTCAGTTAACTCAATATATAAATAATATCCAAATTTTAGGGATTTTGTATTACAAGACCTTGGTTTATGATTCCACCTAGCGAAAGACAGATCATGCAAGTTACCTTTAACAAGTCTGATACAGAATTTGAAGGAATCAAGTTTGTCTCTGTAGTGCAAATATTTAGTTATGGAATTCCCTTTCTCAACACCCTTTTATTTTCACTATTATTTCTTGGCTCCAACCATATTTGGGGTAAATATTTTGGCTTCTAAAAGCACAACAATTGTAAATCTCAAATAAAATCTATTGCTTTTGTAACTAGTACTCTTGGAAAAAACAAGGAATTTCTTACAAAAAAGATTTAAAATTGAAAATATTTCGTTTGCACTTCTTTACTTATTTATTTTTTTACTGCAACTCTCGTTTTCCTTTTTTGCCTGTCTTTTTTAAATGTAAAGTGTTTTGTAGAAAAGTGCTAGAAAAGCATTGTATATGTCTGTTTTTAAAGGAAATTTATATAAAAAGGCTTTATTCGTAATACGTTTATTTATGCAGCCATGATGATACAAGTTATTTTCACTCCATCTTACAATAATAAAACAAACCAAATATGAATATGATATCAACCGGCAGCATCTACAATACTAACGTCTTCGAGTATAATAAAAATAGCAAATACTCGTCATATGAAGGAAGAAGTTCTTAGTAGTAAAATGGTATGTAGGTTAAGTCCCATTAGGAAAAATGTTGCTAAACATTCAAAATCAAAAAAACATAAAATAAATCTGCTTTTCTAATAGAACAGACAGGACAGATCTTCTATAGAAAATGTTGTCCACATTAAGACAGTTCTTCTATAGAAAATGTTGTCCACATTAAGACAGATTTTCTATAGAAAATGTTGTCACATTAAGACAGATTTTCTATAGAAAATGTTGTCCACATTAGGACAGATTTTCTATAGAAAATGTTGTCCACATTAAGACAGATTTTCTATAGAAAATATTGTCCACATTAGGACAGATTTTCTATAGAAAATGTTGTCCACATTAAGACAGATTTTCTATAGAAAATATTGTCCTCGTTAGGACAGATTTTCTATAGAAAATATTGTCCTCGTTAGGACAGATTTTCTATAGAAAATATTGTCCTCGTTAGGACAGATTTTCTATAGAAAATATTGTCCTCGTTAGGACAGATTTTCTATAGAAAATATTGTCCTCGTTAGGACAGATTTTCTATAGAAAATATTGTCCTCGTTAGGACAGATTTTCTATAGAAAATATTGTCCTCGTTAGGACAGATTTTCTATAGAAAATATTGTCCTCGTTAGGACAGATTTTCTATAGAAAATATTGTCCTCGTTAGGACAGATTTTCTATAGAAAATATTGTCCTCGTTAGGACAGATTTTCTATAGAAAATATTGTCCTCGTTAGGACAGATTTTCTATAGAAAATATTGTCCTCGTTAGGACAGATTTTCTATAGAAAATATTGTCCTCGTTAGGACAGATTTTCTATAGAAAATATTGTCCTCGTTAGGACAGATTTTCTATAGAAAATATTGTCCTCGTTAGGACAGATTTTCTATAGAAAATATTGTCCTCGTTAGGACAGATTTTCTATAGAAAATATTGTCCTCGTTAGGACAGATTTTCTATAGAAAATATTGTCCTCGTTAGGACAGATTTTCTATAGAAAATATTGTCCTCGTTAGGACAGATTTTCTATAGAAAATATTGTCCTCGTTAGGACAGATTTTCTATAGAAAATATTGTCCTCGTTAGGACAGATTTTCTATAGAAAATATTGTCCTCGTTAGGACAGATTTTCTATAGAAAATATTGTCCTCGTTAGGACAGATTTTCTATAGAAAATATTGTCCTCGTTAGGACAGATTTTCTATAGAAAATATTGTCCTCGTTAGGACAGATTTTCTATAGAAAATATTGTCCTCGTTAGGACAGATTTTCTATAGAAAATATTGTCCTCGTTAGGACAGATTTTCTATAGAAAATATTGTCCTCGTTAGGACAGATTTTCTATAGAATATATTGTCCTCGTTAGGACAGATTTTCTATAGAATATATTGTCCTCGTTAGGACAGATTTTCTATAGAATATATTGTCCTCGTTAGGACAGATTTTCTATAGAAAATATTGTCCTCGTTAGGACAGATTTTCTATAGAATATATTGTCCTCGTTAGGACAGATTTTCTATAGAATATATTGTCCTCGTTAGGACAGATTTTCTATAGAATATATTGTCCTCGTTAGGACAGATTTTCTATAGAAAATATTGTCCTCGTTAGGACAGATTTTCTATAGAAAATATTGTCCTCGTTAGGACAGATTTTCTATAGAAAATATTGTCCTCGTTAGGACAGATTTTCTATAGAAAATATTGTCCTCGTTAGGACAGATTTTCTATAGAAAATATTGTCCTCGTTAGGACAGATTTTCTATAGAAAATATTGTCCTCGTTAGGACAGATTTTCTATAGAAAATATTGTCCTCGTTAGGACAGATTTTCTATAGAAAATATTGTCCTCGTTAGGACAGATTTTCTATAGAATATATTGTCCTCGTTAGGACAGATTTTCTATAGAATATATTGTCCTCGTTAGGACAGATTTTCTATAGAATATATTGTCCTCGTTAGGACAGATTTTCTATAGAAAATATTGTCCTCGTTAGGACAGATTTTCTATAGAATATATTGTCCTCGTTAGGACAGATTTTCTATAGAATATATTGTCCTCGTTAGGACAGATTTTCTATAGAATATATTGTCCTCGTTAGGACAGATTTTCTATAGAAAATATTGTCCTCGTTAGGACAGATTTTCTATAGAAAATATTGTCCTCGTTAGGACAGATTTTCTATAGAAAATATTGTCCTCGTTAGGACAGATTTTCTATAGAAAATATTGTCCTCGTTAGGACAGATTTTCTATAGAAAATATTGTCCTCGTTAGGACAGATTTTCTATAGAAAATATTGTCCTCGTTAGGACAGATTTTCTATAGAAAATATTGTCCTCGTTAGGACAGATTTTCTATAGAAAATATTGTCCTCGTTAGGACAGATTTTCTATAGAAAATATTGTCCTCGTTAGGACAGATTTTCTATAGAAAATATTGTCCTCGTTAGGACAGATTTTCTATAGAAAATATTGTCCTCGTTAGGACAGATTTTCTATAGAAAATATTGTCCTCGTTAGGACAGATTTTCTATAGAAAATATTGTCCTCGTTAGGACAGATTTTCTATAGAAAATATTGTCCTCGTTAGGACAGATTTTCTATAGAAAATATTGTCCTCGTTAGGACAGATTTTCTATAGAAAATATTGTCCTCGTTAGGACAGATTTTCTATAGAAAATATTGTCCTCGTTAGGACAGATTTTCTATAGAAAATATTGTCCTCGTTAGGACAGATTTTCTATAGAAAATATTGTCCTCGTTAGGACAGATTTTCTATAGAAAATATTGTCCTCGTTAGGACAGATTTTCTATAGAAAATATTGTCCTCGTTAGGACAGATTTTCTATAGAAAATGTTGTCCTCGTTAGGACAGATTTTCTATAGAAAATGTTGTCCTCGTTAGGACAGATTTTCTATAGAAAATGTTGTCCTCGTTAGGACAGATTTTCTATAGAAAATGTTGTCCTCGTTAGGACAGATTTTCTATAGAAAATGTTGTCCTCGTTAGGACAGATTTTCTATAGAAAATGTTGTCCTCGTTAGGACAGATTTTCTATAGAAAATGTTGTCCTCGTTAGGACAGATTTTCTATAGAAAATGTTGTCCTCGTTAGGACAGATTTTCTATAGAAAATGTTGTCCTCGTTAGGACAGATTTTCTATAGAAAATGTTGTCCTCGTTAGGACAGATTTTCTATAGAAAATGTTGTCCTCGTTAGGACAGATTTTCTATAGAAAATGTTGTCCTCGTTAGGACAGATTTTCTATAGAAAATGTTGTCCTCGTTAGGACAGATTTTCTATAGAAAATGTTGTCCTCGTTAGGACAGATTTTCTATAGAAAATGTTGTCCTCGTTAGGACAGATTTTCTATAGAAAATGTTGTCCTCGTTAGGACAGATTTTCTATAGAAAATGTTGTCCTCGTTAGGACAGATTTTCTATAGAAAATGTTGTCCTCGTTAGGACAGATTTTCTATAGAAAATGTTGTCCTCGTTAGGACAGATTTTCTATAGAAAATGTTGTCCACTTTAGGACAGATTTTCTATAGAAAATGTTGTAAACATTAGGACAGATCTTTTAGAGATTATGTTTTCTACATTGGGACGTTTTTCTAGAGAATATGTTATCTACATTGGGACAGATTTTCTAGAGAATATTTTGTCTGCATTGCGGCAGATTTTCTAGAGAATGTTGTCTACATTGGGACAGATTTTCTAGAGAATGTTGTCTATATAGAGAAAAATTTTTTGTGAAAAATGTTGTTCACATTGTGACAAATTTTTTTATAGAAAATGTCGTTCGCATTGTGACAAATTTTCTATATAAAATGTCGTTCACATGGTGACAAATTTTCTATAGAAAATGTCGTTCACATGGTTACAAATTTTCTATAGAAAATGTCGTTCACATTGTGACAAATTTTCTATAGAAAATCTCGTTAGACTAATATTTTTGGGCGTTACAAACACCTGAACAAACGCATTATATCCTCCCCACTATGGTGGTGTAGGGTATAAATAGACATATACTGTATGAGACCATGACAGGATGAATATATAGAAGTATCGTAAGGATACTTCATTGGTATTTATTGGGTCGTCCTTGATGTTTGTAGAGGAAGGCACGGTCTAGACATGACCAGAAGGCTTTAAGACTGTTACTCCATCTTGATATCAGTAGTGCCATAGCAATGATTGACTTCTCTTCAGTATTCTTCTCTGCATCTGCAAAATAAAGACAATCTCTGAGTATGACAGTCACGTGGTGTCCTTGGACAAAAGAATTGAAAGCTTTTCTATGAATGATATTTCCCTTAGACTTATATTCCAAGAGTCCTCTTTTTCATGCCTCATCGTCTATACCGTCTTCTATTTATCTGTTTATTTACTCCGCTAAGTAGCTTAAGACTTTATGTCAGTGTGTTCACTGTATGTGTTTATGTTATTCATATACAAAATCTTTCTTTTTATGTTTATATTATCCTGCTTATAGAAAAATATCAGAAAAAAACCAAAATGCATAAAACGACAACACAACACAAGGCAAGAAAACTATTTCATGTTTGCTTTCTCGTACTCAAATGAATAATAATATTGTTTATGAATACACGATTACATGTAAAGTAGTTGTAGTCCTTGTAATATATCTCACACGACTTTCCAAAAAAGGATATAGAAAGAAGTGTTTGAATGTATATGAACGAGAGGCTGTTGATATCGTTAGGAATATCTCATAAAATATGGGTAATAAATATATTTATTACTCTTATAACATTGAATTCAATAAACAGTTAAGATGCTGTTTTCAGTTTTTTGGAGGAAATATATAGTTCCTGGTAGAAAAACTTCATATCCTGTGTGTTTATTTTTCTGTATTTTGGTAATGTTAAGATTTATGCGAATAAATGGGTTTTTATTTTTTGATTAAGTGAATTTATCACATATAAAACTGCAAGTTATATGAAATTTAAAGTGTAATGAGGGGATGTTGCTGATTATCTTTTTAGTGCTGTGTGAATAAATTGCAATTTGTTTATGATGCTTTGTTTTATAGTATTTAAGGTTTTTACTAATTACTTACATTATTTTAAAAGTTTAATTGCTTATAGCAAATTTTCAGTTTGGTCTCTACTCAACAATAGTTTAATTGTTGATTTTGTAATTATAAATCTATTACAATCAAAAATTAATAATCAATTGTTGAAATTTCACTAAATCATAAGCTCAGGTGTCCAACAAATTTTCCAATCTTATAATTAAGTTAATTACACAAAAACAACACAAAATTCTAATCAAATACAATAAAAACTAAGCCCAAGAGAGTTAAAAATTAAACAAAAACTAATCAAGTTGACAAGAAATTTGTTTTATATACAAATTCTCAAGCAATAACAAACAATTCAATATAAGAGAAAGCATTAAACTACTTGGATCCTGGCATACAAACACTGAAAATTCTAATATAATATGCACTACATTTAAGTTAAAATCCCACGTAGTAACAGAAGTGGACAAACTTTAAAAAAACAGACCTACCAAAACCAATAAATGTTTATATTTGGTTTTAAAATCTCCCACTCTTTCCTTCTATCTCTCTATACTGATTCTTCCTTTGACGTTAGCTGGATTGTTTTTGTATAAAGTGTGTAAAGGATAATACAACAAATGTCTACAAAACAAAACATAAATGGTTTGTTTAGAGCAAAGCCAAAAGCAAACATTGTTTAGTGGTGTTAGAGAGAAGCCATCTAAATACTTGTGCAGACACACACAGATATAGTCAATCACCTACCAAATAGATACAATTCCACAGTCACACATACACAATGGTTTCCAGTATCACCTTAACTTGTATTTGCCGTTTAATTAGCAAACGACAGACGACAAACCCATAAATGCAAGATGATGATGATCAGACCCTGATGAGGATGATGGCGACGATGATGTTGATGATGACAACAAACAACATTGGTAGCAATAAAAAAAATAACAACAAAATACAGTGAGGGGCAATGATAATCATATTGTAGTAAAATAAATTTCGTACTAAAAGTGATGAATTTTCCACAGAAAATTTCCTGCATAAAGTGAAGGAATTTCTATAAAATTTTCTGTGAAAGTGACTTATTTTCTAAAGAACATTTCCTGCTAGAATTATCGGACACACAGTGACTGATTTTAGAAATTCAGTTCACAAAGTGGCTGATATATTACAAAAAATGTTGTGCATATTGGGACAGATTTTCTATAGAAAATGTTGTCCACATTGGGACAGATTTTCTATAGAAAATATTGTCCAAATTGAGACAGATTTTCTATCGAAAATATTGTTCAAATTGAAACCGATTTAGACCGATTTTCTATAGAAAAGATTGTCCACATTTACAGATTTTCTATAGAAAATATTGTCCAAATCGAGACAGATTTTCTATATAAAATATTATCCACATTTAGACAGATTTTCTAAAGAAAATATTGTCCGAATTGAGACAGATTTTCTATAGAAAATATTGTCCGTATTGAGACAGATTTTCTATAGAAAATATTGACCGAATTGAGACAGATTTTCTATAGAAAATATTGTCGAAATTGAGACAGATTTTCTAGAAAATATTGTCCAAATTGAGACAGATTTTCTAGAAAATATTGTCCAAATTGAGACAGATTTTCTGTAGAAAATATTGTCCACATTTAGCCAGATTTTCTATACAAAATACTGTCCACATTTAGACAGATTTTCTATAGAAAATATTGTTCAAATTGAGACAGATTTTCTATACAAAATATTGTCCACATTTAGACAGATATTCTATACAAAATATTGTCCACATTTAGACAGATTTTCTATAGAAAATATTGTCCAAATTTAGACAGAATTTCTATAGAAAATATCGTCAAAATTTAGACAGATTTTCTATAAAAAATATCGTCCAAATTGAGACAGATTTTACAAAATATTGTCCACATTTAGACAGATTTTCTATAGAAATTATTGTCCAAATTTAGACAGATTTTCTATAGAAAATATTGTCCAAATTTAGACAGAATTTCTATAGAAAATGTCGTCCTAATTTAGACAGATTTTCTATAAAAAATATTGTCCAAATTTAGACAGATTTTCTATAAAAAATATCGTCCAAATTGAGAGAGATTTTCTATAGAAAATGTAGTCCAAATTGAGAGAGATTTTCTATAGAAAATATTCCACAAATTGAGAGAGATTTTCTATAGAAAATATTGTACAAATTGAGAGAGATTTTCTATAGAAAATATTGTACAAATTGAGAGAGATTTTCTATAGAAAATATTGTACAAATTGAGAGAGATTTTCTATAGAAAATATTGTACAAATTGAGAGAGATTTTCTATAGAAAATATTGTACAAATTGAGAGAGATTTTCTATAGAAAATATTGTACAAATTGAGGGAGATTTTCTAAAGAAAATTGAGACAGATTTTCCATAGAAAATATTGTCGAAATTGAGACAGATTTTCCATAGAAATTATTGTCGAAATTGAGTCAGATTTTCTATAGAAAATATTGTCCAAATTGAGTCAGGTTTTCTATGGAAAATATTGTCCAAATTGAGTCAGGTTTTCTATTTAAAATATTTTCCAAATTTAGACAGATTTTCTATAGAAAATATTGTCGAAATTGGGACAGATTTTCTGTAGAAAATATTGTCCAAATTGTGACAGTTTTTTTGTAGAAAATGTTGTCCAAATTGGGACAGAAATCCAGAATCACCAGTAAATATAAATAAGTTTTTTTAAATTTCATTTTTATTATTATCACCCACTGTTCACCCCAACAGCTACAAAAAATCGTATGGCCAATGGGGCACAAGTTGAGTTGTTGTTGATACTGATGATGTTCGTTTGTTTGTTTATCGGTGATAATGATGGCGGTACTGGTGTTGTTGGATTTGGAGATGGTGAATCTGCAGCTACTCATACTACATCGCTGCATGGTCATGGAACATTGGTAATCAGAAACTGTTTTAATTATTCAAGGTTTCAGGTTGATGAATGGCAATAAACACAGTAGCAACAATGACAATAATAACAACAACAACAACATCAACTGAAAAAAGAGCTTCTCATGTTGCATGGTCACTATAAGAGTTGTGTTGGGTCCTCAGTATATTTCAGTTAACAATGAGTTTGTTAATGCAAAATAGTTAAAAGGAATGTTGCAAAAAAAAAAAACAGAATAAAAAAGGATTAAAATTTACCAGTTAACAAAAGTTGTGATGAGGCACTTGTAACATTTGTTTGTTTATTTTGTTGTAGCACATTTTTATATTGTTGGGTATTGCTAGAGATGCTAAAGATTGCAGTTGTTGAGGTAGAAAGAAAAATGCAATAAAAGAGTTAAATAAATATCAGGTAGAGGAATTAAACAATCACAATTGGTAGTAATTATTAAAACTTTAATATTATTTGTAAACATGAAACTGTGGGGTGAATTTTGGAGAAACAAGACACAATAGTTAACAAGTAAGAACACAAAATTTCAAATGTTAAACGTATTTTTCAATTGGCATAGAATTATCAATAAAATAATTATTAAAAATCTTTATACAAAAACCTTTGTTTAACCCACTGTCCATAGCCTTCACCTAGCAACAGTCACCAGCTGACCACCGCCTTGATTGTGTCATTAACAACTGCAAACATAGTTATTCAAGAAAAGTGAAAAGTGCGACACCAACTGCAACGATTAAGATCTTCTCAGAAAACAGAAGTGAAAATAAAAATTCTGTGAAATAATTTAACATTTTAAACTGATGTTTCTGGCAATGGAAAATAAAAACAAAATGTATAAAATAATATTTTAACACGGTTACAAAAAGACAGTGAAAGTTAATATTTATTGCCAAATGCATATGTTAATGAATTGTTAACAAAGAGGGTTGTTAACTTTAGTATAAATATGGAGATCAAGAAAATATTGTTTTCGTTGAGACTGATTTTCTATAGAAAATATTGTTTTCGTTGAGATTTTCTTCCTCGTTGATACTGATTTTCCATTCTCATTCAAAATTTCGTCCTCGTTGAGACCGATTTTCTATAGAAAATTTCGTCCTCGTTGCGACCGATTTTCTATAGAAAATTTCGTCCTCGTTGAGACCGATTTTCTATAGAAAATTTCGTCCTCGTTGAGACCGATTTTCTATAGGAAATATTGTGTAAAATGTAAAAACGCAAACGTTTAGGTCCAGATGTAATTGAGTTTATATACAGTCAGCTATATGCAAAACTGTTATGCCAGTTATAAAAGTGTTGGGGACAAAAAACGCTTATCGAATTCTTAATTTCGCTTTTGTTGCCTCCCTCGTTATATATTTATAAATTTAAATTCATTTTCCATTAGCAGCATTACCAGCTACATAAATATTCGTCCTTGTCCACGCACACACACATACATTCTGATGCATATTTGCGTGCTTTAAATATCCTGTAAATATTTGGTGAAATGGCTGAATGCCACGGTGAAGTTATTAAAGTTAATACGCATCCTCTGCTGTCACCAACTGTAGAATGCATAAGGTCTGCTCTCAGCCGGTTTATATGTATGTGTATTTATCTGTGTGTTGATGCTGATGTCAAGTAATATAACAAACAGTGTTGCAAAACTTTCAAGGTGACAATATATAGTATATAGGTGGGTAGTATGTGCGTATGTTTATTATCTGCAGCACTGCTATTATGATAATATTTTTTTTTTAACGATTTTTAACGATTTGTAAGTGGGGACAATGTCTGGAGGACAGTTGAGAGGGTAGTAACAATTATTAAAATTAAAATCGATACTGATATTAAATACTACATATTATAATTATAATTTTAATTTCGATTTAAGTTTACTTTTTAATATTAGGCGCTGTTATAGCAAGCGATCATCTCCTAATAATAGCATCCATCCGTCTAAAGGGGGCAGCGCCAAATGTGTTACAAAGTAGAGAGCCACCGAGACTTCTCTGTATTAAGAAATGAAAGAATCAAGAATTTCATGGAGATTTGGGGACTCCATTAGAGACTCTATGCAGTCGCCGAGTTTAAATAATGCAGATCAGTGACACATTCATGATTGTTAAATAAAAGCAGCTAAAAAAACTATTAGGTACAAGGAGAAGAGGAGAAAGATTGGATCTCCAGTGCTACCTGGATTTTTATTAGCGACAGAAAACAGCTAAAAAATTAATTAAACTCAGTCAGAACAAGGTCCCAAAAAGCCAGAGTTTATAATCCTCAGCTGATAAAATGGTGAAAAGGAGTTACAGAAACTATGTGCGTAAGCTCCCCATGGCGAAATTCACCCTGTGAAGGATTTGCTATAGAAAATTTCATTCACATTGTGAAGGATTTTCTATAGAAAATTTCATTCACATTGTGATGGATTTTCTATAGAAAATTTCATTCACATTGTGATGGATTTTCTATAGAAAATTTCATTCACATTGTGATGGATTTTCTATAGAAAATGTCATTCACATTGTGATGGATTTTCTATAGAAAATGTCATTCATATTGTGATGGATTTTCTATAGAAAATTTCATTCATATTGTGATGGATTTTCTATAGAAAATTTCATTCACATTGTGATGGATTTTCTATAGAAAATTTCATTCACATTGTGATGGATTTTCTATAGAAAATTTCATTCACATTGTGATGGATTTTCTATAGAAAATTTCATTCACATTGTGATGGATTTTCTATAGAAAATTTCATTCACATTGTGATGGATTTTCTATAGAAAATTTCATTCACATTGTGAATGATTTTCTATAGAAAATTTCATTCACATTGTGAATGATTTTCTATAGAAATTTTCATTCACATTGTGAATGATTTTCTATAGAAATTTTCATTCACATTGTGAATGATTTTCTATAGAAATTTTCATTCACAATGTGAATGATTTTCTATAGAAATTTTCATTCACAATGTGAATGATTTTCTATAGAAATTTTCATTCACAATGTGAAAGGTGGATTCGTTCACATTGTGAAGGATTTCCTAGAGAATATGTCGGTCACACTCTGAAGGATTTTTTGAGAAAATTTCGGTCACACTATGACAGATTTTCTATAGAAAATTTCCATCACAGTGTGACCGATTTTCTATAGAAAGTATCATTTTCATTGTGAAGGTTTTTCTATAGAAAATTTCGTTCATACTGAAGGATCTTCTATACAAAAAAATTACTAAAATTGTATCCCAACTTAGACTAATTTTCTAAAGAGAATTCCGTTTACACGGTGAGGAATTTCCTGTTGGGAATTCCGTTCAAATTCTGTAGAGAATTTCTGGCATTCAGGGACGAATTTCGCGCGCACAGAGATCACGCAACGATCTGCACAGTTTATTTCAGAGTAAAATTATTTTCATTGAATATATCAATAATTTCTAACAGTGTACGCAATTGTATTCAAATTTTCTAAAAATATGTTTATAAACATTTATAAACATAATCCCTTAAATGCAAAATATTATTAAAAATAATTCAATTATAATAAAAACTATTATCATGGACTTATTACTAAATACTTTCAATATGTCTTTATACATAAAATACCACTTAATCTAACAGGTGGATGGGAATGGCTATACACAGACAAATATAAAGCTTTTCTAAATGTGTATAAGTTGTGTAATTATGTTTATGTGGCTGTATATGATTGTGAATGTCAATATAAAATAATGTCATTAGAAATGTTGCTATTGTCACTGTCCCAACGATTGCTGTCTGCTGTGGGATATAAAGTCCTGCTCGCATTTGTAGAGTTGTGTTGTTAAAGAGGCTTAAGTTAAATGGGAAAACTTCCAAATCAATGAACTGTGTATTAACTTGCATACGAAATCGAAACTAAAATCAATTTTGCACAAAAATTCAGAAAAAGGTATTTTTGTAGGTAGTTGGAGAGTGTTTTTGTGTATTTATATTGAAAAACATGTGCTAGTGTCAAGCAATAAGTTTGAACACATTTAAACTGTTTCCCTCTACTCACTCACAATATTAATATTAAGGGCTTGCGACTGATGACAACATAAAATAATAATGTTGGACAGGAAAACAGCAACAATGAGTAAAAGGTGAAATTGTTATGACCAGTATCGTCAGCATCTACATAGCAGCATGCGGGATACAGGGACAAATTTAAAACAAGATACACGAATAAACATTTGTACAATTTTTTACAATTATAGCAACTTATAAATGGCTACATGGTGAGGAGTGTGTTGATTTCTTTTCAGTTTTATAGTGGGGTTATAAAGGAAGACTACATAAGCTATATGAAAAATAATTCCGAGTACTTATTTGTAGGAAAAATATAATAATTTGTTGCAATCCTTCTTTTCATTTACTTATAATGTACGAGGGTAGAATTGCTGTCGTATAGTTAATTGATTCTGATGAGTTTCTGTATCCTGCACATAATTGTTTATAATAACTTTCATATGCGAATTATATTCCTTAAATAATATAGTTGTTATATTTGTGCCAGATTGTTTTAATAATTCAATGAATTTTAAAAATTTTCTTTAAAATGCTTAAGTATTACAATTACACCTCGCATCCTATTTTAAAAGGATTCCGTTGCTGCCATAAAATATTAAAGAGTGTCCAAACACATCAATTACATATGGTCTGTAGATTTATGTTTTTATTATTCATTTCTTTTATTTCTGTTTCTCTTTTTCTTTATTATTTCTTTTTTCTTCTTCTGTTATCATTATGATTATTTACTCACTTATTTATATTAGGGTGGCTCTTTAATTGGACTTTATCTATTTCTGGTACTCCCAAGGTATAAAACTTTAACATATCATCTAAAAAACAAATTCTGAAAATTTAAGCAAATTCGGATTATGTTTAGAGGTAGCACCTTTTTTTTGGAAGAGTCTAGTTTTGGGTCAAAGTAGCAATATTTTCAAAATAGTTCAAAATTACAACAGTTTTTATGGCCTCCATCAAAAAGATGGGAACATATTGATCGTAGAACCAAAAAATATATATATTCTGCTTCCCTATAAGATTCTAAGCTGTTTTGTCCATCTGTTGTTGGCTCGTTGGTGCCTCGAAAGAAGGATGCAAGGAGACAAATTATTCCCTGTTGATCTAAATTAAATGGTACTAAAAATGGCAAAAATCGGTCAAGCAGAACCAGAGCGATGAACCAAAATGTAAGACAACCTCCAAAAATTTTGCTATTTTCGTGTAGAATATTGCAGATCATACCATGAAATTGAGGGCTCTTTATTGCTATGATAAGTGTACAAATTCTGTTTTAAATAGTAGGAAACGATCTATTATTTCTTCCAGCCCCCTTACAAATTTATTCCCGGAATATTGCTCTATTGGGTGTATGAAAAATTTTTACAACATAAATTTATTCAAAGTATTTAACATTGTTAGCTATGACCTTTTCCCATCTTTCTGGAAACATATGGATTCCGAGCCAAAAGAATTACTCTTCTTTTCAAAGTGAAGAGTGTCCCAGAGAGAGCGTTCTGGATTGATCGAAACAAATAGTAGTCGGATGAAGTACGGTATGGACCATAAAGCGGGTGAGGCAAAACTTCTCTACCACTTCATACTAAATACTTTTTAATAGGTACAACATATGGCCGAGCGTTGTAATGATGTAATATTACGGTTTAATGTCTGACCGCATATTCTGTGCTGTGATCATCTGGTCAGATTTCAGCAGCTCATAATAGATCCTTTTACTCTCATCAAGTACAGAGAATTACCTTAGCGCCATGGATATTTAGCATTGGTGTTGATTTGGCTAGTTGGAAGGGCTTCACATACGACCTCTTACGCTTCGGGTTATCGTAATTGATCCATTTTTAATGATTCGGTGCAAAAATTATTTTCTCTTATAGCGCTGAAACATCATTTCGGACATGCAAAATCGCCTTTTAAGGTATCTCGGCTTCAATTCGTATGGTACTCAATTTCCCTGCTTTTGGATGAATACGCAAACATTTTGAAATTACTGCTTGAGTAGCTCTCAATTATTTTGCAAGCTTCTGTTGAGCTTTACAACAATCTGCACGAAGTAATGCCTCCAATTCTTGGACTCCACACATTTTTGGCCGGCATGGTGGATTTTTTTCTTCCCTATCAAAATCACCACTTCTGAACCTCACAAACCACTGATGGAACACATTTACCGTAAGCTTTGGAGAGCAGTCGGTGTACTTTAGCGGCACTTTCTTTAAAATTCTAGAAGTAAAGCAAAACTTTCTTCTTATGACGCTATAATGTTACAAAATTTGACATTTCGAAGTAAATTCCGTATTTTTGAGGCATACAAGTAAAATATATTTTTCCCGAGTTTGATTTATTGTATGTCTGAATGACTATGATGTTATATACGTCGCACAATGGGGTCAAATGCCCATTTTTACGGATTTATTAATATCTCAACAACAATAATAGCGACGCACGCAAAGTTTACGTGGGTAGCTCCTAGATCAATCCGCATATTGTAACACAATTTTAGGGATATAGGAGGGAGAAGTCAATTACCCAGCACATAAAATAATTATTAACTGTGCTATATCTATAGAACTACAATAGTTATGCACATTAAATTTGCTGCGGAAGGCTATACGAGGGTGGAATCTGGTTCCTCCCATATAAATGAATTATTAATTCTCCTATATCTATAGAACTACATCAGTGAAACAATCAATTTATGCATGTTATTGATAAAAAAACTACCATTATTTTAAAATTATATCATTATATTAACTAGTAATGGGAGGTTGAATAATAATGATCTTTCCCAATACCTGCAACTCAAAGACTTCGGTTCCTGCAAAGTTTAAATGTACTGCATTAGAATATATATACCACAATATTTAAAATGAGACAATATAAAAGCTACAGATGTGGACGTGAGTGATAACTGGCTAACGATATAAAACTTTAAAATTCTCGCTTACGCTCACTAACATGATATTTTTATTAAGATAAATTGCCTGCTATTGGATGACTTCATATTAACCACAAGAAAAAACATCGAATTAATCACAAAAAAAAACTTTTAAACAAGGATATACAAGCGTGAGTGCGTGAGATTAAAATGTTAAAATCCCGCGTGCTATTCGTTCACGATTAGAAACTCAACGGATGGAAAACTTAACTAAACTGAAATAAAGAAAAATAATTGGTAAAAGTTTATTATTGTTTATCTCATTATAAGACAAGAATATAGCCACGTCCAGGCCTGACTCACACGTGACTCTCGTATTATTAATCACAACACTTGCACATCTCTTATAAAACGAAAAACAATGACAATAACGACAGCGATAAAACGTTTAGCAGAATCGCAAAGTGCTTTTTGTTGGTAGACTTAACGGGTGAAGCTGTTACTAATTTACATATAACTTTTGAGGCGCAGCTATACGCAATCTAATTTTTTCTGAAACAACGCTTAACTGTACAGGCTTTTAAATTATATTAAATTCTCTGCCCAGATTAGCCCAGCTAATAACTTAATGTCTATTTGAACTGGTAAAATAATATTTTTTTTGCACTTCCAATATAAAAACTAATAACAAAGCCACTTCCACAAAAAACTCAAATTTAAATTTAACCAAAACATATCAATAAATACCCGAACTTGATGGTTGCATAATTAGATTTGTTAATTTTTTGAAATTACCTATTCCAAATAGTATTTATTTGCGAAATTTTTTTATTTTTTTTATCACTTTTTTAGGTTTTTTTCTTACAATATGTAATTTCAACACGTGACTATAAAAATACCGTTTCATATTTCACATTAATTTTTTGGCTGTTGATGTAGAATTTTATGCTCTCTAAGCTGGTACTTTCAGTTTTCAAGATACTTAAAATTTGTTTTTTCAATTAATCCGCAAAATTAGTATGTTTGGCCCCTCTGTGCGTCGTTTGATAGGTCTTAGAAATATCTATCATTAGATATCCATGTTGTGTATATTAATGATAAAATAAGTAAAAAACCGAGGTATTCGTGGTTTTCTCCTTATGTCTGAGCCATTTGTCGGACGATTTTCTCGATTTTAAATAGCAAGCGAGCTGGGACTATAACAGATATATTGATGTATGAATAGGGTTCCTAATTTCCCGGGAATTCTTTTCATTCCCGGGAATTCTCGCGAAATTTGTAATACTAAATTAAACCAAAAACAAATTAATTTTTCGAATAAATTATCTTATAAATTTACCATTTAAAGTTTTAAAATTTAGTTGTGGCACTTGATCAGTATTTGTCAAACTTATAGTTTTAATCGTTATAAAATCAACAATTCTATTGTTTAATTAAAAAAAATTATGAATTTCGACTATGATAAATTTGTAAAACATGCGTAAAAAAATTACAAGGTAGTTTTATTTATATTTTTTTTTTGACAAGAAAGGGGATTTTTGAAGTTTATTTTATTTGTAAATATTCAGTGCAACGTTGCCACATTTAGAAAAAGGTTATAATACTCCGAGAAATTTTCCATGAAATATGTGTAGTATGTAACAGTTCACTGCAATTTATATTTAAAATAAATAAAAAACGGATTAATCTAAGACGTGTGCCTTTTTATAACATATGCCATGACAATTAAGTGCTGCCCGAAGATAGTGATACCTTTTTCAATCAGACTTTAATAAAATGGATGTTTTTAAATTTATCAGAGGAATTCTAACGTTGCCCCAAGTGTTGCATCAAAAGGATTTTGTGGTCGACTTTCTTTTACAAAACTAGACTGTGCTACAAACGTGCTACTGCAGTCTTTACTAACTACTTTATGTGTTGGCTAGAGATTTGAGAGAAGACTTTTATCCCTATTTTCAACGTGTCCTGGATAGATTAATATGTTTGCTCAATAGTCACGATGCTAACCAATTGGAGTGGACTTTTAGTATGTTTTACTTATCTATTTATGGTTCTTAAGCCTTATTTGAAACGCAATATAGGCTTTGTCTTCAATTGTATACCACATTTGCTGGACGAGAGACGCTATGAAGAACGTGTTACCAATTATGCCGTTTGTCATTTATTGCTCGAGATGTTCGTGATTATGGCAAGCTCCTGGAGTTCATATTGACAACTATAGAGCGTAAAAAAGCTGATAGTGTGCAGGGCTGTGGTAGTTTATTAAGATAAAGCGTGGCGTAAAGGGACAATTCCATTGCATTGCAGTTCATTTTAGAATCTTTGGTGGCGGATAAGACGATAAAACCACAACAGAGCCAGCAGTTGAATGATATAGTGGAATATCGTCAAATATTCCACTGTATTATTCATCATACCAAGTATCTGACAGTTGTCCCAATGAAATTGTCTCTCAAATCTTATTAAGAGATTACACAAACGGTTGTACATTCGTAAAATTGTTCTCTTATTCGTGGAGGTGCAAGAGGTTTGTGCCGGCAAACAGCTTTGTGATTTAGTTGCAGATATAACCACAATCAAGCATAAACTAAATCCATATGCTAACGATACTCAGGAAATGAAAACCTTGGCCAGAATTGTGTTGCTGCTCAATACCTTGGATAAACGCACAATAATATTTTGAATAAAATATTTTTTTATTTTATTTATATTTGAAGTAACTGTACTTCAATTAAGGCAAAAATCGGATTAAGTTTAATGAATATGGTAGCTTTGTTTTAGATATAAACTTCAAATTCCCTTTATTGTCAAATGCTTAATTAGGTTGACATAAAGAGAAAATGAAACTACCTTGTATTTTCTATATCATGCGTAGATATGTAGTTTCGAATGAGAATTTATTCAAATCCGATAGTAGATAAACAAATTTAAACCACTATTATTGTTATTATTTTCTCTAAATATGAATATTCTTAAAAATTTAAATTTTAGGCACTCTAATAATTCCTTTAAGAACATGAAGAATTCTGTTATTTTGACAGTAATGCTTCTTTGTCAAATGACTATATCTTGCTAGTATCGAAATAATCTCCGGTTATAATAGAATAATTAAATTAGCAACAAATTTGACCATATCAACGAATCTGAATATTGTAACATTAAGACGAAAACTTTTAAAGAAATTCCCGAAAATTCCCGACAAACATTTCCAGAAAATTTGCCAAAAAATATTCCCGGGAATTCCAGGGAAATTTTTACCTCGTAGGAACCCTATGTATGTAAGTTATTTGGAGGCCTCGGAAACCTGATTTCAACAGACATACGAACATGGCTATATCGACTCCGCTGTCTATAAGAATATAGAATATATAAACTTAAATTGAGCAACCTATAAACGTTATCCATTTTTGCTTAAATTCAGATTGTTTAGATAACGATTTATAGAACTTGGAAGTATCGAAAATCAAACAAGTACAAAATAACGGCCTCCCTAATATACATACTTGCCAGAGTTATTTGGTAGAAAATTCAATTTATATTTGTACTTATGCACATAAACTCGTCATAAATATTCCTTATGACAAGTAAGGAACCAGGTAATGTCACCATATCATGACATTTGTTACATTCTATAAGCAAAACTCTAAAAGTCAGCAGGTATAATGCCTTACAAAGAGATTTTGTTGAAGTAGTTTCATTTGAAGATGATACAGTTTGAAATTGTAAATTCCTTCTTAGAATTTCACCTGCAGTTACATAAAAATATCGGAAAATATTCAGCTAATTTGTCAATAGCTTAAAAAATGTGGTGGTATGACAATATTTTATGATTTTCAAAGATATTACTCATATTTAAAGCATTTCATCCACTATGTGCCTTAACATTTGATCATAGTAGTGCTTTAAAACTTCGTTGTTAACTTAATTTCTTACATAATAAATATATTTTGTCAATAGTTTCTTACATTGTGGGGAAGAATGTTACATTCATATGTTTTTGGGGTACTTAAATTTAATCCTTTATTTCGAATGGATCGAAAAAAAAACTGGGGGAAATTGAAACAACAATATTTATTTTTAAGAGGAATTGATGATGTACAATGTACATGTGTATGATATGAAATGTTATTAAATGAAATTACTCATAGTGTTGTATAATCGTTAATAATTTCAGGAATATACAAGTTAAAATGGGTTGAAAAAGTATTATTCTAACAACTCGACAATCTTGATTTGATCGGGTCGATGATCAATTCTTAAGTAGATGGATCAATAGAACTGGATTGGTAGCATTAGAAGAAAAAGCCCCCTTGCAAGGATACATGGCAAAGCAGGCAACGAATTTTGTATAGCCAGTAATAACGAGGAAGAAGAGGAGACAACTGAACTCCATCTCTGCCATTGTCGTGCATTTGGCTACTAAAGATATTGACTGTTTTGTCGACAAATACTTATTGAAAAGAACTGTCTTTTTAAGCGTGATACAAACAAGATTCACACTTTCTATAGAACAACAGGATGTCTGAATAGTGATGGCGACCAAGAAACATATGACTATAGTACCATAAACCACGGACAATGAACAAAATCGAATAAATTTATGTTAAATTATATGCTGCAACTTCCTTTATTTTCTAAATCAAAATATATCGAGAACCACAGTCAATTCAGTATAAGTAATTTATATGCATTTATATAACTAACGGATACCCAGCGTATGCTACGACGCTAAAAATTCTTTATTAATAGAGGGCTTTTATAATAAACTTCTTTATACCATATTAATGTATAAAGAGTATCAAAAAGAGGAATATTTTTAACCCCTCATACGTTCAAATTTCTTAAAAGTGACAAAATCAATTTGAGTTTTTTTTTAGAAGAACTACAATTCCATTTAAATTCAATTTCTTAGATATGCTATACAAAAAAATACTAAAACTGGGGTTTCGCCTTTTTATTTATTGCATAAATTTAGACTAAGTTCGACTATTCGTGCTAGCTTCATTGGTTCGGGAGAAGCCAATTTTACCCATTTTTAATCCCTTAAAATTCGAATTTCCAAAAACCACTACAAACAAAATTTTAAAACTACAAATTTTTAAAAGTTTAAATTTTGGGAAATATGTTTGTGAGGGAAAATTCGAAAATCGGCTTTAGAATGGACCGAATGAACCTAATGTATGATTTTAGGTCTGTAAAACCATCCTCAGAAAATGTCCATTCCAATGTAACGGGTTTGGAGCTAATCAGTTGGATGGTTTCACAGTCTATAATGGACGCAGGTAGAAAAATTTTTTGTATTTTATATAAGTACTAGCTGAACCCGGTCCGCATTGCTGGCCCTTAGAATACATCTGTTTTATATTGCATTTCGATCTCGATTTTAATATACAGTGTCGGATAAAGTCGTTAATCCAACCTTCAATGTTAATACATGTAGTGGCAATTCAGCTGGTTCCAAGGAATTCAAAAATTTAGTATGAAAATTTCTTATTCATGCACCTAATATGCAAGAGTAAACAAAATTGTTTATCACATACCGAAAATCAAAAATCTAACTTTACACTGTTACCCAAGAAGCTTTTCTGAAGATTCCTTGAAAATTTCATCAAAATTGGTCCAGCCATTTTTGAGTCCATACGGAACATATATACACACATCCATTTTTATGAAATATATGCCATTAGCGGTATAATGTTAAAATTGGATTTTTACACGCCCCTCCGCACACAGACCGAATATCAAATATCTGACTATACAGTGTTAACCGCTGGGCAATTCTGAAGATTCCCTTAAAATTTCATAAAAATCGGTATTTCAGGTAAAATTATTGTCGGGAATTCCCGGGAAATTTAAATTTTTTTCCCGGGAAAAATGGGAAATTTAAAATAAATTAAAAATACTTTAATATGACATCTCTGCTTGATGAATGGCTTGTTCCAAATATTAGTGGAGGTTTTAAACACCATTAAGGATACAGTAGAAGCATTAAGCCGAAATGAAAGCATAGGTGATGCTATAATGAACACACTTTATGAACAGCAGTTATCTTAAAATTCTACGATTTCTCAAAAAACGCTTCATTCAATTAAATTAAACCTAAAAACTTCAACATTATAAGATAAATTATAATATAAAAACACAATGTTAAACATTTATGGAAAGCAAATGTATGAACGTCTATTTGACCACAATGTTCCCGAAATACAAATGGAGCAAAATTTTAAAAATCAATTAGAATATTCAATCAATATTGAAAAGGAAAGCTCTAATAACGATAAAGCCAACACATGTTTAAAGCGAAAGAGTTTTCTCGTCGAAGGACTTATTGAATGCATTAGGAATTTTTGACAAATCAATTTTTTAAAAAAATAGTTCTATGACGGACATATATTCACAATATAGAGTACTTTCTATAGCAAAGTAGCAAAAGAGCAGTTTAGCAGAAAACAAAATACAATATAGAACTACTTTTTTACTGCTTTACTCTTTGTAAACTATGTATATGAGGTAATTTTGAATTTCATATTTTTGTTTTGAAATGAAATTAATTTTATTTTAAAATATGTATATTTTATATAAAAAATAGAAAAATCAAAAGAAAGAATCTAAAAAGTGCATTAAAAATCCCATTAACATATTAATCGACATCGAATTATAAAGATACGTTCATAATTTATAAAATTTTGTGACACTTAATTGCTCTTTTACTCATGAATACCGCTAATATTTAATTTTATAGTAAAAAGTGATCTCCAAATATTTTAACAAACTTATTTTGGTTTTATGTGGGTACAATTGAATTGTAATGTATTTTTTTTCTTTTTTTTAATAAAATCACACAATTTTATAAAATAATTTTCTTTTTTACTTATTTTTTTAGTTAAAAAAACATGAAATTTTTCATTCCCGTTTCCCGGGAAATTAAATTATCCGGGAAACCCCAAACCCTAATTATGACAAACAAAATTTATCGCCCTGTGTAATATATATTGGGGATTTCATGTTAAGTGAACCAATGTTTGAAATCGATGTCTTCCGATCGGGATGAAATTTGCACCAAGGTTACTCCTATTGGATAGTAATTCAGACACAATTTTTCAACAAAAACTCTCTGAGTTAAAGGTGTCAAAATTTGACATTTAGGCCAAACAAGTATTTTTCACATCCATGTAACTTATTATATATTTTGATAACTGTTCTTATCAAAATATTTCCCAAATAGTTCAGATACTACTTCTTCAATCTTTCGAAAAAATAAAATAAAAAATAAACAAGTAATAGAGCTATATTCGGCTGTGACGAATCTTATATACCCTTCACCAAATTATACTACAATACTTAAATGAAAATTTTAAATATTTTAAGGTAAACAAAATTTATATTTTCTATTCAAAATTGTTTTTAATTTTTTTGAAATTTTTTTTTTTTTCAATTTTTAATATTTAGCGAAAAAAAACTTTTGGTGAAAAAAAAATTCGGGTTAAAAAATATTTTTTTCGATTTTGACCCATTGTGCTTCGGAAAGATGATTTCAACAGACAGACGGACATGGCTTAGTCGACTCCGCTATCTATAAGGATCCATTATATATATACTTTATAGGGTCGGAAATGAAAAATGTAGAAATGACAAACTTATATATACCCTATATAAAAATGTTTGACATTTTTTTTCCAGAATCAAAAACTTTGTTTAACCTCCTCTAACTCAGGGAGTTCTTGGCCGATCTTGTTGAAAAATTGTATCTGAATTACTATACAATAGGACTGATCTTGGTGCGGAAGACATCGATTTCAAAAGTTGGTTCACTTGACATGAAATCCCCCATATGTATCTATGCAAAAATTCTATGGTACTGCTAAGCGTATGATTAATATTCTACAATAATATTCCTCATACGACATAGGTGCATGTACTCACATGCAATATGCATTAAAAACAATTTAAAAATCAAAATTTTAAGTTATTTCTTTGCGCTACATTAAAACTCTTGTCATTTAGTTGTTTTTCTCCTTTATTTTACTTAAACGAGTATGAAAAACAACATGTTTATCAAAGGTCAAATCTATACACAAGCGAAAAATAATAAAAAACACGCTGACAAATGTTACAAGAAAACAAAAAATTACAATAAACGGCAGATTTCTTTTAAGCCCCAAAAATTGTTAAACTAAAAAAGCAAAAAAAAAAACGACCGCAGGTGTCAAATGACAGCTAATCCCAACATATTTTTACATTCTACATAATGGCAAGCATTCCACGAAAGCTTATCACAAAAAGGACATCAGGTGTTTAGGGTTTTTTGTCGTTGCCTGCTCCAACTTTCTTGTATAGAATATACAAAAAGCGGTTTAAATATTTTAATGAAAATGTTATAAAACACTTTACAGTTAATTGGATTTTTGTAAGCATTTAAATAAGCGTGAAAAAGAGGACTAACACACAAAAAACTTAGTTGTGCACATTTTAGCATACAAACTGATGATTATCGTAAGTGTATGATATGTTAGGATGGAATTTTTGTATGTTTTATGGTGGAATTTTGGATGGGTTTAAAACGAATTTTGGAGTATGCTACACGATTTTGGGGATAGCTCTTCTCAAGGTTTGTTCAAGGCCTGATTGTAAGTAAGGAAATTATGTGTCTCCTTTGTAAGATTTTACTTTAAATATCTATGAACTAAACATGCTTAATTTTGTAACGTAGCGGCATTCTATAATGAAAAAGAGGCTGGTTTTGTTACAATTTAACCATAAAAGCCACAGAAAGCAAAGAAATACATGAATAACAAAAGCAACAAACAAAAAATTATTAACAATTTGCGGTCAAATTTTAGTGTTTATTTTAACACAACAACAGCGGCAGAATTATACCAGCAACTACCAAGCAGCCAAGAATAAATTTGCTCCAAAATTTATGCAAATACAGGGGACTTAAGTAAATGTTAAAAATATGTTAATTTTTTTTTATTATTATACTCAGAATGAAACAGAATGAGTAGCATTTGCTGGTTAAGCGTGAAGATTTCATTACGGCAAATTAAGTGAAAATTAAATTTTAGAATGGTGGATTAATGGTCAGCGGTATGAATAACTCGCACAGTCAACTCAGTGATTCTGATTAAGCGGCTGAATGTATTAAAATTAAAATACATCCATTGCTGCTACACAACACAGCGAACGGCAGTGAAACCGTGAGTTTTAAGTGCTTATTTTAATTTAAAATTTACATAAATAATTTTATGAAAATACCAGCCAATAAGTAGAAAATAAGTGAATGCAATAAAATAAAGAGGTAGTTTAATGCTTTTAATGCTGATCCAACAGGATTTATGTTAAAGAGATTGAGATTTAATATATGTATGTTTACTTTTTAATTTATTGGTAGTTAAATAGTATTAATTAATTTAATTTATTTGGTATTAATATAACGAGGGAACAAAATAATTGAAATTTTTTCTAAAAATATCCTATGACAATAACGATCATTTTAGTATTTAATTTAAAGGTGATCTAATGGTCTAATTCTATCCCTTGAAAAAATATCAACTATAATGGTTGCATTGTCGTATCTACAATACGAGGAAGACGAACCTTTATCAGGTGCAAGGGAGGAAGACATGATTTCGACTTAGGTTGTGATCAAAATACATATCATAACTTGTGAAGTAGTATCGTTGTAAACAATAAAGCTGAATTTGTATTAAACATTTTGTCGACTAATCTCAGTATTTTCCATTTTTATTCTGGTAGTTTTCGGTTCTTTTTACAACATTCATGAGTTATTTAAAGCTCTCGTTTGAATAAATAGATAAAAATAAAATGCTTTCAAAGGTTTTTTTCATATTTTGTTAAAAAAAATTGGGGGGAAATCTATTTTTGGTAAAAATAAAATAATTTTGGTGAAAAAATTAAAAAATAAAAAACATTGTGTGAACATGATAAGAAGAGACAAAATGACGACATTTTGAAAAATATGATTCACAGAAAAAACTATATTTCAATTCAGATATTACAAAAATCAAATTTTCTGAAAATAAGCGAATTCACTTAATTGTGAATAAATTCGAAAATAATTCAACGATTTTTATGGTCGATACCTCTTTTTTTTTCTATTATATGTGGCAATAAATCTAAACAATTTCTGCCGCTTTCGATTTTTCATGATTTTTTAAACAAAAAAATTTGATATTTTCACATAAAAAATATATTTTTTGCTTCAATTTGTTATTATAACTCCAAAACTACTGAGCCTATTAAAAAGCAATATATATGTGCAAATTTGAACATAGCTCGGGAAAAGGGTTTTCAACATTCAATCAACCGAAAGAAGAACATTAACTACTCAATTTTATGTATATCAAACAAAAAAGTTAAGTTTTGTGATAATGAGCGAATTCACTTAATTGTGAATAAATTCGAAAAGATTCAATCGATTTTTATCTTCGATATCTCATTTTATTGTTATTATATGCGCCTTTGCGACAAAGTAATAAACCTGAACAAGTTCTGCCGTTTTCGATTTTTCATGAGATTTTTAAAACACAAAAATTTCATATTTTCAAGTAAAAAATATATTTTTTGCTTCAATTTGTTATTATAACTCCGAAACTACTGAACCGATTAAATAATAACAGATTAAGGGTTATGTAAATTCTAACTTTTCTAAGTTTACTGCAATAATATGGGCCTAACCCTTTTTAAGTTATCATAGATTATGTGGAGAAACATCTAAAAAAATTCTCAATTTAAAAAAAAAAAAAATTTTTTAAATTTTACCATTTTTGTACTTAGGTAACTGTTGACCTGTGTTATAGTAATACAATTTAAAGAAATATTAAGATATTTTTACCGATCTACTTCTAGGGATATTGGATAAAAAAGCTTATTTCTAATATTTAAATTTTGAATTTTTCTACTGAAAATTGATTAAAAGTAAAAACCGAAGAATAATTGTCGGTTTCGGATTTAGGTCTTGAAAAACCGCGGTTTCGGTTTCGGTTTCGGTTTCGGTTATAACCGAACACGAAACTCTTATATATATACCTACATAGATATCATAATTATAAATTATAGAGAATATACATAGAGCGGAAACTCTCCTGTCAAAGACCTAACTCAGTTGTCAGAAACCTAAGTGGTGAGAATGTATTAGTAGAAAAAAACTATGTGAAAACAAAAACAACACTCGTATGTGTGATTATTTTGAGTAATTTTTTTGTTTGAGTTTTTTTCTAGTTTCCGCTCTATGTTTCTCTATGTATCAAATTGGTTTACCCAAAATCTTAGAGCAGTGCATCAGCGACAGTTAAGCCTTCTCAGATACTCGGTTTGGTTGTTTTTGTTGTAAAGTATACAATTTTCTAATATGGGGGGTCCTGCATCGAGGTCAAGACCAAGAATTGTGCTACTTCAACGAGGTTGGTTCACAAATCCATTCGACTAAGTGAAGTAGGATTGGCTGGTAGTTGAATATGTGGGGGTATAATGGGGATCCTGATCACATGCTGGGCATACATTTGGTACGGCATAATCTATGCGATACCAGTCATTGAGCCTGTTGCTCCATCCTAACCTCTTTGTTCCAGAGCTACTCTAGTTTTCCGCAGCAGGCTTTTCTCCTAGTCTGCTATGGGTGGCATGTCCATTGACATAATGTCCATGGACCTTATGTCACTCCAAAAGATGACATTATGTCCATGGACATTATGTCATTTTGGTAGTGTCATAATGTCCATGTGTAAAGTGTCGTAAAGTCCATGGACATAATGACACTTTTGGAGTGACATAATGTCCATGATATTTAAAAAATAATTTAAGTATTTATGTTTTAATTTAACTTCTATCGAATTTACCGTTGTAAATTTAAAGTAGTAATAAGAGGATAGCTGCGATTTTTAGTTATCTGTTATCTAAATTTTGTGGAGTTCAGACATCACAAATTTAAAGTTTAAAAAAGTAAAAGTGTTAAAGTGTTAAAATGGGTAATGTAAAATATAAATATGAATTTAGGAATAAATTTGACAAAAAAAAGAAAGTTCAATAAAAAATTTAAGAACTTTCACTTCAAAAAAATACTTTTTAATAATTTATTTTTTACTTTTGAAAGTGTCATAATGTCCAAATTTTGTTTAGAAAAACTAATTTTTATAAAATGTTTGATCCTAGTAACAGTTTAAATTTTCATATATTAGAAAACTTCATGTAGCGAAGCCGCCTGCCGCGTTCTATGGAGGAGAAAGTCCGTAAGAGCGGCCGTAGGCCGCCACGCAGAAAAACTTTATTTACAAAGACATGTTTTTTGTACTCAGTAGCATGACGAGCAACTATTCGGTATCGCAGAAAAAGGTATTTCTTATTTGAGGCCTGCGGCCGCTTTTAGGGGCTTTCTCCTCCATGGAACGCGGCAGGCGGCTTCGCTACATGAAGTTTTCTAATATATGAAAATATAAACTGTTACTAGGATCAAAAATTTTATAAAAATTAGTTTTTCTAAACAAAATTTGGACATTATGACACTTTCAAAACCGCGGTTACAGGATACTGCATGAATGTTGTACTTTAAGGTCGCCCACGGTGGCATGTCACAGTGTCCAATGACATAATGTCCATGGACATAATGTCACTTTATGGGGTGTCATAATGTCCATGGACATTATGTCAATGGACACTGTGACATGCCACCGTGGGCGACCTTAAAGTACAACATTCATGCAGTATCCTGTAACCGCGGTTTTGATGGCGTCTCTATGAATGTCGTTCAAAGCTGCCGTGTACGAATTGCGATCCAATGGATCCTGCACATACCTTTGTATATTTTCATAGTATAGCCTCGGCTCTAGCTGTATGATGTTTAAGCTGGATGACTCCTCTATCGACTTTCAAGAGACACTGTTTCGATAACGTGATGTTTTGTTTTCTTACTGCAAAAATCTAAGTTTCCTCGTGTAGATGGTGTTCCAAGGTAATTTTCATGCAGCCTGTGACAGTCCTATAGGCAGCATTTTGGTAGCTTTAAATATTTCTTCACTGGGTGTCACTCAGCGAAGGTGACCATAGTGTTAAAATGGAACAGCAAAGTTTACCACTGACTGACCAATTGTCATATCCATTCCCTAATTGCAGCCGGCTAGCGCTTTGAGAACCTTATTTCTACTTCGCAATTTATGCATGATTATGCATGAGGTGAATAGGCTGTCAAAGGTGACTTCCAAGAAGTTTGTGTGGCGCACTCCAAGGTTCGTGTTGCTTAAGACTTCGTTGGAGATCACATAAATCATCGATGATGTTGATGAACCATAAACTCCGTTGTGGTATATCGTACAATGTTGGAACATGGAACGTTATGCATATAAATAGCTATTAACTGCCGACAGGAAAATGGACACCATTTAATGGATGTTAATATTCATACTTAGCTAAAAAATTATAAAATTTCACTTAGGATCATGCATAGGAGAGTATCTCTTGAAGGCAACTTTTTTGGATATATGTATAAGGTAGATTTAATAATGTGAATCTATCTTCTATACTTGACTACCTTCATAATATAAGGACAGGTTGACGGATAATCTGTCAGATGGAAAACATTGTATTTATAGTTTAGATATGTGGCGCATAATATCCTCCCTCTTATGAAATCATATATGGGAAAATCCTTTTTAATCTTGGCAACCGAATACTCAAAGTCGTTCCATATTCCAATGACAAATTTCATATATTCAGTGCTGAGCAGTTTTTGAGTAGATTAATATTTACGTAGTCTCATTCTTGGTGGGTAACCTCCAAAGTGGCTCATTGGGCTTCTTATCCGAATGTCAAGAAATTTTATATTTAGGCTTCTAAAGACCTAAGGTCATATAAAATATCCTTGCTCATTGTCAAGTATTTTTTTTTACAGATGCAAATTTATTTTTCTTTATGCATGTAGTTATAATTCTAGCAATCCCTATCTTTGGAAGATCTATGTTTAACCGAAGCAGAGTATTCTTATCATTGTTTTCAGAAGTATTTGTATATTTCTTACTACAGTGTAATTACTTAGAAATAATTTTCATAAATATCATCAATACAAACAATTTAAACACTTTAAAATCTCTACAAATAAAACAAATATTTAAGTAGATTCAAACATAATCTGCTTCATTTTAAATACAATTCAAACAATTTGCCAAATAACACAGATAGATATACACTGGCATACAAAATGACAAAAAGCACAAATTGAATTCCTTTTAATTTGTTTCTATAGACAAACCAAATCAAATCTAAACTGTCTATTGAAAATAAACTCGCATACATAATGCTATAACCAAAGGACTTCTTGTACAAAATAAACAATAATAAAGTCCTTAAGGTTGGGTTGGTTTTGGGGTGGCTGGCAGTTTTTGGGGAATCAAAACATACAGACAGTAATAATAATAATAATCCATAAAGTAATACCACTAATAGGATTCATAATAAAGGATAACATGCCATAAATAATGGGTAACAAATTTTCTTTATTGAAAATCCAGTCACGTACAGATTCAATTACTTGTTGAACTTTTTTTTTTGCAATTTTCATCTTCTTATTTTCTTACGACTGCTGTTGTTTGATTTTCTGCCGGTTTCTATTCTCAAGCTTGTCATTTCTAATGGAGTGGAGGGAGAGTTAGAATAAATAATATTTTGTTGGAGGGGAAATGTAAAAATCTACAATTGAAATGGAAACAAGTGAAATCATAATTTTGTGTGTTTGTAAGTTGGAAAATGAGTGTGAGTATTAATATAGATATTATTAAATGGGCTTGGATTGCGAGTGTTTTTGTTCAAATGTATAAAGATAACAAACACTGTTTCAAACACATGCCAATTCATATAAAAACATGTCTTTATGGAAACATGTGTTAGAAAAATTGACAAGCTGTTCAAAGAAAGAAATTTAAAACGCATAGAATTAAATTGCACTCCGCAAATAATGATTTTTTGTTTTTTGTTAAGAGATAAAAAACTTTATTTTTGACGAGAAATATGAGCAATCATAGATTTTGTTATTTTGCCAATAAACTCAATATTAACCGTGTTATATCCCAGAGTTATGTTCTCATACATCATAAATATTTTAGTTATATAGAAATCTAAAAAATTTTGATCAAAATAAGTTTTGTGTATAGTTGTTGTTGTTGTCCAAGGAATTGTTCAACTTCGACTGCTTGGATCCATAAATCCACTAGACGTATTGAAGTAAGGATGGCTGGACAGTTGAATATGTGGAGGGTGTCATGAGGACCCTGACTACATGCTGGGCATAAGTTGAGGACGGCACAGACTATGCAGGATCAGAAGGCATTAAGCTTGTTGCTCCATCCTGATTTTAGTTGTGTCAGAACGACACTTGTTTTATGCGGCAAAATCTTATCGGCATCTGGTATCGGTGGTGGCCGACATTCATACGTTATCCTGCTATCGCGGAATTGATGGCATCTCTATGAATGTCATTCATAGCCTCTGTATGCTCTCCTCGTAATTTCATTAGTTCTGTCTGACATGCCTAGGGGGAGACTATAACTGTGTGATGTTGAAGTTTGGATAACTTCTCCGGTGATATTCCAGAAGAAACTGTTTCGTCAGCATGACGTTATGTTCCTTGATCGGTAGAACCTTAGATTCTTCGTGAAGGTGATGTTCGGAGGTAATTTGGTGGCGACCGTCACAGGCTGCATTTTGACAGCTTTGAATATTTATCCACTGAGTATCACTCAACGAAGGCGACCACAAGGTTTCTTTGTCCATACCCTAAGTGCTGCCGGCTAGTGCCTTGAGTTCCTTGTTCCTATTATGCAATTTATGCATGATTGCAGTGGTGTACGTTGAGGAGATAAAAAGGCTATCAAAAGTAACACCATATATTTTCGGTTGGTTCACTGACGGAATTTGTACACCGTCGACCAGGATGCCTAAGTTGAGTTTTAACTCCTTCGTCTAGGTGGTGAAGAGTGTTGCCGATGACTTCGTTGGTGTTAGCTGCAGGTTATGTGCATTAAAGGAATTGTGGATTTCGTTGTGACCTTTCACCAAAATGGTGCAGTCGTCCGCCACTCCCTGTGGGGGCATTGGGAATTTCGATAGGTAGAACAAGATAGAACAAGAGCGCGACAGGACCCCGCCCTGAAGGACTCCTTGTTTAATTCTACGGGGTTTTGAGCATTTGTCTATAAACTCCACGAACGACTGCCTGTCACTCAGATAGTTTACTATCCATCTCTTCGTATTTTTAGACATTATGGACTGCAAGATGTCATGTAGGAGTGTGGCGTGACTGAGAGTGTCGAAGGCCTTCGTCAGGGCAGGCGGATAATGCTGTGGTGACCATCTGATGGTAGTTGACGGGTCAGATGGGGGATGAGAAGAGCTTCGAGGGTCTTCTCTAGTGATGGCAGGAGGGAAATTGGCCTGTCCCTCGCTCGCGATTTTCCCAGGTTTTAAAAACGGAATCACTCGACCCATTTTTCAGGCTTCTTAAGCTTCTTAATGACAGGTTAAAAGCCGTTGTCAGGTACTCGACTCCCCGCTTGCCTAGGTGCTTTAGCATCAGCATGGATTTTCCCTCAGATCTTATTGCATTTGAAGGCTTAGCTGCATTGAAGGCTTCTGCAACTTCAGTTCGTGTATAAAGTTTTGGTGTGTCCGCGACTAGAAGATCATGTAGTTGGCGAACAATATTTCTTTTCGCTTTGTTTCTGTCGGGATGGTATTTGTGAACTTAATCGTGAGCCTGTCATCCTTCTTTTTCGAGTTGGAGAGAGACCGAACTGTAGACCACAACTTCCCAACTCCAGAACTTAAGTTGCAACTCTTCAAATGATCCAACCATTTGTTTTGCTTGCCCCCACTAACCAACCTGCTAATATCGCGGTTCAGCTGGGCGATCCTAGGGTCGTACTTTGGATTTCATAACGCTCATCTGAGAGTCCCGTTGCTTTTGCTGGGAAGTGCGGTCGCACTACTGATATTCGTCTAGCAGGAAAGAAGCGAGCGATGAAACTTCCTATCTGCTTTGTGTACGTTGGAGGGAATCGGTGGACCATTAAAGATGCGGTTGGTAAATTCTCTGAAGCCGGGCCAGTCTGCTTTCTTTTAGTTAATGTAAGTTCGGCGTTCAGAAATGATATAACCGTTTGGTCTATCCATACAAACGATTATGGGTAAATTGTCTGATCCCAGAGAAATAATTGCAGGACTCGATATGGTGATATGTGGCGAACTAGCGCAATTACCCATAATACGTGTGGGGGCATCATTAGTAAGTGTGAAAGAGGATTCGCCAATCTGTTACTTTAGCGAAGCTCCTCTCTGGTCTTCCCCAAGACTTGAGTGTCAGAGCTGATGTTGAGCATTGAACTCCGCTAGGACCAAACGTTTATCACCATCCAATAAGGTCCTAATATCGGAATGGTAGCCTGTTGGACAACTGGCTGCTGGCGGAATGTAGACATTATTGAGCTCCAACTCCGTATCTCCCGATCTAACTTCAAGACGTTGGTCTCTAGAATTTAGATCGAGAGAAAGAGCTCTGCAACTGCACTGTGTTGTATATGATAAATGCGATGTATCCGTTGAAATATATGGTCAAAAGCGTACAAAAAAGAGGTAAAAATATGAAAATGCTTCTTATTGTATAGATTTTGTATAAAATGGAGTAATATGAGAGATCATAATTTTTTCTATTTAAACCATCACTTAAAAAATTATAGCCAATTATAGGTTCATTTTCCAATGATTTCACACTGTGTAATCTACAATAGCCAATAATTGCCTCCAACTCCTTTGTTACCATTTCGCAATAAAAATCCACTTGTTCCTAGAAATGTAAAAAAAGATACATAAATAATTAATATAATTCCACAGGTATTTAATAGACAACTGATTAATGAATTTACTTGCGAAAAAACAAATTGCTCAATTAACATAAAATGTTACTTGAAAAAAACAGCAAATTCAATATATGCAAGAATAATTTAAAATGTTTACAAAAAATTACCCTTAATTTACAATTAATTTAATATATATGTATATTGTTTTTATTTTTATATTTATTTTTTGTTATTGTTATTTAATTAATTGTTTGTTTGTTATTTTAGATCAAACACATTTACACAGATCCCCACGCCCACAGAAACACACACATTGCTGTGATTTAATTGCCTGTTAATGTAATTTATTGTTAATAATATGATGGAGAAAAAAAAAATAATGTAAACAAATTAAATTAAAATACAGCAGCAACAAAACAATCTACCGTGTTAAATAAACAATCATCAATGGCTACAAACGGCAGAGCTAAACGCACACACATTCAAGCTCCATTTAGACGGTTAGTATAGGATAAAATTAAAAAAAAAAATGAAAATCATGGTATCAAAAACCCGTGTATATGAACACAGGCCATTAGTTTGTAACCAAAACTAATGTATGGATAGTGCAAATAATTTAAAATAATATTAATGTTTAAACATTTGCACTCAGATGCATAATATGTTGTGTGCACATTATATGTGAAACAAATAGTTTCAATTTAATGTTGTGTATGTCCTTTTGGATAATGTTTTGTTTTGTATGAATGATCAAAGAAATTAAAAACTGGATGCAGTTCATCGGAAACAAAGGTTTAATGGAAAAGGTAGAAATAATTTAAAAAATCCTTGAGCACTTACTATATATTCCATAAACAATAAAATATTTTGTATTGATCGACAATTAGCTATAGTTCTAGAAACGGGCATACAATGGAAAGGACGATACGAAGGACATCTGAATTTATATATAAAAGAGAGTTTGGAAAAGTGATTGCTGTCATTTATAAGACATCACACATCTTATACAAAGTTTTTTCCAGATCTGGCAAGTTGTCATTACTCAAATACCACTGTATTGAGAATAAAATTGATGTTATACCAAAACTTATCAATCCACCCAATTGCCTAAATCTTCGTATAATCGAGATTGTTAAACGTAAATTAAAAAAGAGTGCAGGTACAATAAATAACCAGATTTTGATGAGAACAAACTAGAATAAATATGCTGGGGAAGTGGGAAGAAAATTTGTGCAGCGGTTGATGGGAGGTATTAAAAGAGAAGCTAGAAAATGTATTTGAAATAAAGACACATAAACTTCCAGTTATATTATTTTCAAAGCTTAATAAATTACCTTTAATTTCATGTATAACATGCTAACATATGCTGTTTCATTTAAAAGTTATGGTGGCTTTAATCCGTTCCGATTTTAAGAGGCCACTGCTTTAAAATATGGTAGGAACAAAAGAGTCCTATTTGTTATGAGCTGCTGAAATCTAACCAGACCATCACAGGGAACCTTTACCGAACGCATCTGATTCATTTAAAGCAATCATTGGCATTGTGTTAAAACTAGGAAAATAGGTTATGGGTAGGAGCATAGAAGGAGTAGTATTTGTAGACATTTGATTTGAACTTTCCAGGATGTTTATTCCACATACGGACGGTACGGCTACATAACGAATTTTCTCTGTAGTGTGTTGTGCGATCCCCCGCTGATGAACGCGTATTTCGTAAGAAGCTATGGGTATCGGGAACAAGTTCCCCAATTTCTTCCGAACACATTCCATTATAGTATCGATAGAATAGTGAAACACAACCCACATTGCGACGATGCTCCAGATAATAATTAGAGTTGGACACCCTACTGTCGCCGATAAGCACCTTTGCCGTCTCCTGTACGCGGTCCATACATTAGAGATGTATTCCATTTTGGATTGGATATAAGTCGTGTAAATAATAAGGAGATCAGATGGAGTGAAGTATTTCTTACACCGTCTTAGAAAACCGAGGCACTTGAATGCTTCTTTCGACACTTGAAAAATGTGTTTTGTCCAGCGAACATCACACTGAATTCTCATGCCTAGAACATCGAGATCTTCTGATTCCTTAATATTTACACCACCTATAGAAACAAATGAAGATACATGATCTGTCGTGCGTTTGTGTATTAATATACAACATTGAGTCTTATGTGCATTAAAATCGACTCTGTTCGCACAAGCTCATTTAGCGATTACCACAAGATCTTGGTTGGATGTAACATTCATGTTTTGCATCATTGCCCTAATCTCCGAAAGACTTGGCCTATAGTTGAATGAATATAAATGGCAAATGTTCCAGGGTTGGATATTTAACTTAGAAGGTCATTTAGAAAAATAAGGAATAGAGTAGAATAATCAACAGAGCCTTGCGGTACTCCTGAATTAATTTTGAACTCGTTTGATGAGACCCCATCTACAACAACTCGTATAGTTCGATCACTGAGAAAGATCGATAGAGCTGAGTGGAACTACACCATTTTTCCGATAGGAAGGCAAGAAAGTCCCCCGTAGAGGGTCCCCTACGAAAACCGTACTACCGGTCACTAAGTAAATTGTTCGACTCTAGATATTTCACAAGATGGTGGCTAACCATACTCTCCATAACTTTGGAAGGTGCTGAACTGCTATTGGTCGATAATTTTCAGGATTGTTAGCAACCTTCCATTATATAGGAAATGCTCCAGCACGGTATAATATGCTGAAAAGGCTTGCTAAAGGACGCGCTAGCTTCGAAAAATACGAGGTTTGTCAATACGAGGTCGCTTCGACTCTACTTGATTGTTCGCACGCAGTGAACTAACACGCAAACCATATCATCCAGTCCAGAAGACTTTTTTATATTGAGATCCGCTAAAACCTTTGTAACTGTGCTAGCGCGATAGAATATAGTCGGTGTAGTTACTGATACTCTTCCAAGCTCGAGTAGTGGTTGATTACTTTCCTGTATATTCGAATTATTTGCAAATAATTCAGGCAAAAGGTTAGCTTTCCATTTAAAAGAGTAGAAATTGAGGAACTATTATCCTTTATTCTTTTAATGAATGACCAAGAGCTTTTGGTGTCCCGGGGAGCAGCAAGATCTTTGGCTCGGAGGCGTTGCTCGTGTAGAGATTTTTCACGTCTCAGCACTATGGCACACTAAGATCTCGCCCTTTTGCGCAGCTATTCAGTTTTGCATTTTTGATATCAAGCTAGATTCTGAATGCTTCCTCTCTGGATCTGATTGCAATTTTGTAATTTTGATTAAACCAGGACTTTTCCATAGATTTAGTCGAAATTTTCATTGTTGGAATGAAGGTCATCATAGCTGAGTTGAGTTCAGCCCAACGAGTCTATTCGTAAATAAAAGTAGAATGTTTCGTAGCTGGTTGTGAAACGTTACGAAGTTCGGAGAGCGAAAAGGAGACGGAAATGGTACAATGATCCGAGTTACCAAGATGTGAAAAAACATCTACTTCATACTTGTTAGGGTGTGAAGTTAGTAAAAGGTTGTGTTGGTGCCCATCAACCCGTTAAACATGTGTTGGTTCATTCACTAGTTGTGCAAGGTGATCATGCGCCTCGAACAACTATTGACCTTCTGTGGTTGTATGACTTGAATGTCGATTCAAGTGATTTCAATGAGAAGATTGAAATCACCAACAACAACAATTTCACTGTTAGTACAACTGTCAAGAATCTTCGTTATGGAGTCGGAAAGGTCATCATAGCTAGATATAGTAATATCCCTTTCCGCGTTTGGACTTCTGTAGAGAAACCCGAAGTGCAAACAGTGTGCCCTGATTTTTAACCTAACCCAGAAACAGTTAAATTCTACATCATACGTACTCAATGATTGCTGGTACTGGTACACAGCTCCATTGCGAATGAAAATTGCAATTCCTCATTGGAAATTTAAATGCGATAGAAAGTGATACCCTGGTATCTGAAAATCCTGTGGATCAGCATTCTGAGATACCTGCATTTGACATAAGGCGAAAACGTCCGGCCTATGGAAACAAACTTGAGCATACATGGAGAAAAAATTTGCCCTTAATTTACGTATGTTGCAAGAGTGAAGCCGGAATCAACCTGTCATTACAATAAGAGGAAATTTCAAATAAATTGTCTATTTTATATAAATTGTATATTTTATATGATATCGAACATCAAAGAGTTAATTGTTGTTAAAAAGACTGCGTAGTCACCAAGCTGTCAAACAAAAATTAATGCAATGATACCAATATCATGTAGGGAAAAAGAGGAAATTGTTTCACAATGACGCTAATAAAACGAGGCTATAAAAGCCCTGATCTGCTCATTGCGAGAGAGAACGGTCATAGTGCTATAATATCATAGCTAACAATAACCAATACTTCGAGTAAATTTACACTGTACAAATGTTTTAAAATAAAAGCTATAAATTTTTAAAAAAATCCCGCATTTTTAATGTCGGGTAGATCAGATAGTTCATAAAAGGCAGTTATTCCCATGAAAATCATTTGTGGCACAAGAAGGGTATAACACCCTGCTCCTCATTCTTTAACAGAAATCATTTCACTCAATACCCGATCGCTGCGCCTGTGATGCAATGGGACAGTGTCTAGTTACGATTATCATAGATATCTACACAGAGATGTATATTTCTGTCATCGAAAGCAACGAGGTACTTCTCAGTTTCATGGCAAAGTCTAAATATGTAAAAATGAATCTATTGAAATCCGTACTCTATCAAAATTACTGGAAAATTCTGCAACACACTTGAATTGTTCATCCAAAAGAATGTTAGATACATAGAGAATAGACATAGAGTGGAAACTCTGCTGTCAAAGACCTAACTCAGTTGTCAGAGAGAAAACTATGGTGAGAATGTATTAGTAGAAAAAACTATGTGAAAACAAAAACAACACTCGTATGTGTGATTATTTTGAGTAATTTTTTGTTTGAGTTTTTTTCTAGTTTCCGCTCTATGTTTCTGTATGGTTAGATACATAGAGAAAACACATAGAGCGGAAACTCTCCTGTCAAAGACCTAACTCAGTTGTCAAAAACCTAAGTGGTGAGAATGTATTAGTAAAAAAAACTATGTGAAAACAAAAACAACATTATTTTAAGTAATTTTTTGTTTGAGTTTTTTTTTCTAGTTTCCGCTCTATGGTTAGATATTTAAAAATTAAACATCATTTAAAAAATTATCATAAAATTATTTAAGTGTAGAGTGCAAAAATATATTAATGTTTTTGCACACATATTGATTGCAAATTGTTTAAATACATACAATAACAAGAGAATGGATTTTTATAATTGTTGTTAATTTGAATAAAGTGTGAGAATGTAAGTAACTCTTTTATACAAACACTTAACCCAGCAGTTCTAGGAGACTGTCCCAAACTAGTGATTTAACCAATCATTTGGGATGACAACTAGTTACATAAGTAGCTACGTGACTAGTTATTTTAACATATGCATGTCTTAAGCAGGTGGTCAATTGACACTTTTTGTTTACAATGAGACTGTCTGATAGCTGGTCCAAAGTAGATAATGCTCTGAATTCATATACCGGTTAAATAGAGTGAGTTAGCTTAAGCTGGGTTTCCGCATACATCGTAATGGGCGCCGATAACGAAAACTGAAACTGAAAAACGTTGGTGTTCGTCACCGTCTCGTTTCTGAATAGATTTCGATTCAGTTGGGTGCGTTGTGGCTAGGGTTTTTAATTTCCCGACCTTTTTTGATTCCCGGGAAACGGTAAAATTTTTCTCTACATTCCCGGGTATTCCCGAAATATATAATAATACTGTAAATTATGACTATTATAGCAAAATTTCATATAAAAAGTTAGTGTTATAATCTTAATCCGTAAATAAAAAATGTTAGCCTTTCATTTCACTAATCCATTCCCAATATCTAATTCTTTAGCTTCTATCAAAAGCTTCATTTAAATTGAATTAATTTTGAAGTTAATTAATAACAGAATTTATTCCAACTTTGAATGATTAAATTTTTGTTGATTCAAATCTACTACAAATTGAGTTAAAATGTTTTTTCTTCATTCAGTTTTATTTAGCTTTTAATCATTTTCAAAATGAATTGAAAAAAATTTCTTAAGCTTTTAGTAAAAGAAATGAATAATACATTTAACTGAATAGTTAACAGATAAAATTTATGTTGATCTCGAAAATTTCCACATTATTGGATTCAAAGGTGAATTTTTATAATACAACATCTGCAAAACACATTCATTATAATGCTGTCATTGTTACCAAGGACTATTGCTGTGTTTCCTTTCAAGGCCAAAATCAATTCTATCAAAAGAAGGGGACTTTGTTCTACTAGTGTTTTCTGGAATAATTCGCAATGGTCAATCTTGGCATTGAATATTATTCACCTTTATTTCTAGATCGTGTAGTTTTCCATATGCTTTTTTATATGTTCATTCGAAAAACCCCAAATAAATAATAATAATAATAATAATAATAATAATAATAATAATAATAATAAGCAGTCTATTATTGCCTAGATATAAAAGAAAAACTGTAAAAAAAAACTTTTCACTTTTTTTTAAAAAAAAAAATAGAGTTCTAACTTGTTTTCTTTGTAGTTTCGTCAGTTTTTAATTCCCGGGAATCCCAGGGATTGGGTAGTAAAAAATTGGCAAAATTCAAGGGAAATTTGTGCCGGAAATTCCCGGGATAAAAACCCTAGTTGTGGCATAAAACAGAAACGAAATTATTTTTTAATTTTGGATGTCGCACATTAAATAGAATTTCATTCTTTTTGAAATAATCTATTATTTTTTCCTCTTCCAATAAAAAAAAATAAATTTTTTTATTCATTTTGATTTTCTTTAAATTTGAAATAAAAAAATAATTAAAATAATTTCGTTCCTACAGCAACGAAAACAACCTACTTGAAGTAGTTTTCGTTTCGGCCCCAAATTACAGATTTTTCGTTACTGATCGGTGCCGTTTCGATCCCAATTTTCGTTGTCGATTTCTGAAACGATCTTTTTTTCGGTGCAAATGTATGGAATTTCGTTTTCGGTGCCGATTACGGTGTATGCGGAAACGTAGCTTTATTTAATTAGATACAAAACTAGTGATTTTAGTCAGTTAAAAATATGTATCCTAGATAATTAAAAACCCGATTGCTTGTAAAAAAACGTTCCTCCGACCACTCTCTAATAAGTTATTTTAAGTGTAAAAATAATTACTTTCTGAAGTGCAGTACAAAAAAATGTTTAAGGTGCCTACACTCTAGATTACTTAGTGACACAAAAGTGACAATTGAACTCACGCTAGATGACATGAGACGTCAGTATGCTATAAACTGTATGAGAATTATATCAACACAATTTGTATAAAACCAGTTTGTACGAATTACTCAGAAAAGAGTGCAGTACGAAATAAATGTTTAAAGTAACTACACTTTAGATTACTTAGAGACACTTAAGTGACAATTGAATTCACTCTAGATTACCTGGGATGCATAAAATAAAAAACTTACTTCTCTCTGTGCTAACAGAGCATCTATGTGTCAAATGAACCAGAATATATAAAATGGAGTTAGGCAAGTGATCAGACAGTAGCGACAATTACTGTCTATAAGGGATACATTGACTACTTGCTTAACTGCTGGGTGCTATGACGTATATTCATACATCTGTGTATGAGTGATGTTGATGAGTGTTGATGGGAAAAGATCAAAGTACTAAAATGTACAAACTGTTGAAAAGAGTAATAAAAATAATTAAATAAAAGCGATTTTGTGCAGAAACCTACACTAAGAGAATGAAAAATAAAAACATTATGTGATCGGATTTTCGGATTTGACTGCTCTTTGAAACAATTTATAACGTGAGTGTATGACTAAGAGGTGGGAAATATACAGTTGCAAGGAGGAGTAGAGCATTGTAAATAAAGGATCCAATGAATTTATCTTAAACTAAGTTCTGTTTCAGTAGCAATTTTCAATATACCGTCCGTCAATTTCTTTGTTACTCCCTGTATATTTTTAATATCGAACTTAAGAATTTTTAACTTTATTTCGAGGAAAAATATTGCATTCATTCATTTGTTTGTTTGTTTCAGAGAGTATTTAAGCCAAATGAATTCTTCTGCCAAAAATAAACTGAAAAAAAACCAGCCAACAAACGGACAAACAAACAAAAAAACGCAATAAAAAAATATCATCAACAACAATCAATCAAATAGCAGGAGTTAAAAATACTCCTACATTTAGTTACGAGGTGATGCTGACTGCCAGTCTGTTTGTCTGTCTGTCGGCATGCTGACTTTATCTGTGCGCGGCCTTCATTTATTTATTTGAATGTGAATGTGTTTGTTATACAGTTATTCGTATCTTTTGTAATGTTCTCTTCTTCATTTGCGATTTTTTAGTTGGATTCTGTATAGATAGATGTGTTTTATTACTATTTGCCGAATGCCAGTAGTATGGGATGGTATGTATGTGCAGCATTGGTATTTCAAATTGATTTTTTCTCACATTTGATTTGATTTTGTGTGTTGCACTCAGTGAATACAACAACAACAAAAACATGAAAAAAAAATTGCATAAAAGTCAAAATTTACCAATTCAATCAAAATTGACATGACTACACAAACAACAAAAAGTGGTAGAAATTCAAATAAGAAAAAAAAGAAACAAAAAATGTTTTCAAATTGAATGAATCACATCAAAGTGTTGTTCAATATATTGAAATCAATTAGAGAGTGTGGTATTTTTTAAAATAAGCCGCAGTCTTTTATTAAACCAGAAAACAAGGATTCAAATGAATAATGTTTCCTGTTTTTACCATTTATTTTTTTTGTTGTTGTTATTCTCATTCTATTTTCCATTAAATAGACAAAGTGTCAATGGTTAAAAAGTATTTGTTTTTGCCTCTGTCATCTTTCCTATCACTATGTAGATTTCAGATTTATTTTTTAGTTCGCATAAAAGGATTTAATTGATTTTTATGTTAAAAATATTTTTTTAGCCAGAACTGTTTTATACGTTTGTTTTTATGAATATATTAAAATTGTGGTCAAATATTTGAATTTATTTTATTTTTTTTGTGTGCTGAACAACAAATTGATACAAAATTATTTTATATATAATTTTTTTTTTGTTATTAAAAATTTGTGAAATATTTGTATGCTGTAGATTTCATTGTTTTAAATCATTTCATATTTTTTTTTTATCATTTTAGTTTGTTGGTCACTAATTTAGTCAACATTTTTGACAAATGACGGACAAAAATAACAGTAAAACGGTATATTGTATTTAACCCTCAGATGCGCAGTTGCTCTAGCCAGGCTTAGTGTGATGTTTGTTCTTTTTATACCCTTCGCCATGAGTTGAAATCTGTATGTTGAAATCAACTTTTCGTAGCCCCCAAATAACTTACATACATGATTTATACACCAATATATCGGGAATTCTTCCGGCTCGGTTTGACAAAATCGGCCCACAAACGGTTGAGATATAAGGAAAAAACCGGGACAACCTCGATTTTTATACCCTACACCATTGTAGTGGGGAGGGTATAATGCGTTTGTGCAGATGTTTGTAACGCCCAAAAATATTAGTCTAACACCCACCTTAAAGTATACCGATAGATTTAGAAGCACTTTCTGAGTCGATTAAACGATGTCCGTCCGTCTGGTCGGCTGGCTGGCTGGCTGTCCATGTAAACCTTGTGCGCAGAGTACAGGTCGCAATCTTGAAGATATTTCGGTGAAATTTGGTACATATCAGGGATTAAGCGTATTGAAACTGGCTGAAATCGGTCCACTATTTCACCTAGCCCCCATACAAATGTCCTCCCGAAATTGGACTTTATCGGTCATAAATGTTTAATTTATATATGTATCTCCACAAATTACACTCCAAATAAGTTTTATATACACAAATTTTGTTACGTCACCAAATTTTGTTACGATCGGTTCATAATTAGTCATAGCTCCCATATAGACCCGCTTCCGAAAATCACTTTAACGTGCATAAATCGCTTAAAAATGTTGGTATACACACAAAATTCAACATACTTAACTTTAATATAGACATAAATCTCATGACCTAATTTCATGCTGATCGGTCCATAATTGGTCATAGCCCACATATAACCCCACTTCCGAAAATCACTCAAATATATAAATTATTGAAATTTTAAAAGAAAAATGTTTTTGCTCTTTTACTTAGTGTAGGGTATTATATGGTCGGGCTTGACCGACCATACTTCCTTACTTGTTTTTACCTATTTTTGATCTTTATTTGGATTACTAAGTCATTAATATAGACAATATGGATATCTAATGATAGATATTTCAAAGTCCATTGCAAAGATGTATATAAGGCTGTAGTAAGTTAGACCTACAATGGGTCAAAATCGCGTAACATTTTTTTTTACCAAAAAAATTTTTTTTTCTCAAAAATTATTTTTCCAAAAAAAAATTTTTTAAAAATTAAAAAAAAAAAATTTTAAAAACACTTTTTTAAAAAAATAAATTAATTTTGTTTAAATAAAACTATAAAAAAAATATTTTTAAATATAATTTGGTGATGGGTATATAAGATTCGGCACAGCCGAATATAGCTGTCTTACTTGTTCATCCATACCTCATCCGATTTTTTACCTATTTTTGATCTATATCTACGTTATTAATATAAACAATATGGATATCTAATGATAAATATTTCAAAGTGTATTGCAACGATGTATAAAGGCAGTTGTAAGTTGGACCTACAATAGGTCAAAGTCGGGGACAATTTTTTTTAACCCGAATTTTTTTCACCATAAATTATTTTTCCAAAAATTTTTTTTTTTAAAATTACACTTTTTTAAAAAAATTTCGAAAACAATTTGGAAAAAAAAAAAAATTAAAAAATGTATTTTGTTTAAATAAAAATATTAAAAAAAATAGTTTTAAGTATAATTTGGTGAAGGGTATATAAGATTCGGCACAGCCGGACGAGGTATCTTCATCCATACCTCGTCCGGCACAACATCGATTTTTTACATATTTTTGATCTATATCTGGATTACTAAGTCATTAATATAGACAATATGAATATCTAATGATAGATATTTCAAAGTCCATTGCAACGATGTATACCTATTTTTTATCTATATCTGGATTACTATGTCATTAATACAGTATTGGCCATCACTAAAGCACCCCTCAATGGATTTTTTCAAATCATAATTTTTTTGATAAAAACGGCTTTTTTGGCATGTATTTTGTATATATTTTATTAACTAATATTGTTAATGTTCATTTAATATTCATTTAGTAAAAGATAATTTTATTAAAAATTAATTTAAAATTATAAATCATATAAAAACTTAAAACGCAACGGACAAAACAAAAGCACCCTCTTATAAGATGTTTATAAATTTGACTCGGTACTGCATATTTGCAATGTGAATTATCGGGAATCACAATGAATGGACTTAAAAATTAAAAAAGATAAAAATATAGGAAGACGTAGTGTGCAAAATTTAAGTTTTATACAGTTTATTTTGAAAAAAACAATAACAAGGAACAAGTACTCCAGTAAATTTAAAATTAAAGTTATTGAAGACTGGAAGACGGGCTTATCACTATATGAATTTAGTAAAAAAATATTCAATTAACAGATCAGTTATTTCCAGGCTCGTTTCAAAATTTTTTAAGACTGGTCAAAAATCTCCGTTGCATTCTGAAGGTCGTTCGATATTATGATTCCTTGATCAAAAGAGCAATACAAAAAGATTTTCAAAAGATTCAAGTACGAACAAGTTTAAGATTATGCGTTAGCGAAAGAACAATCCGTAGAAGAGTAGTAGAAGCCCGATTATTCAGCTGACGACCAGCAAAAAAAAACATTTCTATCAGCTAAGAACAAGAAAGCTAGACTGAAATTTGCCAAAGCTCACATCGACTGGAGTGTCCAAAAATTAAAAACAGTACTGTTCCCTGCCGCATGCAAATACAACTTAAAAAGTTCCGCTGGAATAAGGCGTGTACGCAGACTAAAAGGAGGAAGACTGAATCCTAAGTATTGCAAAGGAACAATTAAACATGGAGGAGGCAAACATTGGTCAAGGATTTGGGCCAAATCATAAAATTTATGGGATTATGGATCGGTTCATGTACCGTGATGTATTGAAAGCTGTAATTTTGCCTTATGCCAGTGAAGAGATGGCAATTATAGGGAGCTTCCAACAGGATAACGATCTTAAGCACCCCTCCAAAGTTTGTAAGACTTGGCTATAAGCAATAAGATTCAAGTTTTTCATTGGCCTGGTCAATATCCCGATCTCAATCCTATTGAGAACTTGTGTGTTGGAAAAAAAAATTTCAAAACATTTAAAAAAAAAAAATGTTAAAAAAATTTTTCAAAATAAAAAAGTTTAAATAAAAATATTAAAAAAAAAAAATAATTCTAAGTATAATTTGGTGAAGGGTATATAAGATTCGGCACAGTCGAATATAGCTCTCTTACCTGTTCATTCATAGAATTAGTTGCCAATCGAATGTATATATGTATAGCTGTATACATAGAATTTTTCGGTTTTATCAACAGAAAGTAAGTTGAATTATATTGGTTGAAGCAACCAAACTTTTGTTATCGCTTCTAAAATATTGTAGCCTGTAAAACTGTAAAATTAGGTTACGAAGGCAACATCATTCGATTTGCAACAAATTCGGTAGCTTTTACGAATCTGTTGTCTCTGTACAAAAGCACCTCGAAAGTATAACCCCGAAAAGTTTTAACATCAAAATGCCGGACATCGCCTAGATAACATGTCATGTACTGAAAACTTAAGAAACATTTCAATAAAATGGTTTTATAAAAGTGCTTAATGTCAATCTTTCTAATAAGGCCGTAATATATCAAACAATATTATGTTTCTTGCATTTATGTCATGTATTTACATGACTTTCCACCCCTTCTCTACACTAAAATCTGCAGCTTTAAACTTTTCTACCACAATCTTTAACAAAATAATTTCAAATATTAAACCACACATAAAATACTTTAACCTCATATTTTTTTTTGTTTACACATCATATATTTGTCAGATGCTTAGACTAACCTTTTACTCCTCCTTTTTATGTTGTATGTCGATTTTCAACATCCTTTTTTGGCTTATTGACTTGTTAAATCAATTGACAGCTAATAAATGTGTCAAAATGCATGTCATACGCACATAAACAATTTAATCTTCTAGTCGTATCTAAAAAAAAAAACAAAATAAGGGAGAATAAAAAAGGAGAAACAAACCACAATATTTGAACTTTAACCAAAGAAAACAAACAGAAACAGTAAAAAAAAACTGACCCAAACATACACACAGACATACATACATACATATTTATTTACTTATACAAACAAATGTTTACCAATATCAATCTACACTTAAGGATATAAAAAATTGAGTATAAAATAAATAAAAGGGCTGGCAATAGAGGGGTTGGCAGTGTTAACCAAAATAACATTATCTGTGTTTAATACATATTTGCCAATAAATACAAAAAAACATTTCTTGTTGATCCCCAATAGATTACTAAGAAAAACAAGGGGTTCCTTAATATGTTTTGGGTTTGTTTGCTTCGTCCTTTTTTCATATATTTTTTTTTTGGTATTTGTTGTGCGTTTCTAGATTATAACTGACATAACAGTTTTTACCAGCAATTCGATTTCCGTCAAACTGGTAAACAGTTACTTATTCCAAAACGTTTTTTTGGACTTTATTTTTACTGAATTTTTTCAAAAAAAAAAAAAAAATCAGGAGCAAAAAAAGACATTCAATTTAAAAAGTAGTTTTTTATAAAAAGTTCTGCTTTTAGCAGATTTAGCCTTTGCTATTTTATAACTGTAACTCATATTTGTTTCTTAAATAACACCCTTTTCTTACTACACCTCTTACAATAAGTTACATTTAATAACTCGCTAAAGTAGTGGCAGACTGCTGGCTGTAGTTGAATTTAGTTTTCAATATTGATAAAATATTAAATTCACATGTACACACAAACAAGCATATTTGCAGACTTCCCTACACACAAACTCCCATACAAAACCCATTTAATATAGACGATAACATACTTATGATTTTCTAAATGTTGTTTTTCTCTTTTTCTGATTTCAAACTCATGTTTCTTAGCAATTTCGATAATATTTTTCTAAACTGGTGTGATGACATATACACTCACACATAAATGTACATTAGGGTGGCACTAATTTTTCCACTCTTTGTATTTTATATAGCAAGCAGTCGCTACAACCGTTAAATTCAAATTGATAGTGCAATTTCGTAACATTGTCACCCACTTAAGCATGATCATCCCGAATAGGTATAGATTAGCCTTTCCCGCAGACAGCCAATCGTTGTAGATGTAGGATCTTCATTTTAGATCTCGGGCTTTTTTCTTTCTGTATTTTGTATGGTCCATCCCAATGGGCTTGTAGTTTGGATGTCAATCCTTTGACTTTTTTAAAGGAATTTTTAAATTTTTTTAAAATAATTTTAATATTTTCCAGCAAATATGAAATTTGTTAAAAAAAATGAATATAAAAAAATTTAATTGAAACAAATATATAAATTGAAGAGTATTCCTTCTTAAACAAATTTGAAATTTTTAAAAAAAAATTTGAAATTTTTATTTTTTTTTTAGCAAATTTAACATTTTTTAAAGAAGTTAGAAATTTGTTGAAGGAATTTTTAAATTTTTTTAAAATAATTTTAATATTTTCCAACAAATTTGAAATTTTTAAAAGATATTTAAAATAAAAAATTTTAATTGAAACAAATACTATATAAATTAAAGAGTATTCTTTCTTAAACCAATTTGAAATTTTTTAAAAAAAATTCAAATTTTCAAAATAAAAATTAAATTTTTTTTTTTTTTTTTAGAAAATATAAAATTTTTTAAAGAAGTTTGAAATTTGTTGAAGGCTATATTTAAAAATTTAAAAAACCAACTAAAAACTAAAATTATTGCAAACAAAAAATGTAATTTTTTGAACAAATTGGAATTTTTTGAACAAATTGGAAATTTTCGAAAGAAATTTTAAATATTTTGATGGAAATAACTACACCATTTCCAATTGTATTTCAGAAGTTTCTAATTGTATTTCAGAAATTTCCAATTGAATTTCAGAAATTTCTAATTATATTTCAGAAAATTCCAATTCAATTTCAGAAATTTCCATTTATATTTCAGAAATTTCTAATTATATTTCAGAATTTTCTAATTATATTTCAGAATTTTCCATTTATATTTCAGAAATTTCTAATTGTATTTCAGAAATTTCCAATTGTATTTCAGAATTTTCCAATTGAATTTTTATTTTATACTTAAAAAGTTTCCAATTGTATTTCAGAAATATCCATTTGTATTTCAGAAAATTCCAATTATATTTCAGAAATTTCCAATTATATTTCAGAATTTTCCAATTATATTTCAGAAATTTCTAATTGTATTTCAGAAATTTCTAATTATATTCCAGAGAATTCTAATTGAATTTCAGAATTTTCTAATTATATTTCAGACTTTTATAATTCAGAATTTTCCAATTATGTTTCAGAAATTTCTAATTACATATATTTGAGAATTTTCTAATTTAATTTCAGAATATTCCAATTATATTTCAGAATTTTCCATTTATATTTCCGATATTTCCAATTAGATAGTATATTAGAGAATTTTCTAATTTAATTTCAGAATATTCCAATTATATTTCAGAATTTTCCATTTATATTTCAGAATTTTCCAATTAAATTTCAGAAATTTCCAATTACATATATTTGAGAATTTTCTAATTTAATTTCAAAATATTCAAATTATATTTCAGAATTTTCCATTTATATTTCATATTGTATTTCAGAATTTTCCAATTGTATTTCAGAAATTTCTATTTATATTTCAGAAGTTTTCTTCGGTATTGCTATTAGAATTTTCTGAAATACAAATGGAAATTTCGGAAATACAATTGGAAAATTCTGAAATACATTTGGAAATTTCTGAAATACAATTAGAAATTTCTGAAATATAAATGGAAATTTCTGAAATATAATTGGAAAATTCTAAAATATAATTAGAAATTTCTGAAATATAATTGAAAATTTTTGAAATATAAGTGGAAATTTCTGAAATTGAATTGGAATTTTCTGAAATATAATTAGAAATTTCTGAAATTCAATTTTAAATTTCTGAAATACAATTAGAAACTTCTGAAATACAATTGGAAATGGTGTAGAAAATAAATTAAAGAATATTCATCCTTAAATAAATTTAAAATTTTCAACCAAATATAAATTTTTTAAAGAATTTTGAAAATTTTTAAACAAATTTGAAAATTGTTGAAAGATATTTGGAATTTCTTTAACAAATTTGACAAATTTGAGGAAAAAATTCCAAACTAATTTAAAAATTTGGCTCCTAATTCATAAGAACTTGTTTCAGACAATATTTAAAGCTTCAAATATTGTGAAACTGAAAATTTACCGACTTCTTTTACAGCGTTCACCATATTTCCATCACATGCTCATGCTCTAAGTCGAACAGTTTTCTATAGACGTCTGTGGCAAAAATATCAAAGCTTAAATCAAATTTGTAGGTGCCACATTTGCTTATAAAACTTATTTCTGGAAAAATGAGTGTGACTATCTATATATATATTTATGGCCGATGAAGTTCTATTTCTCGAGGACATTTGTAAGGGGGCTAAGTATTTTTTTTCAGTTTCAATAAGCTTCGTATTTGGGCGTCACATAGTACATGTGCCATATCTTCGAAATTGCAAACTGTACACTGCACACAAATTTACAAGTACTGCCAGACAGAGGGACAGTCGGACCGACGGACATCGTTAAATCGACTCAGAAAGTGATTTCAAGTCGATCGTTATACTCTAATGTGGATGATAGACAAATTTGTGACCAAAAATTTAAATCCTTCTCTATACTCACCCATATTAGGAACAATCATAAAAATTCACATTTTGGATCCTAATTTATTGTGTATTAGACCCGAAAACTATTTAATTTTTTTTGAATATTGTTAAAAAAGATTTTTGAATTTGAGATTTCGATGCCGAAGACTCATTTAAGACAGTAGCAGCATCAAAATTCCTAAAAGTTCAAAATAAGATTCACCCTAATATACATAAATACTTGCTGAATTGCGCTTTTTGAAAATGTAATTTTGAAAATGTAAAACATAGAATTTTAGATATCGATGCCGAAGAATCATTTAAGGCAATGGCAGCATAAAAATTCCTTAAAGTTAAAAATAAGGACCACCCTAATTCACATAAATACTTGCTGAATTGCGCTTTTATTTCAAATATATTGTACAAGTTGTATGCGTATGTCTGTGTAGTAAGTATATTTAATAAATTGATGATGTTATTCACTTGTGTTTGTAAGCAGTTGTATGAAGAAATCGTTAGAGTATTGGTTGTCTGTGTTTGTGTTAACCAAATCCTCTAGGGATTTGCTATGTTTTACTTGTTAAACTCATAAATGTCTTTCAAATCGTAAATGTTTCAATTTCAAGTCAAAAATCGATTATGAACTCATATAAAATTTATTGGTTTTACGTAAATATGACATTGAATTGTTGTACAAATACAAACAAATTGCCAATTCAACGTATCCGCAAAATATGGGTCTTGTTGTTTAATGCTAAAGTGTTGGTTGAGGGTGGATGGTTGTTTCTTGATTTGAGAAAACTTTTAGTTTTAAAAGTGTTGTTTAATTTATATTTAATGTCTAGTTGTTTTAATAAAAACATATAATGAAATTATACAAGATATTATGCGACAAATTTGGTTTGTTGACGTAGCAATTCATCCAGAAATGGGCATTATCGCTGTAGATGATTTTTTGATGAATATTAGGACGGAACGTTTCCCGAACAGAACACCTATTTTGATAAAAAAATTTTATCATTTTCACGTGTTGTTATACGCTATAGTCGTCCATGGTGATTTGGCAAAAAAACTGAATCAATTACAGGCAATTCGACAGATGAGCTTCAACAATAACAGCGCTATCAACTTTGAAAGTTCGGAAGGTCTATTGGAATGGCTTCAAATGTTATCCCAACCATCATTTAAAACAAGTAAGAAAGTATGGTCGGTCAAGCCCGACCATATAATACCCTACACCAAGTAAATGAGTAAAAATATTTTTCTTTTAAAATATCAATAATTTATATTCGTGAGTGATTTTCGGAAGTGGGCCTTATATGGGAGCTATGACCAATTATGGACCGATCACCATAGAATTTGGTCGTGTGATTTATGTCTATATGAAAGTTATTTATGATGAATTTTGTGTATATACCAACATTTTTAAGTGATTTAAGCACGTTAAAGTGATTTTCGGAAGCGTGTCTATATGGGGGCTAAGACTAATTATGGATCGATCGTAACAAAATTTGGTGACATGAATTTTGTATATATAAAACTTATTTGGAGCGAAATTTGTGTAGATACATATATAAATTAAACATTTATGACCGATAAAGTCCAATTTCGAGAGGACATTTGTATGGGGGATAGGTGAAATAATGGACCGATTTCAGCCAGTTTCAGTAGGCTTCGTCTTGGCTCGAAAAAATTATATGTTTATTATTTGATCGAAATATCTTCAAAATTGCAACCTGTACTCTGCGCACAAGGTTTACATGGACAGCCAGCCAACCAGACCGACGGACGGACGGACATTGTTTAATCGACTCAGAAATTCTAAGTCGATCGGTATACTTTAGGGTGGGTGTTAGACCAATATTTTTGGGCGTTACACACATCTGCACAAACGCATTATACCCTCCCCACTATGGTGGTGTAGGGTATAAAAATGCATTTATATTATTATTTTGTTACCAAAACTTTAACCAGTATTACCACATGTTGACACATACATTATTTTGTTGCTATTTTGTTTTAAAGAATTTAAAAAATAATTATACTACGACTCGTAGTTTTTAGTCCTTTACAGATGCAACAACTTTTACTTTCGTAAGTATTGTAGTTTGGAAAGCTCTTATATATCCTTTTTTTCTAATATTATTGAATTTTAATAAAAATCATTACTGATTAGATGTAGGTAAAGTTTAAGCTTTTGTCAAAAATTTATTTTCAAGGAAAATTTTAACTAAAATTATGTTTTTTTTTACTTATTTTTTTTTTATTTTTTGTTAAAGAATTTTAAAACTAAGTATACCACAACTCGCAGTTTTAAGTCCTTTAATGATGCACCAAATTTTAGGTTCCTAACTACTGTATTTTGAAAACCACTCATATATCCTTTTTTCGGATGTTATGAAATTTTAATGCAAATCATAATTGATAAGCTCTAGGCAAAGTTTCGACTTAGGTTAGGTACGGTTAACAGGCATTCGTCTAATTGAAGCAAGAAAGAACAGCTCACTTCGTTAGCAGTTATAAAATTCAAGTTGTGGCTTAAAATTTTACCCTCAACCAATATATCAGAAAAATATATTTATATTTATATTTTGTTACCCAAACTTTAACCAATATTACCACATGTTGATACATACATGCCACCCAAGCAAATACACACATGCTCTCACTCACGTCCTCTCTCACTCACACATTGAAAAACCAGTGAAACTTTATTTTATTTTGTTTTTTTTTAATACATGAATATTTGTTCATAACCTTCACTATTGCTATAAGTATGTATGAGTATTTAGTGTATGAGTTCATATTTATTTGTATTAAATACATATTGACTTTATTATTTTTATTATTAGTCCTGCTGTTATATTGTTGATACTCCTGCTTCAAGAGCTGATTTATTGACCTCCAAATAAACTATGAAGTATGAAGAGTTAAATGTTTATTTTTTTCTCCACGTTGTTCACACATATTCTTTATTTTCATTTTCATTTACTTAAATATTTATTTTTATATCAATATTTATGACCTTTTAACAGTGTATTAAATCATTTTGTATATTGTGTGCCCAGTTTTCTTTTTTTTGCAGTAGTTTCCATATTTAAATTTAAAATCGCTTGTGTAAGTAAATATGTTTCGCTACACAACAATACAACAATAATTTCTATTTATTTTCATTTTATTTTTGTGATTTTTACT